>NW_022170403.1:36849926-36881982 GCF_008802855.1 Photinus pyralis | reverse complement strand
TTTTGATTTCTTGGTTCCGGCGTTCGACGGGGTTCGCCTGCGGATGCCATATGGGCGTCGTCCAGTGAATTGCTCCCCACTTCCGAAGTGCCGCGTCCCATGTCACTGATGTGAATTGCGGTCCGTTGTCTGAGATGATCGCTCTCGGGAAACCATAGCGTGCGAATACCTCGTGTTCCAGGATTCTGACCACTGTTGGAGCGACTGCTTCCTTTACTGGAAATGCCTCCACCCACATGCTGAAGAGGTCCGTGATCACGACTATCTGGCGGTAGCCTGTAGGTGTGGCGTCGTAGGGGCCCATCAAGTCTACGGAAACCGCTTCCCAGGGTCGTGTGGGTTTGCGCGGGCGTACGGTGGCGTCCTGGACCGGGCCTCTTTTGACTGCCGCGCAAATCCAACATGCTCGTACATAATTCCGCACCGTGTCTCCCAGTTTCGCCCAATGGTAATGTGTCATTATGGCCCGTTCCGTTTCTTCGGCTCCTGGGTGTCCAGCTGTGGCTGCGTTGTGGTACGCTTCTAGTACCGCTGGTTGAAGGCTGCAGGGGACTACGAGTAGGTTCCCTTGGGGGGCTTTGCGGTAGAGGTAACCGTTGTCCACCGTGTAATCCCGGTTGAACCTTGCTTGTGCTGGTGTCGCTGGTCCTTCCTGCTGTATCCTGTGCCAGGTGCGTACCAGAACGATGGCGTTTCCGTTTGTCTTTTGGCACTCCTTCACATGGTCCGCCAAATTGGCCACTTCCACTGCCGCGATTACCGGGGTGCTGTTGGTTTGTTTGGACTCGTGTGTGGTCGTGGGTGGCAGCATGCGGTTTACGTCTTCTGCCGTGGCTTCTTCGGCTTCTTCTGCTGATGGGTGGCGGGACAGGTGGTCTGGAAGCTCGTTTTCTTTCCCCCGGACAGTGGACCACATCAAATGTAAATTCTTGGAGCCGTAATGCCCAACGAGTTAGCTTGCTTTTTTCGTCTTTTGTGCGATCCAGCCACAGGAGAGCGCGGCTGTCTGTCTTCAACGTAAAACGTCTATCTTCCAGATATGGCCGGTATCGTTTAATGGCCCACACTACTGCCAAGCCCTCCTGTTCGTTGATATGGTAGCGTCTCTGCGCGTGGTTAAGTTTGGCACTGGCGTAGCTGATAATTTTTTTCTCTCCGGGGTGGGGTTCTTGAAAGAGTACGGCCGCAATCCCGTTTTCGCTGGCGTCGGTTTGCAGCACGAATGGAGTGGCGAAGTCCGGACGGCTGAGTTGGAGTGGTTTGCTAAGTGCTGCTTTTAACTGGCTAAAGGCGACGTCGGCTGCCGCTGTCCATCGGAAAGGGGTGTTCTTTGTTAGTAAGTTATCCAACGGTGCTTGTAATTCGGCACACCGGGGCACGTACTCTCTTAGCCAGTTGGTCAATCCTAGAAAACTTCTTAGCTTCTTCCTCGAGGTGGGCCGGTCTGCGGTCCGGATTGCTTCGATGTGTTCCTGGCACGGGCGGTTCCCGTTCGCCGTGATGTTGTGGCCCAGGTATTGGATCGTTTGCCCCCCGAAGCGACACTTTTCGAGGGACAAGCGGAGTTTGTGGCGTTGCAGTCGTTCCAGCACGAGGTGTAGATGTTTGAGGTGCTCGTCCCAGGAGTCTGAGTAGATTATTATGTCATCCAGGTATACCATGACGAATTTCCGTAAATACCCGGCGAGAACGTCCTGGGTCATTAGCTTCTGGAACGTAGCAGGTGCATTCTTGAGCCCGAACGGCATTACTTTGAATTGATAACTCGCTCCATCAGGGGTTGAAAACGCGGTGAGATGTCGGGATTCCGTCTCTAGCGGCACCTGCCAGTAGCCTGATTTGAGATCCAGGCTGGAAAAAACTTTGGCCGTCCCCAGGTCTCGGAGGGTCTCCTGTATGACTGGCAGGTTGGTGCTCTCGTCTTTTGTGATGGCGTTTAGACGACGGTAGTCGATGCAGAATCTCGGGCGGCCGTCTTTTTTCTGAATTATGACGATGGGCGAGCAATATTCGGACGTGCTGGGCTCGATCACCTGCGCTGCTAACATAGCTTCCACTTCATCCGCGATGACCTTCTTTTTGTTTGGCGAATGTCGATATGGCGGAAGTCGGAAGGGCGTTGTTTTGGTGACTCGGATGCGATGTGTGGTGGATGCTGTTGTTGTGGGCGTTGCAGGATCGGCAAGTGTGCTACCGAAAGTTTCCAGCAGTGTGGCCAGGCGTCGATCGAGTGGTGGTTGGAACCCGTGCTTGACTCCGGCGAAGTTTATGGAGTCGCTCGTTGTTGGGCCGCGGTTCGGAGCTTGGTCCCAGTGTGTTGTCTGCCTTGTATGGGTTCCCCAGTGGATGCACGCTCTCTCGTAATCCAGCACCGCTCGATGTTCTTGGAGCCACTTCTGTCCCAAGATCATGGGCACGACAAGGTTTGGTGTCACCAGGAAGTCGTCCGATTCTTGCTTGTCGTTGAGCGTGTACTCGACTCTGGATGTGCCGATGACTTCCAGCTGATGGCGGGGGTTCGCTAGGCCGGCTGTTTGGTGGTTGCTATGGTGGATTTTCCACGCGAGCTCCTTCTGGATGAAGTTATGGGATGATCCGGAGTCGAGGAGAGCTCTTACGCTTTTTCCGCGTACCTTGACTGCCAGCGTTGGTAGGTTGGGTCGGGTCGCAGTCTGGATTAGGTGGACGGCCGGGCATTGTTCCCGACCGCTGCCCCGTTTCCCTGGTCTCGGCGGCGGGTCAGTACTGGGCAGTCTCGGTGGAAGTGATATTCCGGGCAGTGGTGGCACTTTGGTGTGTTGGGAGGTCTGTCGGCGGGGGTTGGTGGCGATGGTCTGGGTTGGTTGTTTCGAGGTAGCGCTTTGTTGCAGTTTTCGATTTCCTCGGCGTGACGCACCAAGTCGAGGAGTGAAGTGGGTGTTGTGGTTAAAAAGGCTACTCTAATGCGTGGGTGCAGCAGGTCTCTCAGTAGCTCGAGGGGCTCGCCGATCGGGATCTTCAGCCGTTTTGCTAGCTGTGCCTTCCTCTGGAGGAATTGCTGCGGCGACTCTGCTCCTTGTTCTCGGCCGAAGAATTCTGATTGCATCTTCCCGCGAATCTTGCTGCTGTCGTATTTTTCGCGGGTGTAGTTCTTTAGGTCGTTGTATGTCGGTGAAAATGCCTCGTAACTGTTCCACCATTTCGCAGCCTCCCCTTTTAGTTGTGCTGCTGCTGTTTTTAACTTTTCCGTCGGGTCGGTGGTTTGGATTGTCTGCTCGAGCGTGCTGAAGAAGACTGTTGGGTCCTCCAGGTGGTCGCCGCTGAAGGTCGGTAGGTCCGGTGATGCGGTTTTCTGCGCGTTCTGGAGGGCGTCGGTCAGCGCCTTTAGCATGTCGAGGGTGTGTTGAGAGTGTTGGGCGCCACTGGACGGGGTTGCCGGGTCCAGACCGGGGTTGATTGCCGGGGTCATCTCCGTTGTTTGAGTGTCGATACCTTCGTCGGCGCCGGAGTTGGACGTCGGGGTGTTCCTGCTCCTCGTATTCATGGTGTTGCGCGTCGGCTGTCGCGGGAGCGTGGGCGTAGATCCTCAGAGCGCGATGCTGCTGGTTGACTCACACGTATGGGCGCCAATTGTTACCGGGCGGGGTAACGTAAGTGGCAAACGGAGGTTGAAAACGTATATTACACAATATTTACAAATAATACAGAGGCTATATGTACATATATAAGATCGCTTCTGGCACGTGGGATGGCGCCGGACTTGACTACGGTCAAGCCGGGAAGTGATGGCGTGCGGAGACGGTACTTGAGCCCAAGCGACCAGCCTCAGTCGCTTGTATAGGGTAAGGTAGGCTTGCCCAGGCACAAGTGAAGTTCCCCTGTCGGTGCGCTGCTTATAAACGATTTCCGGTAGAGGCGTCTGGCGACGCGGCCAATAGGGCGCTAGTGGATGGTGGGGTGGAAGTTGCAACCCCTCTCCTAGTCGTCGTAACAGAGTCCCCCCCCTGTAAAGGGGTTGCGACGGCGGGGTGCAGGCGCTGTAGCAAACGGCGGTGACGGGGTTGTCGTTGGTTCCGTGGTGGCGTCGGTGAAATGATTCTTGGCGGAAGTTCCGGTACTGGTGCCGGGGTGGGTTGGTTGGGTGCAGGGCGTAGATCGTGTACGTGCACCTTTACCAGTTCGTTTCCTCGCCTTATCCAGTACGCGTTTGTGCCCGCCAGCGCTTCGATGGTGTAGGGACCTGTGTACTTCATGTGAAAGTTCCCGGAGTGTTGGTCCCTGGATCTTTCCATCACTCCGTCGCCTACTTGGTACTGGGTGCGGGCTGGCCCGTAGTTCGCGTACCGGCTGCGGGATCGTGCCTGGTTCCTGTGCACCGTCTGTACGACCTCCTCTCGGGCTTCTCCTGTCGGTGGAGGTGGTCGATCCCTGGCTTTCCACTCTCCTGGCCTGGGTAGGTCGTAGCCTAGCAGCGCGTGGCTCGGCGTGAGTCCAGTAGCGGCGTTTCTCCTCGTACGTAACGTGAACATGACAATGGGTAGTACGGCCGCCCAGGCGCTGGGGCTTTGTCCCACCAGATGAGTGCGGAGGCCCTTTTTGATTTCTTGGTTCCGGCGTTCGACGGGGTTCGCCTGCGGGTGCCATATGGGCGTCGTCCAGTGCATTGCTCCCCACTTCCGAAGTGCCGCGTCCCATGTCACTGATGTGAATTGCGGTCCGTTGTCTGAGATGATCGCTCTCGGGAAACCATAGCGTGCGAATACCTCGTGTTCCAGGATTCTGACCACTGTTGGAGCGACTGCTTCCTTTACTGGAAATGCCTCCACCCACATGCTGAAGAGGTCCGTGATCACGACTATCTGGCGGTAGCCTGTAGGTGTGGCGTCGTAGGGGCCCATCAAGTCTACGGAAACCGCTTCCCAGGGTCGTGTGGGTTTGCGTGGGCGTACGGTGGCGTCCTGGACCGGGCCTCTTTTGACTGCCGCGCAAATCCAACATGCTCGTACATAATTCCGCACCGTGTCTCCCAGTTTCGCCCAGTGGTAATGTGTCATTATGGCCCGTTCCGTTTCTTCGGCTCCTGGGTGTCCAGCTGTGGCTGCGTTGTGGTACGCTTCTAGTACCGCTGGTTGAAGGCTGCAGGGGACTACGAGTAGGTTCCCTTGGGGTGCTTTGCGGTAGAGGTAACCGTTGTCCACCGTGTAATCCCGGTTGAACCTTGCTTGTGCTGGTGTCGCTGGTCCTTCCTGCTGTATTCTGTGCCAGGTGCGTACCAGAACGATGGCGTTTTCGTTTGTCTTTTGGCACTCCTTCACATGGTCCGCCAAATTGGCCACTTCCACTGCCGCGATTACCGGGGTGCTGTTGGTTTGTTTGGACTCGTGTGTGGTCGTAGGTGGCAGCATGCGGTTTACGTCTTCTGCCGTGGCTTCTTCGGCTTCTTCTGCTGATGGGTGGCGGGACAGGTGGTCTGGAAGCTCGTTTTCTTTCCCCGGACAGTGGACCACATCAAATGTAAATTCTTGGAGCCGTAATGCCCAACGAGTTAGCTTGCTCTTTTCGTCTTTTGTGCGATCCAGCCACAGGAGAGCGCGGCTGTCTGTCTTCAACGTAAAACGTCTATCTTCCAGATATGGCCGGTATCGTTTAATGGCCCACACTACTGCCAAGCACTCCTGTTCGTTGATATGGTAGCGTCTCTGCGCGTGGTTAAGTTTGGCACTGGCGTAGCTGATAATTTTTTTCTCTCCGGGGTGGGGTTCTTGAAAGAGTACGGCCGCAATCCCGTTTTCGCTGGCGTCGGTTTGCAGCACGAATGGAGTGGCGAAGTCCGGACGGCTGAGTTGGAGTGGTTTGCTAAGTGCTGCTTTTAACTGGCTAAAGGCGACGTCGGCTGCCGCTGTCCATCGGAAAGGGGTGTTCTTTGTTAGTAAGTTATCCAACGGTGCTTGTAATTCGGCACACCGGGGCACGTACTCTCGTAGCCAGTTGGTCAATCCTAGAAAACTTCTTAGCTTCTTCCTCGAGGTGGGCCGGTCTGCGGTCCGGATTGCTTCGATGTGTTCCTGGCACGGGCGGTTCCCGTTCGCCGTGATGTTGTGGCCCAGGTATTGGATCGTTTGCACCCCGAAGCGACACTTTTCGAGGGACAAGCGGAGTTTGTGGCGTTGCAGTCGTTCCAGCACGAGGTGTAGATGTTTGAGGTGCTCGTCCCAGGAGTCTGAGTAGATTATTATGTCATCCAGGTATACCATGACGAATTTCCGTAAATACCCGGCGAGAACGTCCTGGGTCATTAGCTTCTGGAACGTAGCAGGTGCATTCTTGAGCCCGAACGGCATTACTTTGAATTGATAACTCGCTCCATCAGGGGTTGAAAACGCGGTGAGATGTCGGGATTCCGTCTCTAGCGGCACCTGCCAGTAGCCTGATTTGAGATCCAGGCTGGAAAAAACTTTGGCCGTCCCCAGGTCTCGGAGGGTCTCCTGTATGACTGGCAGGTTGGTGCTCTCGTCTTTTGTGATGGCGTTTAGACGACGGTAGTCGATGCAGAATCTCGGGCGGCCGTCTTTTTTCTGAATTATGACGATGGGCGAGCAATATTCGGACGTGCTGGGCTCGATCACCTGCGCTGCTAACATAGCTTCCACTTCATCCGCGATGACCTTCTTTTTGTTTGGCGAATGTCGATATGGCGGAAGTCGGAAGGGCGTTGTTTTGGTGACTCGGATGCGATGTGTGGTGGATGCTGTTGTTGTGGGCGTTGCAGGATCGGCAAGTGTGCTACCGAAAGTTTCCAGCAGTGTGGCCAGGCGTCGATCGAGTGGTGGTTGGAACCCGTGCTTGACTCCGGCGAAGTTTATGGAGTCGCTCGTTGTTGGGCCGCGGTTCGGAGCTTGGTCCCAGTGTGTTGTCTGCCTTGTATGGGTTCCCCAGTGGATGCACGCTCTCTCGTAATCCAGCACCGCTCGATGTTCTTGGAGCCACTTCTGTCCCAAGATCATGGGCACGACAAGGTTTGGTGTCACCAGGAAGTCGTCCGATTCTTGCTTGTCGTTGAGCGTGTACTCGACTCTGGATGTGCCGATGACTTCCAGCTGATGGCGGGGTTCGCTAGGCCGGCTGTTTGGTGGTTGCTATGGTGGATTTTCCACGCGAGCTCCTTCTGGATGAAGTTATGGGATGATCCGGAGTCGAGGAGAGCTCTTACGCTTTTTCCGCGTACCTTGACTGCCAGCGTTGGTAGGTTGGGTCGGGTCGCAGTCTGGATTAGGTGGACGGCCGGGCATTGTTCCCGACCGCTGCCCCGTTTCCCTGGTCTCGGCGGCGGGTCAGTACTGGGCAGTCTCGGTGGAAGTGATATTCCGGGCAGTGGTGGCACTTTGGTGTGTTGGGAGGTCTGTCGGCGGGGGTTGGTGGCGATGGTCTGGGTTGATTGTTTCGAGGTAGCGCTTTGTTGCAGTTTTCGATTTCCTCGGCGTGACGCACCAAGTCGAGGAGTGAAGTGGGTGTTGTGGTTAAAAAGGCTACTCTAATGCGTGGGTGCAGCAGGTCTCTCAGTAGCTCGAGGTGCTCGCCGATCGGGATCTTCAGCCGTTTTGCTAGCTGTGCCTTCCTCTGGAGGAATTGCTGCGGCGACTCTGCTCCTTGTTCTCGGCCGAAGAATTCTGATTGCATCTTCCCGCGAATCTTGCTGCTGTCGTATTTTTCGCGGGTGTAGTTCTTTAGGTCGTTGTATGTCGGTGAAAATGCCTCGTAACTGTTCCACCATTTCGCAGCCTCCCCTTTTAGTTGTGCTGCTGCTGTTTTTAACTTTTCCGCCGGGTCGGTGGTTTGGATTGTCTGCTCGAGCGTGCTGAAGAAGACTGTTGGGTCCTCCAGGTGGTCGCCGCTGAAGGTCGGTAGGTCCGGTGATGCGGTTTTCTGCGCGTTCTGGAGGGCGTCGGTCAGCGCCTTTAGCATGTCGAGGGTGTGTTGAGAGTGTTGGGCGCCACTGGACGGGGTTGCCGGGTCCAGACCGGGGTTGATTGCCGGGGTCATCTCCGTTGTTTGAGTGTCGATACCTTCGTCGGCGCCGGAGTTGGACGTCGGGGTGTTCCTGCTCCTCGTATTCATGGTGTTGCGCGTCGGCTGTCGCGGGAGCGTGGGCGTAGATCCTCAGAGCGCGATGCTGCTGGTTGACTCACACGTATGGGCGCCAATTGTTACCGGGCGGGGTAACGTAAGTGGCAAACGGAGGTTGAAAACGTATATTACACAATATTTACAAATAATACAGAGGATATATGTACATATATAAGATCGCTTCTGGCACGTGGGATGGTGCCGGACTTGACTACGGTCAAGCCGGGAAGTGATGGCGTGCGGAGACGGTACTTGAGCCCAAGCGACCAGCCTCAGTCGCTTGTGTAGGGTAAGGTAGGCTTGCCCAGGCACAAGTGAAGTTCCCCTGTCGGTGCGCTGCTTATAAACGATTTCCGGTAGAGGCGTCTGGCGACGCGGCCAATAGGGCGCTAGTGGATGGTGGGGTGGAAGTTGCAACCCCTCTCCTAGTCGTCGTAACACTTGGCTTGTTCTGTCTGCGGTACGTGCGTAGTCCAGCTGGAGAGTACCAAACGAAGACCAAGATAAACCAGCATGCCTGTGATTGGTCCAACTCAAAATCGAATAGCAGCCGCAGTGGGCGGTCCGAATTCATTCGACTTCCACATCGATCGTGCGACAAAGTTATCCTCCAAGTCCTGGTGCACTTATGAACTAGAGGTATTTATAAACAATTTATCGTTGTTATTGGCCCCGTGGTGGACTTGTTATTGCGTTGTCGTTTATTTATTATTAGAAAATTATTATACAGTGGTATGTTTGTAAAGGCGATTTAATTACCCACTAGTGTTGCGTTCAGAACAGTACTTATTAGCACTGTTTGGGTCCATTTTAACGACTCAAGCCTGGAAGCGTTACTACACGCATTTACGGCAGTCTTGTTTTGACTTTCGATTAAATTGGATGATCATTTATGAAATACGAATTAAGTTTCTTTCTGTACTCAGTGGTTTTGGAGTAAATACCTTGAATTTAATTCATGTAATAAATACAGATTTTCCTTTGTATGCAGTGACTTTTTGTGTATGAATGAGTTAACTTTACTTTTTCAGGAGTGTACCGCCTCACCCCCATTTCTCTTAATATGTGTTACTTACAGTTAAAAGGCGATTTCTAAGACAAAAAGAACCCAACAGGTTTTAATAAAGATTATTGATTTTATTCATTTATCCTTTCCCCTCTCCTTGAGGCCAGAAGAATTATCGACTGAAGCTAGCCGGCGCCCAACAACCCTTAGTTTAGATAAGAAGAACCACCCCCAAATACAATATTTCGAAAAGAAACGGTAAGGGGAGTTGAGAAGTATCCAGCCGGTTACAAACTGCGCTAAAAAGTTCGCGTTAGATTTTCATTTATTCCAAGTGCCTATGTATCAAATTTCATTCAAATACTTTTATTTAAAAAAATTTTTACAATTCGGTTTAGGTATCAATGGTCGAGATGCGAAAAGGGCACTGTGAATTTTGAATCGATTCGACTCAACTTTTGGCACTGCGTATTATATGGCTAAAGGGGTCGCCACACTGAACGCGGTCTGCCCGCCGCGGGCAATCGCTTGCGATCAGCCGCGCGGTCTGGTATGTCACACAGGACGCGGTTCGTAACAAAATTTGATTAATACAGTCTCGTTCGTTGCTTAGTAAGCATGAATGAATATCAGTTCTTCCTCTGACAAGGATTTATTGTTGCTCGCAGCTACCCTTGATAGTGAACAGCGAAGGCGCTGCTGGGTGCACAAGATTAATCAACAACGAAGACAGCTCGGCGACTGCAGCTTGCAGACAGACTAAACACCTTCACTGCCTGAGTGTACCACTCTGATATCTCGTTTCTGATTGGAGCCCGCGCGCAACAGACCGCCAGAAACTGTTGGCGAGGCGATCCAAATCTGCCCGCGCGACGGATCGCGAGTGGACAAGCGGTCTACCGCGTCCTATGTGACATGCTTCATAAGAAAAGCGTTAAACAATTCAACACGGCGGACCGCCAGCGGTTGCCCGCGCGGCAGACCGAGTTCAATGTGGCGACCCCAGCTCAACGAACGAGCGGACGGACGGACAGACAAAGTTGCAACAATAGCGCATTTTTTTAATTTTTGTGGAAATGCGCTAAAAATCTAAAAATGTTAAATACTGAACTGAAGCGTTGAGTGAAAAGTAATTTCACTCAACGACTGAAGCTAATTATAAAGTAACCTTGATTACCTATCATGCTTTGAAAGTTAATATACAGCAAACTATCGTAGGAGGCACATATCAGAGGTCTGATTATTACCAAAAGCTGTCAAAAATTGAACCGGATTTGTGTAAAGGTGCAAAGCGTGGTAAGTGTAACCTATAGCAAAGACCTATAGTTATTACGAGTAACTTTTATATTAAGGACACTGTCATCATGAACAATTCAAATCGTGAACCATCTAAGGCATTAGGTCAAGTCATATACAAAGAGCAATATTTGCACCAGAAAGATAAAACTAAGGATATCGGGATGAAGTCTGCCCTACATTCCAACCTTTCAGCGAGTTCATCTAGCACACTTTATGGTCGTCAGCTGAGCATTAACTACACAAACCAAAAAGAATGTACGGGACATAATAGGCAAAGTTACTCTACTAAGCCTGATTACGAAATTATAGGATCGGAAGGGTACAGAGCGGGCAATCTGTCACCAGACAGCTTACCCCAATGCCCAAATAACACCGGAAATGTACAAAATCATAATTACTTGAACTCATACGCTGTGGGGTATGAGTTAGAAGGACACGGACGTATGACGGATTTCTCAACAAAGCATACGGGTACTGAAGTTAATTGCAAACATACACTGAATCAATACATCAATCACTGCAATTACATTAATGAAAAACCTCGTGAAACAAATGGATGGCATTACCCAAACGGTTCACTGATAGATGCATTTCTAGCAAAGAAGATGAACACGTGTCGTACGAGATTTTTGCGTCAAACATCTCCATTACGTAACTTACAACACTGTCAGGACAACAGTTTGAAAAGTGAATCATATTTGGAATCTCGCAGTGGACCTCTTTCATCTCGACAAGCGGATGTGCAGCAATTGTCCACAAGTGTTGCCAACAATGGGCAGAACCACTCAGAATGCTATCGAAGTAACAGCCAACTGCTCGAAGATGGCCAAGAGAACCAGGGTTGCAGTAAAACAAATAGAACAACGGAATGGGCATCGCGTAACGAAATACAGGGAACCTCCTTCATGTTGCCAACGATGTCGAGTGAACGGAAGAATCAGCAGCACTTGATCAATTCTTTAAGTCAACTTATCTCGCCATCTCGACGAGCAGCGTCTGTAAGTCCTAACAGTCGTGCATCGGAAATGGAATCATTTAAAGAACCCGTTCCATACTTTGAACAAGCTCAGATGGCGACTGAAGAGAACATATCCGTTCACTACGAAGCGTCTCAAACCGAAGAACAAAATACACCTCATAGAAAACACTTGCCTCCCAAGAAAAGGAATGATGAGACGTTAAACGACCTACACAAATTACGTCTAAATTCTTCCCAGGTATATTTAAATGTTCTTTGTCGCATTGTGTTATTTTTAATTTGCTTAGAACAAAAATGGAGTAACGACTCCAAACGCGTCATCTAAAGAACTGTTAATTTTTCAAACAATGCAGCGCGTTAAAAGCGAAGAATGGTAATATAACAACTTCATTTTTCTGTTATCGCTTATGACATCGATACGATTAGGGACGTGGCGCTAAATGGCTTAGCGGAAATCACAGAACTTTGCCAAGATATTAAACCTGATGCTATATATCCACACATGACCAACATAAATCAAAAACTTCTAGAATTGCTACGTAGCCCCAGATCACATGTCACAAGAACTGCATGTCAAATTGCTGGTCGGCTCTTTGAGTTAATGAAGGATACAAGGAGACCGGTAAGTAATATTCACGCGCTGTATTCACTCTAAAATGTATTCTTTAAGGAGTTTGATGATATTGTAGAAATGCTCTTAACCAAAACTGCAGATGCGAGTAAATTCATTCGAAATGATGCAAATTTATCTCTCGATACCATGGTTACTCATATTCCTATTTATCATGCCGTAAAATCGATATGTTTGAAAGGTCCACACCACAAAAATCCTCTCGTAAGAAACGCATCAATTAGATTAATTATTTGCGCAGTAGTTATAGCAGATCCTGATGTAATTCTGCACTCTCAAGCACACGAGCACACCAGAAAGCGAATCATCCAGTTTCTTCCTCAATTTTTATCAGACAGACACCTAGAGACCAGGTAAATATCGAAAACTATGAAAATTATAATAGTTAATTGCGGTATTTATTACAGAAAATACGGCGAGCGCTTATATAAAATTTTTTCAAAAGATCCTGATTTCGATACCCATTTAAAGAAATATTTAGAACCGAAGGAAGTAAGTCGTCTAAACAGTATAGTGAAAAATGAGAGGAGGAAGAGATGATATACGGCAATTGAAAATTTGAAGATAGTTTTTTACTGATTTGCTTAGCATTCAGTATACTCGTATCTAGTTACTAAAAATTTCGGTTTTGTTCTTCAGCGGACTTATTGTAAATAAATAAAGTGTCGATTGCCAAAGAAAGTTATGACTGCGTCCAGCGTCCCCGTCACATCGTTTCACTGTATTTCGACTATAGATCGTCTCACGTAAAAAAGGAATCGGGAGAAAGTAGTGTAACCTCCCACTAAGTTTATTGTTCATCTCAATGTCGCTGTGCTTTGAATAAAGATAGGTATAAAACTGGTAATTACTCGGGCCGTTGGAACCACCCTCTAGACTCCCAATGAATGAGCGAAGTGTTTATAACCGCATAGATGTTTATAATTTGAATGCTTATACAGTTGACCATTCAAATTATAAACATCTATGCGGTTATAAACACTTCGCTCATTCATTGGGAGTCTAGAGGGTGGTTCCAACGGCCCGAATAATTACCAGTTTTATACCTATCTTTATTCAAAGCACAGCGACATTGAGATGAACAATAAACTTAGTGGGAGGTTACACTACTTTCTCCCGATTCCTTTTTTACGTGAGACGATCTATAGACTTTCGCATTGAATCGACTCGGATCGACTCGACACGGCTCGACGGCACCGATCGATTTCCGCGCACTGCGTCGCGTCGTTTCGGTTACGATATCATCGACCGGTTTGTATTGGGCTCGAATGCTACAACGCAGAACCCTAACGCTCAAAACTCTTGCCAATGTGTGTCGGCGATCGGCAATTTTTGGCTCTTCGAACATTACGCGTTGTAGTCGATCCGAACCGGTCGATGATATCGTAACCGAACCGACCTTTTTTATCAGACCCTACATATAAAAGTCCAGTGGCGATATATCTGGAGATCTAGAAGACCAATAACGCGGATATGTAGGCCTAATCCATCTGTCTTCAAAAATGTTAGACATAGAAGTAGAAGCATCATGGGTAAAATGAGCCGGCGCTCCGTTATGTTGAAACCAGTAGTTTTCCCCAGTTAATGTTTCCAAGCATGGTACAATGACATCTACTAACGCGTTTATTTCAAGGCCTCCTAAAAAATTATGCACATAACGATCACAAATTTAGAAAATCTTAAATAAAACGAAAAGCATAACAGATAGGTATAAATCGATGTAAAATTTTTTTCGACATTTGAAAATGCAAAAAAATAAAGCAGGTTTCATTTGAAAAAATCAACTTTTTAAGGTTTGAAGGTATTAAAATTAACGATTAGTTTTAAAACACCATGTGGGAGGCTGATGAAAATTTAAATCATATGTAGAATCACATGAATATTGTTGATTTTGGAAGGCTTTTTAAAATTCAAGTCAACGGAGCCATAGGTACAACTACAGGGCGCTAAAAAAAAGCAGTCAAACGTCAAAAATTTTGAAAAAGCTTGAATAACTTGAAAACCTTTGATGCTGGATGTTCCTGTAGATTCCGAAAACACACTAAAATCGAGCGCGTTCTATTTAAAATAAGAACGTTGCTATCCACATCCGGTAAAACCGGAAGTGAAACGATGATGATAATATTTTCATTCAATAGATCATGAAAAACTATGTTGGTATGTAAATTGTCAGATTTTAGTTTAGTTTAGTTTACATAATAAGTCATGAACGTGGTCATTTACATGACGCGGAGGCATTGAATAAGCACTCTAAGGTGCTTATTCAATGGCGGAGGCCTACTGAAAAGTACGAGGACGCACAGCGTCCGAGTATCTCTTTAATGCCTCCAAGTCAGGTGGACTCAATTTTACCTAAAACCGCAACATAACTTTTCCAAATTAAATTATTCATATGTGTGAAATTTTGATACCTAATCACGCATGCTAACTTTATTTAATTGTTTGCATAGAGATTTCAAAATAATTAAAACAATCAGTGTTATTTTTAATGCAGTTTGCAGTTTATGCTTTGTACCTTTCAACTATACAGTCTTTATAACTAGCTACAAAAGCAGGTATCAGTGAAAAAGAGTACCTACGCGAGACGTTGTTATAATGTAGCCGAAGCTGCGGCCGCCGTAGTGCAATATCCGCTCCCCACAAAGTCAAGAGAGAGGCACGAAAAGGCGTACAAACCTTTTAATGACTGGCGCAAAACTAAAGGAATAGTTACTTCCACATAATATATTCCATTAATTGTTAGTAATTAAAAAACCATTATCCTTTGTGTAGGTATATTAATATTTAAAAATATCCACATAGTCTGCATTATAATTATCCAATCGTTGAATCAATGAACGATCTAATTGTTATTTTGCCTGTACTAGGACTGTAATGGGGGTCAGGCAAAAATATTACAGTACTATACTCTGTTTTTTAACTAGGAAGACGGATTTAAAAACCTGATTTACACTGGAAATGTCACTAGAATCTAGTAACAAAAATAATAGACTCATTTTATACAGACATGTATTGTGGGTTGCGTGATGTGATTTTCTTTCACATTTGGATAGATTTCATGATTTATGCTTTTGGGTTATTATTTGGTAGGAACTCCTTTATATTATGCATACATCATACTTTTAAAAGCGAATTATAATAAATAGGTAATACATTGATAATAGGTAATCATCCTGCATACATTTTTTGGTCTTTGAAACATTATTTTGAATTATAATTATAATCCACATTACAATTTACAACAAATGTTAAGTTATTGAACAAATTCAGAACAATGGAATTATAGTCATATTATTAAACAGCACAGTTCACTGCTTTATGTATAGGTAAGCGATTTAGTCACCGTCTTCCGAAAGTTCACTAAAACTGTCACTGTCCTCCGATCCGAGTGAAATAATTAATGGTTCTATAAGTGTGTTCATTAGGCCATCCAATCTACACATCTTATTTTCTTCCTTAGTAACGTGTTGCACACAATTCCGCCAATCGTCAGAGCTCACATTTGCAACAGCGTTATGACCACCGGAACGTTTCGAAGGGGTAACAATCCCAGTACTTCGATATTCTTTAATTATCCGGTATATTGTAGATCGTGCAATAATAATATTCCTAATATGTGTCACACTTTAATAACCAAATATATACCAGCTACATCATTATTTACGTTACCTCTGGTAGATGCAATCTTCAACACAAGCGTAGCAAAATTCATATCCGGGAATCAGACAACATTTGTTTATAATAAACTGCTTCTCGGAGACTGATAAAATGACCTAAGTTTAAGCGACTACGTTTTTTCAAAGGAGACAAGCTTGCTTTACTGGTACTTGGAGTTGAATCCATCACCAATGCCAGTACACTTAGGACGCGAAATATCAACTTATGTTCTTAAGAGTACGTTCTCTACATACGGCTAGGGAAGCGCTCCGCGGTCGGGTGGAGAGGATCGCAGTCGGAGGCGGGCATTAGCATATCCCTACTGCAGTATTTTCTGACCGATTTGAAAGGAACGTATTTGAACTTATTCGTAAGGTACGCGTACTTTCAAATTTGCACTGCTATACCATACCGGATAGTGCCTTGCGCGACACAGTATACAATTTATAATTAAGAATCCATTACACGATAATATATTTCGGTACTTCATCGTGAACCATTTGAAAATTGTAACAAGTGGTTTAGCCTCGGGTTTAACTTGTGTTAGTTGTTCTGACTCCATGCCCGATAACTCAAAATTGAGGCTTACTTAGTTAGGAAATAAATTTCGTGATAAAAAATAGTTACAATTGTTCCTACTATTCTGGATGAATTTTTGCGTACCAGCAATCAGTCAACTCAGTAAATTTAAAAGATTAGATATTACCTTGCAGTTTTGCGAAAACCTAGGTACAAAAACGTATAATACGATGTTTATTGGGCATAAAGCAGCGGGAGTCATGGCGACCATATTTCATCAAATATAACATCCTCACGCTCACCCTTCCATCGATATATATATATTGGAAGTATTAACACATATCTACAAAAATAAACACCAACTTAGGCGCAACAATCGTATATTGTAAAAATCAGATTTATAGATATTTTTTGGAAATTTTAACCGAAGATTCATCTAGTAAAGGCAAACATATCGCATATTGTAAACATTAGGTGTGTGCATGCGCACTGCGCAGACTACTCAAAGGCTAAGTTTCTTATTTATAAGAATATTAAATGCCTCAACTTATTTTCCTTTGTACGCATAAATAAGGGAATCTTTCGGGAATTTTCAAATTAGCTTTAAGCAACACAAAAATACCTTATGTTAAAAATATTTATTTATTATGTACAATGGTTTAATTCTTATAGTCATAAGATACACGACTCATTCACAGCAGTAAGGAAAAAAAATGGAATATTTTTATATACAGCGTGTTTCAAAATGAATAGAGGGGTTTTAACATGTTATAATATTTAATACATCAAACTTACAGCCACAATTGTTATATCAAATGAAAGAGAAACTCAAACAGTTTTACATTATAGCCTACAAGTGTTCAATGTGAGCACCATTCGTCACTTGGCATACGTCAAGACGGTATGCTAGTTCTTCCCAAACTTTGATGAGTGTCTCATTAGTAATTGCTGCAACAGCTGTTTCAATCCTGTTTCTTAAATCGGGAAGGTCGGCTGGCAGTGGAGGCACATACACACGGTCCTTAATAAACCCCCAAAGATAAAAATCACACGGGGTTAGGTCGGGTGACCGTGGAGGCCATGCGAAACAAGCCCTGTCATTAGGCCCCTTACGGCCAATCCAGCGGTAGGGTACAGTTAGGTTAAGCCAATCGCGTACCTCATTATGCCAGTGAGGCGGCGCACCATCTTGCTGAAAGATGAAGTTTTGTGGTTCATCATGTGTCAGTTGAGGGAAGAGCCATTGCTGTAACGTATCCAGATAAGAAGTACCAGTGATAGTTGCTTCACCAAAAAAGAAAGGACCATAAATTTTCTGCCGAGATATGGCACAAAAAACATTCAATTTAGGAGAGTCTCGTTGCACTTGTACCATCATGTGGGGATTTTCTGAGCCCCAAATCCTAACATTATGGGTGTTAACTCGACCACTAAGGTGAAAGGTCGATTCATCACTGAAGACGACAAGATCCAGAAAATCTTCATTGTCATGCAACAACATGTCGTTAGCGAAGTTGGCACGTAAAAGATGGTCGGTAGGCTTCAGAGCCTGTAACAACTGCAAACGATAAGGACGTAGCTGTAAGCGTCGCCGTAAAACTCTCCAAACAGTCGTCACAGGAATTGCTAATTCACGACTAGCCTTCCGAACGGATTTCATAGGGCTACGCGTCAACGAATTACGCACTTGCTCAACGCTCTCTTCACTAGTTCGTGGTCGTCCCGTACTCTTGCCTTTACAAAGGCAGCCAGTGTCTTGAAACTGATGATACCATCTACGAATGTTGTTATCACCTGGAGGAGCACAACCGAACTTAATCCGGAACGCACGTTGCACAGTAACAACAGATTCCGTCTTTGCAAACTGTAAAACACAAAACGCTTTCTGTTCTTTAGTCGCCATCTTTGCTATTAGCGCTTTCTAGCGGATTGCGGCGGAAACATACGCACTGATGCCAACAAACAAAAACTGTTTGAGTTTCTCTTTCAGTTGATATATCACTTGTGGCTGTAAGTTTCATCTATCAAATATTATAACATGTTGAAACCCCTCTATTCATTTTGAAACACGCTGTATAGTGTTTTTAGGTGTTTACTTTATCACTTTGTGCATTGGTTATATACTCCGGGTTTCTTATTTCTAATCCTCTTGTATGTCTAGGGTCTATAATTTCAGGCAAGAGACAATTAAAATAAAATTTATGTAATTTTGGTAGCATTGAATTTATAAAAAAAGTTCTATCAATTGGAATTTTTATACAGACAATTTCCTTTGGAGTCCATACCGCAAAATAACATTGTTCTTTGTCTGATATATTCAATTGCCCCTGGACTTGGTAGTAATAATTATGACTGGTCTTTAAATTATAGGTATCACCTTCTATGTCCAAATATGTTATCAGTTTATTTGCAACTGCTTCTTTAATAGTATTGTTTCTGGCTGAGTACGGACATTTAATTTCTACCAGACATCCTGAATTCACTTCAATTCCATCTGGAGAAGCACCAAGAAATGGCCAATCTTCATTTATAAAAAGGCCACAGCTGGAAATTTGCAAACCAAATTTTGATTCTAATTCTCGTTTTGCTCGGTCTTCATTATTTTTTCCCCAGGTCGTTGCCTTCGAAAAAAATTCTGTATACAAAGTGCCTTTTACAGTTGATGAACAACTTGTTGATTTTCGCATTTTGCAAATTTTTCCAAATATGGAGGATGTTAATAATTTTCTTCGATAGTGCTTCCATTCAGATGAATCGGCTTGTAGACGCGTTTTCTTTTCAATTTCTTCATATTCAGCTGTTGATTTATGAAGTGCTCTTATAAACTCGCTTTTCATTTCCTCAAACGTCTCTTGATCAACATCTGGCTTCTGGCAATTATCTCCATAGTCAGCGTCTGTGGAGGCAGAAGAAAATATTAATTTTTTTCTGGCTCTGCTTTGCTTGTGAACATTTTGCCTTCTTAATTTACGCATTTCCATTTCTTGTACTGTCTTTCCGGGGCTATACAGTAACATCGGCCTTGGTAACATCTTCGCTGGGTATAGTTCACACGTTTTCCGCCAAGTTTTTGTGCAATAATTGAATTAAACTGTTCTACTACATTTGTCGTAACGTTTTCGAGTAAGCTTCTAGAGTGTCCTGCCAAATACCTTACTGCGTCCATTAGCTTTTCATCGAGGTTTAATGTTCGAAAATCAGACATGTAATTATTTTGGTCAGGTTCCGTTTTTTCACAAAAATAGCGTAATTCCGAACAATTCAAATGTTCTCCAAATATATGGCTTACGCTATTGATGATGTCCTTTCTCAGGTTTTTGATATTATCTTCTAAGCTTGTATTGGCTTCACTCCTTCTATACTTAATTGCCTTCACCACCGCCGTTCTGCAGCGTAAAATGTTGTTTGACAAAATATTTTTTAGTGATCCAGGAATACCCCTCATCTTGGAAAGTTCCTTCAGTTTATTGCAATAATTTCTGAGTAAATGATTGCTACATTCAATTTTCTCCACTGTACAGGTTTCATACGGTCTACTATCTAGTAGTTTTTTGTAACAGCTACTGTCACCATCAGCTATAAGTTTATTATAAATAAGCCCATACATTTCAAGGCTTGCACAAAAACCTTCAGCTATAATGTTCGCTTCCATTGCCGTTGAAGAAAGGTTCCAGTTTTTATAGCACGTGTGCGCGGCAGCTTCAGTGCCGATATTTTTAGCCCTTTGGCATACACAGCAGTACTTGTTCTTAACACCTAAATACAGAATCTTTTTTGATTTTAACCCTACTATTGCAGCAGTTCCAGAAAGGGAATTATAATTTCCTGTCCCTCTGTATGAACGCTTGGCCCAGCTTCCGTCGCCAACTACAGTAATCATTGGCGTTCCATTTACGTCTACGCTGCCACATTGTAAAGCTATCATTTTTTCTTCTTCTGCAGCCTCTTTCATGGATTTCCAAGCAAGGTCTTCCCATGCAGTGCATATTTCACTATGAATCTTCTTGTATAAAGAAAAACTTAAACTCGGAATGTTCATTGCACCAGTAATATTTACGAGTTGTGTGTAACCGCCTCCTACGTTCATGACTGCGGTAACTGCTGACGTATTCACGTCTACGCTTTGTGGACTTTCTGGACAGGTATGTATAGATTTAGAAAAACCACACATATCGCATTTAAAAGTAAGTTTGGTTTGGTAACCCACTTTTAGTTCTTTTACTACTTGCAAATTCACTAAACTGCACCCAAATAATGTGGAATGAGTAGATAAGGTTTTCAAAGACTCGATGAATTTTTGTAGGTCAACTACTCGTAGCCCATCGATAGACACGGCTGAGGTTGAATTCCTAAAACAAAAATTAAGTTTTTTTAGTCACAATCAAAATGAGAATGGTGAGTTTCATAGCAATTGTGTGTGAATTAGAATAAGTGATCCTTCCAGAGTGTGTTAAAAACCTTTTAACACAGTCGCCACTTTTTCGTTTTTGTGAAGACACATCTTGTATGAAGCTGGTGTGCGAGAAATGATTATAAAATACTTGAATTACCTACCTTTTATTCCCTTTTACAATAGGCGCCAGTGATGGTTCGGTAGCACTAAAAATTTCCTCTTCATTTGGAAAATCATTGTTCTCTACCCTAAAACGGTATAAAGATAAACACATAAAAAATCGATATGGAAAATATTACGTTTTCCTTTTTTCTATCTCTGGGGATTCAGGTGAAGATTCGGTAATATTGGCAATGATTTCTACATTTGGCAGAATACTTTCCTTTTCCCTATAACATTATATAAAGATACTAAAAATCAAAGAAAAAAACATATGTTGAAAAATAGATAAAAAAGTAGATTCTAGTCAAACTACCCACTTCTAGGTTATCAAACACATCGTGTCGATGAGTAGGAACTAAAAATGGATGATTTATTATGTTGATGGGCAGCATTTAATTAAATATCGCTGTCCTCAAACTATTTAAGGTGGTAGCTGTACTAAAAAAATGCGCTTTTTTCCAGAACTATGTGCGTGCGCAAGTAAAAAAGTTTAGTTTTTAATCTAACACTACGGCCATATTTTGAATAACTATTTTACCGTAACGACGTTTTTACAGTGTTATGGCTCTAATTTTTATAATAACTGATTCTGTTTTTTATGATAGATCCCTAATTACAGTATGTCTCAAGTTACGTGACTTTTTGGACATGTGTTTGACAGAAAAAATTAAAGAAATAGAGAGACATAAAAAAATTTATTTATAAGAAAAATTCTTTATAACTCGACACAGCTTTTTATTTGCTAATTAATTGCTCCTTTTCGATTTTTCATTATTTTCAAAAATAAATCCAAAATATTGCTAAAACTGAATGAATTTTGACGGACGGACGGGTGGATAAAACGCTCACAATTTAAAAGTTACCGGAAAACGTATAAACCACACTAAGGAAAGATTGACTTCCATTACTTTAGCAATTAATTCATAACTTTTGTTCCTATTGACACCACATTTCAGCGCAATCGGCCGCATATAAAAAAAGTTGTTGTGCACACGGACGGACAACAATACAAAAATATAAAGGACCACTGAATAGGTAAGGTATGATTGAGAAAAAGATATTTGAAATACCTTTCTAATAGTAACAAAGGTGACGCACAGACAATTCGAAATCTCGTATGTATTGTCACTTATAATTGCACAAGAGGTTTGTATTTTACCGAGTAAATTTGGGTTGTTTAGGTAATGAAAATCTGTTGCCTAGCAATTAGACGAGAAAAACTGTCAACTAATAAAAATTCGACACCGCAGGTGGAGCATTTTTAGGTTGACAGTTTTTCGAGTTCAATTGCTAAAAGGCAACAGATTTGAATTGCAACAACACAAATTTACTCGGTTTAAATACAAACTTCGAGTGTAATTCGGCAGGACAATTTAACGAACAAGAAATTCACATAACTAATCAATTACTGACAGACGTCAAACTAGTCATATGGGAAAGGATAATGCGATAATTGGTTCGAAAATGAATAAATGAAAAAACCACTAGTGCATTTGTCGCTGGAAAAGTTGCAGGTAACTTTTGCCGCTGTCAAAGTGACAATTTCACTGCGGCTTATGCGATTTTTTATACATGAGTTGAATTGTCTATGGAAATATACTTACGTAGTTCTAGATGTTGGCAAAATATTTTTGGTCGAACAAGGAAGCCCAACAGCACGAGCCCTAGAACAAATTATTTTACTACATGCTGGTAGCTATAAAAAATAACTTACGCATTGTATTTATAGATATTATTGGATTTCTTCCTGCGAATAGATAACCGCAACCTTGTCTTCGCTCCTCTTCTGTAGTTAGCTTCCATGTGTAATTCCACTAAAAGTTATCCACCCGATAAGAAACAAACTGTTGACACAATAACACTCCTGTTTTTCCGCGTAAAAATTCGCTCAGTGTATATCGTATATCTAATGCTCTGTATATATTCCGACGCTCACAATTCACAAAAGGTGATAAAAATTATATTTTTAAAAGCACCATACAGTAAAGGCTACAGCACAACTGACTCCGGTCCTGAATACTCACACTACACATTAAGTCGCGCCTCTTTAATAAAGAATATGTAGCTTCGCCAGATATTATACGAGTCGAGTAGCGTTGTAGAGGTGTGGGACTTAGTATAAAATTTTGAGTAAATTGGATTCTATCCTTTGATGTTAGGTACCGATGTAAAGATAAAGGACCCATCTATGCCTCTCTTGTAACAGATTTTTTATATAATACTCGAATTTTGCATAAATAATTGTAGAAATGCATGATATTTTCAGTATTTTCAGGTGCCGTAATTATTAACATTTAAAAAATATCAAAAATCTGTTACAAGAGAGGCGTAGAAGAAAGGTTATAGAATCCAACGTAACTTTCACGATGTTGCTAACTAACGCCGTTTTCGAAAAAATCGCTAAGAGCTGAACGGAAAATGCGTAAGTTATTTAATACGCGTAGCGGGCTCTTAAAGGCAATATAGCGATTAGGGTTAATCGGGATGATTATGAAATCATTAATTCGACATTGCTTAACTTAAGAAATTATATACATCCAAAGGACTTTGCCCGAAGGCCACGAACTATGGACGAATTGGACAGATGGAAAGCTTCCGAACTAAGGCAGTTTTTACTTTACACAGGCCCTATTGTTTTAAAAGATAGGATACATGATGACCAGTACACCCATTTTATGACGCTCCATTGTGCAATACGTATTTTAACATCGCCAACTTTATGTACAAAATATAATGATTATGCAAAGCAACTTATGCATTATTTTGTTGAGAATTATGGAATGCTGTATGGTAACGAATATGTTACTCACAATGTCCACAATCTCATTCATTTGTCAGACGATGTTTTAAAATTTGGCAGTTTGGACAACTTTAGTGCCTTCAAATTTGAAAACCACATGTCGGAGATAAAAAGAATGTTACAAACTTGCAATCGCCCACTTGAACAATTTATAAACAGGACTCTGGAAAAACGATCGTATTTAACAACACATAATAAGTCTCCTGAAATAGAATTTTATAAGAAATTGGACGTACATTACGAACCTCTTCTTAACAATGAGCTGGTAGAATCGTATCAATGTTTTAAATATGGAAATATGTTCTTGGGAACCGCAGACAATCTGTGCTTCTGTAACCTTACGGATGGATCAATAGTGAAAATTGTCAGGATTCATAAGAAAATTGAAACAAGTGAAGGGTTCATTGTTTTTAAAAAATGTGATCATTTACAAGAATATTATTCAAAGCCATGTTCTTCAACTTTGTTTAATTGCGGTATTGTACAAACAGTTTCTCATACATTACAAATCGCCCATATCAACAATATTAGGACAAAATTACTAAATTTTGACAATATATTAATGTCCATTATTCATAATAAGGAATAGGTTTACAGGAATATTTAGTTTTGTTAATGTAAGACTTGCGTAGTATTATTATTATTTCAAATGTAGAATTTTAAATTTTATTTCATATCTATCTAAGTATGTATATGTAGGTAGATATCTAAATTTTTGTAGAGAAAATTCATACAGGTAATTTTTACTTTTTTATAAATATTTATACAGGTTATTCTTTTGTAGTTACCGTATTGCGTTTTGGGTTTTTTTTCGCAAGGCAAGGAATTCGTATCTGCTGCGCCCACAAAATGATTGCAAAGAAAAAACGAGAAGGCATTTGTAGTTTGGCCGCCAACAAAAATTGAACGAAAGGCCATCATGACACGAATGGAGCCAGGTGCTGATTGGGTAATTTTTGATAATGTGAAGATATTTGGCAACTATCACAGCTACAAAGAAGCACTGTACCAAGAATCCAAAACCGCCAATTATTCCTCGGAATCGAAGGTGGACCTTGGACCCCGGAAAAGAAAACCCAATAGTAAATATATTGACAACAGCCTGTCATCTCCACCACCACTACCAACTGACCTAGATAGTGGTAAGTAATTTAATTTTTCATTCTTTGACAATATATATTGTCCTAAGTTGACCAAATCAGAAAAATTTAAATATCGCTTTGCCGATCAAGAAATAAGTCAATTGACTGATTTTGCATGACATTAGTGTGTTTTTGAAAAAGCAAGTGTTGTTATTAGCTGAATTTTGACGGGGGTATTATTTTCTGCAAAATTTTCCATTAATACACACTGTGTTTATTTACTGCCTATTTACACTGTAGCAACTAGTGACACAATAGTGTTTTTCACTTCACTAATTAAACTTTATGGTGTTATTGTAAATTATGTTTTAGAGAACGAAGCAACTGGCAGTCAACTACATACTGCTCATGATAGTGAGTACTCTGATGGCCCTTCAGAAGCAAGTACTGTCCAAAGCACTGCACATGAGGAGGAGGCTACAGTGATTGAGTATACCGCAGTAGAGGACATACCCATTCTTTATGACGTAACACCACCCACCACTACAGGTATAGATTTCCTACTATTGAATGATTAATTATAAATTTGGCCATTAATTTAAAAAAATGATTAAGGGGCAACATTATTAGTCCATGGCGTGTTACAGGTCATAATAGTATTGTCATTACCACTTGATGTTTATAAGACAAAAGTCAGCACCTTAATGTATAAGACCATAAAGTTCTCCACCTATATTTTTTGGTGGAAAGCACGGTATATCACCGTGGTGGAAAATAAAGAAAATATTTTTATTTTTAATGTATTGTTTTAGGCACCGATAAGCAAAAAATAAGTGATTTTGAACACGCATTGCTAACTGAAATGCGTGAAATAAAAGCAACGTTGGATGTAATGTCCATTCGATTACGGCATATTGAACGACGTTTAGAAGTAAACGTACAACTCGATCGCATCGAACCCAACCTCTTTACTGATTTACCATGTAAATCTTTACAAGAAGTAACAGATTTAGAGGCAAAACTGGAAGATGATAAGATTTTCCAAAAACTGGTAAATATTTTTAATTTTTAAACAAAAAATTCAGTTTATTTTGGTTATGATGCAGTTTACTTTGAATAAAATGTAAATTATACCTGAGTATACATATGTGTACCTATCATTTGTAATTCTTGTTTTTCCAGATCACTATCTTGAAGTATGTAGGCGGTTCGAACGCAAAATATTGTGTGACAAATTGTTTGAAAAAAATATTTTCAAATATAGTAGGACAATTTTGCAGTTGGACAGGGCAGAAAGGAAACTTTAAGGTTGCGGATTTGAAATTAATAATGGCAATTAGAGGTAAAAATACATTTATTTTTTAATTTTTAACAATGTTTTATTATATTGCATTAAGTACCTAGATGACAGTTAATAGGTCATATTTTAACGCCAGAGAGAAATCTGATTTTTTCAAAATTTTTCAAAAACCAACAAATCCTTCAGATGCTGATGTTATAGGTTCCTCCTCTGCTATGTTTTCCACATCTTACAATTCTTATTGACAAAAGTTAAACTTTCACAATTTCATTCTTTGTCCAATTGGCCTTTTACTTACTTTTTTATTTTTGGTTACAGAAGCAGTAAGAGCCACTTTTGCCCTGACGGACGCGGATTACCAAAGTTATGTGCAAGTATGGTTTCAACATGCGAAAACAAGGCATCTGCGCGAAACAAAATAATTTGGCATTGTAAATATGTACTATTTCATAATTTTAAGGTTCATTTCTTTTTATTTCATACAATATATTTTTAATGCATTTGGTACATTATTTATATACCTTGCAGAAAATATTCCCAAAATGTTTAAATGTAATGTTTATGCAAGTTTTTTTTTGAGAGAATGTATTGAAGTCGTCAATTACATATTTCAGG
Source organism: Photinus pyralis (assembly GCF_008802855.1). Taxonomy (NCBI): domain Eukaryota; kingdom Metazoa; phylum Arthropoda; class Insecta; order Coleoptera; family Lampyridae; genus Photinus; species Photinus pyralis. Next base: position 36,855,436 of record NW_022170403.1, on the reverse strand, counting down.
AATATGATTTCTGTACTTATTGCAGAAAAGTTATATGTGCAACATTGATTTCACGTTACTTTTTGAATGTTACCTAAACAGTTAGTAACCTCTCAGAAACATTGCTTATTCATTTCGTTTGTAACATTGAATTCTTCAACCTTTCGGTAAGGGTTTAGAACGTTATGGTAACCTCCCTAAAAGCTCACATCTAATTGATTTGAAATGTTGCATTTAATTATGTGATGTTTCTATAATATTGTGATAACATTTTCTTGTTTACTGGGCCCCATCTGTTCTTTAGTGAAATCACCTTTTGTTGTCTTTCGCTGTCTACCTCTGGCCATTTTGGAGCCCTAAAAATCGTTACATTCCAATTTTTAACGTAAAACAATAGATGGTTTACAATGTTCCACAATGAGACACCTGTCTCATTGTGGAACAAAAAAAGTGCCTCCATTGTAGAAATATTCCGCATCTACTTCAAAAATTCACCCACAATAAACTATGCATGCTACGCCCTTGAATAAAGCAACATAACCTCACCTTTGGATGAATTAAACATAGCTACTTATGAAAAGCCCATAAATCTATCGGTTTATTTTTCTGTGCAATTTGAAACAGAGGAATAAAAAAATTACATACCTTTCATAACACAGGCCCACCAGTTACTGGTACGGAATGGCGATACCTGTTGCCTTAATATCTGAGAATCCCGCGCAGGCGGTGTTATTTAAGCGCGCTAAACATAAATCTGATATGGTGGTAAATTTGAAAAAAAAACTGTTTGTCTCACTGTGGAACATGTCTCATTGTGGAACACCTTCCCCTACATAAGATCCGAAAGGCTATGGATATCCATAGTATCCTTTATCAGGTGCAGAGTACAGAAACGTTGTAGACCTACAGTGGACATCTATAGTATCTACACTACCGACATATAGTGTTATTACCAAGGTATCCCGTTTATATATTTAATATGGGTAGTAGATATACATATTTAGTTTAATCATGACCTTGTTTTCTAGAAATATGTTACAATAAGTGTATATAGATTTTATATATAGGGTAAAGGCACTTAAGAGTACGCGGTCTATAAGAGTACGCACAGCAACTATTCATTAGAAGGATTACTAATGCCATCTCCAAAATATGTTTTAATCACACTATTTACATTGCAGGTTGGATGGTAAAACAGAAATTTACATAACCTTTCACATGTCTGAAATATTTGAGGAACGTTGGTTTGGCGGTTTTCAGTATAACTTTTGCGGTGTACAAAATAAGCTATTATTAACAAATCATATCAAACTTAAGTGTTGTTAGTGTTTCCAGGAACCTTTTATTATATCAGGTATGTTATTTGATATCGCGTAAATCGAAAATTTATAATTAGGAACTATTTATTACCTAAATTTTAACGGAACAACGAGGCGCTCAAGAGTACGCAGATCGAAAGTTTCAAGAGTACGCGTACTCTTGAAACTCAGTTCGTACTCTACAAAAATGTTCTTTAAAATACAATTAAACTTGTTAAATGTTAATTTGGTTGATTGATTTATTTTAATTAATTGACTGACACTTACATACAACCATGACTCAGGTGTGAATATTTTATAGGTTGCACACATGACTTCGTATAAAAGAAAAAGCAATCGAAAACTCGTCTTTACCGAAAATATTATGAGAGACATTAAAGAGAAGTTGTCACAGGGGCAAAGCAAAAGAAGCATAGCTGCTGAAATGAGCATCCCCGAAGCGACGCTTCGAAAACGACTGAAATGTGACACTGTTCCCAGTTCTTTGGGACGTTATAGTTGCACTTTCACAAAAGAAATGGAAGCTCAGTTAGCAGACTATGTTAGGGAGATGGACACTCGTTTTTATGGTGTTACCATGAAAGACTTAAAGCAGTTTGCCTATGAGTATGCGCAAGCGAATAAAATACAACATCCATTTAATATGGAAAAAAAAATGGCTGGAAAAACTTGGGTAAAGAATTTTTGTCGGCGGCAGAACATTACTTTGCGTCAACCAGAAAAATGTGCTATTGGAAGGTTAATTGGCTTTAATAATAAACCACAAATCCAGAGATTTTTTGGAAATTTAAAATTTCTTTATGAAAAATATAAATTCCCGTCGCATTGTATATATAATATGGATGAGACAGGAATGTCCACTGTTCCCAACAAGTTGCCGAAAGTATTTGCGCAAAATGGTAAAAACGGAGTTAGAAAAGTCGTGAGTGCAGAACGTGGACAATTGGTGACAGCAGTTTGCTGTGTTAGCGCAAGTGGAGTTTACATTCCACCTGCGCTTGTTTTTCCTAGAAAAAGAATGCGAGAAGAGTTGTACAACGGGGCTCCTGCTGGAACCTTGCCTCTTATATCGGATTCCGGATTTATTAATAGTGAATTGTTTTTACAATGGATGAAGCATTTTAAAGATTATGTGAAACCAACTGAAGAAAGTCCAGTCCTGTTAATTTTTGACAACCACGTTTCTCATAGAACATTAAATGTGATTAATTACTGCAGAGATAATTTCATACACCTCCTCTCAATACCCCCACATTCAAGCCATAAAATCCAACCTTTGGATAAGGGATTTTTTGGACTATTGAAATCGGCTTACAGCCAACTGTGCGATAACTGGTTGGTAAACAATCCTGGGAAGGCGATTACCAAAATGCAGGTCTCTTCCCTATTCAAAAACGCTTACTACAGGGTATCAAGCGTTGAAACTGCAGTGAACTCCTTTCTTTCGACTGGTATATTTCCGTATAATCCACAAGTATTCACTGATGAAGATTTCGCACCATCTCTCGTCACGGACAGAATGGAAGAACCGGTCATCATCAACAGAGTGGAGGAACCGGTCGTCACCGACAGAATGGAAGAACGGACCGTCACCGACAGAGTGGAGGAACCGGTCGTCACCGACAGGATGGAGGAGCTGATCGTCACCGACAAAATGGACGAACCGATCGTCACCGACAGGATGGAGGAACTGGTCGTCACCGACAAAATGGACGAACCGATCGTCACCGACAGAATGGATGAACCGATCGTTACCGATAGAACGGAAGAACTGGAAGGACTAGACCTACACCGTATAAATGATGGGAGTATCGTTTTAGAAACGCGAGAGACTCTCGGTAAAGATTTAACTATTAGTAATAGGCAACATACTGTAAATGTGTTAGCTGAACCTTACACTGTCGAAATAGATGACATTGAAATTTGCAAATATGACCAAATTATACACGATAGGAGAGAAACAACCCCAGAAATGCTTATACTTCCAGTGGAAACTGACGTGTTGGTTAATTCACGCGGTAATGAAGAAATGAAGGCAAAAAATATGTCCATAATGAGTCCACACGAACTTCGACCATACCCTAAAATTACGACAATTCAAAACCGAAAAAAAAATGCTCAGAAATCAGAACTTTTAACAAGCACTCCGTATAAAACCATGTTGGAAGAAAAAGAAAACATTAACCACGATGAAACTTTAAAGAATAATAAACTCTCGAGTAAAGTTAAAACAACAAAAAGGCAAATAGCGGAAGGTACCTCAAAAAAACGTACTACGATCACTAAAAGGAAGAAAGTGCGTGGAAAAAAAGTGTGGAATTAGGTGCAAAGACGAAAGATTCCCATGAAGAGATTCATTGCCCAGGTTGCAATGAACAATTTATTGAGCCACCCACAGAAGATTGGATTCAATGCTCTAAATGTATGAAGTGGTGGCATGAGGCATGTTCTTGTTATTCCGGAGGCGAATTTGTGTGTGATGTTTGTTAAACTTATACATGCGTACTCTTAAGTGCCCTTGTGCGTACTCTTGCATGCAAGTACTTACAAGAGTACGCGTTTGTGGATTTGCACAAAAACTTCCCAAATAGCACACGATATAATATGTATATGCGTTTTTGGTCCATAATGTGGAAAAGATATACAGTATATTCAATGTATATTGTTTTTTTATGCTGAATATTCAGATAGTGGTATGTATATTCATACTATGTACTAGATGTACCTAGAAAAGATATAGGACGTACCCTGTTTTACACAAATTGTTTTGAAATATAACCACTACATTTTGTGTTTAGAATCTGCGATACCTATATACTTATATTTGTAGGGTGTTTTTCGCAAAGTCTAAAACTTTGGCCCTTTTTAATAAAATTTTACAAATATTCCCAAGATATTTCAGACCTATATGTATAACAGATGCAATGTATGCTATATGTATATTTACTACTGTAGGGTCTATTTTCAAATCCAATTTGTCAATCTGGTTGCATGTATATTCATACCACGGATGTATAATATAGAGAGGTGATCCGGCGGCCGCTCATCGCGTGGTTCATTTATGTCGTCTGCTAAGTTAGACAAGGACAGACAACTAGATTGGCGCGGCAGTTAAAGATTTACAATTTGAAATCACGTCAGTTGGTAGGTTTTTCTTTACAAGGACCGGAAAACATTATTTTTTATGCTAAGAATTCAGTGTAATACAGAAACTAAATATTTATTTTCTAAAACAATATGCACTTATGAAATTTGTAACTTTGATTTTTTCTTATTTATTGCAGACATCTTTCTATGTTTTCCTTGCTCTTGTCTGTAATATTGTTTAACTCGCATGCAGGTATAGTAATAAACCGCTTTAGCTATTACATCGTCCCGATGTTCTTGACACTGAAATTGTATTAGTTTGTTTTCGTGAACTGAAAAAAAATCTTCCAGTGTATTGTCGAAGACATCAACAGAGTCGATATGTTTAAACATCACACTTTCTAACTTCTTTAATAAATTATGAATAGGTTTATTGGGATGATTCAGCCATCCTCGAGATTTTAATTCAACTAACTCAGCTTCGGGAGCTAAAACATGAGTAGGTTTGGGATTATACAGCAGCTCCCGACAAAATTTGCAGCTTGATTCTCGATATAGCTTTTTACAAATAAAACCAGTTAAGTAATAAATAATGCAATCTAGTGTTTCAGGTATATCGACATCGTAAATAGGTGCCACGGTGTCTTCAGAATCCTCCCAAAATTCTCCTTCAAGAAGCCCATCTAATTTACCCTTGATTTTTTCAATATGCTGAGCTTTGTTAGCAGAGTCATTGTCACAAAAGATAGCTTTAAAATTTGTAATAGACAGCACCGTGTTTTGTGATTCGTCTTCGTCATTCGTGCAATTGCCAAATTTTGGAGGTTTCAGCAGCTTATAAGTCGATAATAAACGATATACATGCATAAACGTCACCATTGTAGGGTGATCATTATCACAACCAGCTTGTCTAATTGTTCCAAAAAAAACGCTGCAATTTAAATACATTACCTACGTACACAATCAAGCAAAAAACCTGTACCTCTAAGGGATCTTGATTCATTTTGCTAGTAAGCACATAACTGAATGTTCGCGTTTTCAGAAGATAATTGCACAAATCCATAGTAGATGAAATAGTCACACGAAGACCTTCAGCAGTGGAGCTTGATAAAAAATGATCTTTTG
>NW_022170403.1:36807925-36849826 GCF_008802855.1 Photinus pyralis | reverse complement strand
TTCATTTATCCTTTCCCATTTCCTCGAGGCCAGAAAAGGATCATCGACTGAAGCTAGCCGGCGCCCAACAACCATTCTTTTATGTAAGAAGAACCACCCCTAAATAAAATAGTTTGAGAAAGAAACGGTAGGAAGAGTTGAAAAGTAACCAGCCGGTTACACGTTAGTCTAATGTACCTAATTTATTGTACAACAAAAATGTCACATACCTACATGGTTTATATTATACGCCGTCCTGTTTTGCATCTAAACTTCTTTCGTCTTATGGTGACCTATTTTTTAGCGCGTGCGTTTTGTGTGTCCATCCATACGGACCTACTTGTGCCGTTTAGAAATACTTCTAGAGGAATAGTCCTACAGCACCGGAATGTTTGGAATAGGTAGTCAATAACTTGAAGGTTTGCCAGACAGCCATCAAAATTCGCTGCATGAATTATTTGCTGAGATGCGCGGGGTCGATTTTTGAAACTAGTCGCATCTATTCGTATACGCTTAGATGCGAAGACTTAAAAACGTATACGTTTTCCAAATCCAATTTTTGACTGCTGTTCGTAACTGCCTGGAACCGAAACGTACAGTGCATATGACAACGTCGCCTTTATTGATTGATTAGAACTAAAGCGGACTATTTGACGTTTGGGTTTGAGCTTAGGTGGTGAGGTCAAGATATTGCTGAACCATTTCAAATTAAAGAATAATAATATTTTAGCCACTGATTAGCATGAATACTCAAAACACGATAGACACGCAAAAGCGAGGGTGTAATACCACGCAAAACCAAAAAAGGTGGCTTGTGGAATTTGCTAAAAAAACACCCCGATATAGATAATAGCAGGGAAATAAACTGCGATTGATTCCAAATGTATGAATCATTTGTGCTTCCAGGAAACCTTGCATTCACATTCATAATGCGTAACTGGGCATCACAAATCTATATGAGATACACAAATCAAGAACATGCTGCAAAGTGGGTGGGGTGCGAAGAGGTTGAACCAGAGTTGATTATAAGTTGGAAATTAAAACAAATAGGCATAAAACGTGTGTTGGTATTGTACATTGATGGAATGATAGGACTTGCGATTGACATAATGTTCTGGGTGTTCCTCATTATTGCTGGGCGGAGGAACAATTGCAACATGGGTGCAATCCATGCATCCTACAACGCCTGGAAATCCATATTGGTTAAAAAAAATGTCTTACTCTTTTCGACTCATCAAAATTCTCCGGGTAGTGGACCCATTCATTGTACACTTCGGGTTCATTAAGGGCTGCAACAACCTCCCTCAAAGTAACAGACACACTACCCTGTGAGACATCAATATACACATTTGCCCCTACGTTTGTCTGGTATGATTTGTGAAAAAACTTAGGGCTGCTAAAACCTTCAAAGAAATTTCACATACTGCATTTATACCTACACTAGGTAGCAGAAATAAACAGCCTTGCCTTTGACTGAACATCCAAATCCTTGTTTCGATTTTGTGGGCGAATAAGGACTCCTAATCGATTTACCAAGTAGCGGAAAATGTCTTTAGATAGTCGAAACTTTTGATAAATTGTGCTTCATTTAAGACTTCTATGGGGTTGCAAGGATTACGGTTCCTATTCGGGCGATAATTGCGTTCGGCATTCTCTAAATTGTCTATTACAAACACATTCACAGCTTCATCCATTGTTGTTAGTAGATACCTTTCAAGTCTCAAGAGTCAAAACTTCAACACTAACCAATACATAACCCACAAAACGTCAGTTGCGAGCGTTTGCGAACGCCATTTACCCGCTCGCAGAAAAACGAACACAATTGAACGTATACGCAATATAAACGTATGGTCAAAAATTGCAAATATACGTTTCTTTACGAATACGTATACGTTTTAAGGAAACGTACGGCCAAAAATCGACCCCCTCTTGAAAGTGAAACGTACATAACTTTTACATACAACAACCAATTGCTCTCAGATTTTGCATACGCATGCCTTTAATGGTGCCAAGTTAAAGTTTAGAAAATGAAACGAAGAAAGGAACAGTTTTGTATCAACTATTGCCCTTCTTTCTGACCCCTTATCAAAAGAGAGGGTTGGGGGGTGGGGTAGGGGGTAGAAGTGGTTTTATCTTGCATGGTACCTACTCTAATGAAATACGCGAGCTCGGGAGTTATCATGTACCTATACACAAGCGGGCAGAGTTAACATGTACACAGACGGATGAATGGACAGAAAGTTCAAAATCATGAACTCGCTCTCTGTCTCTCGTTAATAAAATGTAAACAAAAAAAGAAATAAAGCCGCTTCAGTTGTTAACACAAAACATTTAAGCTGCGGGCACGTGATTTTTCAGAACACCGGGCCGGGAGGGTTAAACGTAATGTTACTATTAATTTATTAAATAACAATGCATGTGATATCTTAATTTGATATAAGTTTGTCTCTTACTTTTTACTTGTAAATTGCCTATGTCGTGCGTCTGTATTATTATCATTGCGAACAATTCCCAGTACCAGCCCATGTGATTACCTGAAAAATGTGTTTTCAATAGCTAATTGCATAAATTTGCATTATATGTGTTTCTATTTAACGTTGTACTTATAAATTTTTGTTGGCAAAGTGAGAAGTATGGTTGGTAGTATTCTCGGTCCTGTATGACTCCAAGACTCATCTAAATGCAAATAAACGATTGGAATCTGTACTGTACATACATTTTCAACATTATTTTTCTTATTCGTATCATTAAACATATCCCTGTTCCATTCACGGCCATGATTACACTGTTTACGAAATCTATCATGGTAGCTGGTAGGTATTACATATTACACTGATCATTGGAATATTTCTGTAAATCCAGTTCATTAATCAAATTTTGCATTATCGCAAATTGTAATAGCGGTAATACAGAGATTAACAGCACCCATATAGGTACGTTAATTGTATACATACAAACGTGCTCGGTCGATTTATGTAAATTTTCATGAAGGGTCATCATGAATAGAACTAATTGCGAGTTAGATTCAGAAACACTTAATTTATCACGTAATTTTGTTTCAAATTTGGTAGTCGAAATGTAAAACTTTTTCCGCTTCGAGTGCTAAAATGTTTCATCGCCGAATTGTGTTTTTCTTTCCCATTAAGCCGGTAACTTTATATATCCACACGTGTATTAGGATACTACGTAATGTAGTTCTAAGTATTTAGTCTCTTGTAAAGCTTCCCTGTGGAGCGATTGGCTTGCGTAGAAGGTATTGGCAGCGTCATCCAAGTATGTGTAGGATTGGAGGAAATAGTGATCAAGACGCATGGACGATTAGGCAAAGCTGCTGAAACGTGCACCTAGGGAGTCGTTCTTTATATAATTAATGCGGGAAACTTTGGCATACATATACATAGACACGCAGCATTTGCGTGAGTTTCGGTAAATGTTTGATAATTCAATTATTTTACTATTTCAGTATTCGGTTTTATTATCTCGGATTTTCGCACAACTGCAATAGCTTCTCTTGATTATTAAAAGAGTTTGTAGCAAAAATGTTGTCATATCTTGTTAATTAATAGCGCTCAACAGGAATTTCTTAATTAAAGCGGTTTCAAATTTTGTTTTAATTAACTCATCACTGTCATCTGGATAAGCGCAATGGGGTTCAGAATTTAAATATACAACAAGAGGGCATTTAGGAGATTGCTGACAGAAATTACAATATTAAAAGAAAATATACCCTTATTATTTGGTTGATATCGTGTATCTGATTCGCCCAGTAACATAAATAACATATGTTCTTATACTTATTTTTCGCGAAAATAGAACCCTATTTTTTATTGATCCTTGATTATCACTGAACAAAGGGAGTGTGGTGTGGCCATGAAGCGGTGTTATTTTCTACAATTTTCTATTGGTAGTTAAGAGTGATCCGTCAAGTTTTAACCAAATCCACCTGATTGGTATAGAATTCAGACTGGAAACAATTATGTCAATAATAATCTAAGTATAGTTCGGTTAAACCAATCAATGTATGTAATCCTACCATAAGCTCAATGACAAAAACATGGTTGGCATGGAGCATATAACCAAACTGTCTTTATAGTCACTGTATATATTATTAAATATAAGTGCCCTCTCTCAAGATTAGTCAATATCAGGTCAAATATGGATCGTTTGTGAGCTACGCCCTCCAAAACCGAAGTTTCGTCCTTCCGTTCATACAAAATAATTGTCCCTATTTTGACATCCGATTTATCAGTTCCCAATTGAAATGATCAGACATGTGCGACATATCAGCATTTACCAGAAGGACTACCAATATAAAAGCACCCCCAAGTAGACAGATACAGTACGATAACTGTATATATTAATTAAAGTTCTGACGTCCAAATGTACCTTTTTCCAATTGCATTATCTTTTGTATCTGAAGATATGCTCAAGTATTGACGTACGCGGGTACGCCACCGACCTGATCCAGTAAAATTTTGTTTCTCTTGCGACGATCTTATAAAGCCCGTCGAACGGTCGGTGGTTGGAATGGTTTTCGCACGGAGCCATTACAAACAAATACTTCATTGCATTTTTCTAGGGCCATAGGTAGATGCGTCGCTGCTTGCGGACATCGAGATGGAAGTTTAACGAGTGTTATTTCTTCTTGTATTTTCGTGACGTAGTTGCTGTCCAGTATTCTATTTTCCTTATAACTGAAAAATGTTCCGGGAATGCGGTTGTTAGTTCCGTATGTGAGTTGTGCAGGGCTGACTCCAATATCGTCCCTGAGAGCTGTGCGTGGTGCTAAAAAACGACAGGTTGATGTTTGGTCCAGTAGGTGGACTTAGCTCGAGTTAATGTCGTGTTCAATGTGCGATGAAAACGTTCTTACGGTGCCGTTGCTTTGCGGATATGGAGTGTTGCGAATTTTGTCGAAACCAATGATCCTCATTAAATTGCGAAATAAATTTGATTTAAATTAGCATCCTTGATCACTTGTAACCTATGTCGGACATCCAAATCTGACGATCCAGAGAAATTGATGCTCTTGAAATTGAGGTTTGGATTGTTCATTATAGGCGAGTAGTATATTCGGATGTGGCGCCGTCTGGTGGCGAATTTAACATAAGATGTGGTGAAACAAGTTCATCGACCGTTTATTACTGTATTAATATTTACAAGCTTACTCCAAATAAAACAACAATTATGACTTCGAAAAACACTTTTCGTTCGTCCAGAGTTTCTTGTTGTGTTGTTGGATGCAGTAATTCGTACATAAATACGGACTCTTCTGTAAAATTATACAGCTTTCCCAACAGACCATATGAGTTGCAAAGAAGAGAAAATTGGATAAAGAAAGTGAGAAGAGTGTAAATACACATCTGTTTTGCTATTGTTTTACATACTTTCGTCTCCAGAACGGCCGTTTTTTTGTAATTTTTTTGTGTGTGCAATAATCCAATTTGAGGTTATGATCAAGCTATTAAAAGGGATCCCCGCGTTAAATGACTTGTAAAACGGCCCCTTGTTCCCGACTTGTTGTCTAGATGGTTTCCTGATATTTTCCACTTTTCACCCACCAAAGAATATATTAAAAATTGTGTTTCTGGAGACAATTCTTGTCAGAAATCGTGTTTACGAACTAATTTACACGTTTGATTATTTTTACTGTTTCATATAATATTTACGTAAGTCTCTATTTAGAAACGAAATTTAATATAATTAAACAATAATGCAACAAGAAAAGAAGCCTGAATTTTAAAATTCCTGCAAGACAGCTGGCTGTAACTACACTGTAATGTAACACGCAACTGACCCAGCCTTAATTTCTACGAGTAAATCAGATGCCAATCAAACGTGAAAAACTATATACTCTAATCTCTTAAACCGTACGGACTGCTATAAACCACTCATTAAGGCCGAATTTTTATTTAACGTGCATGGTAAACAATGCGATCAAAGATTTGTTTCACCTCACGAAATGTCAGAGTCGTTGTGTGGAGGCGCTGGAGTGCAATATTCGCTACTCGCCTACAGCAGTGAGTAATTAAATAGGATAACCTTCACTCAACGATTATAGTGTCAGTGCGGTAGTTGAGTAGACAATAGATATTCATCTCGCAATAAAACTTTAGTCTAAGAATTAAAGTATCCAGGGCCTTGAATACATTTTGGTTTGTTTGAGGTCTAGCTCATTACCACTGTACCAATGTCGGGGCTACCATTTTAATAAAGCTCCAGCTTCGTGTTTTTGAATTGAATTGAATTTCATAAAACATTCACATCGTTTTACGTGAAATCAGCTCGAACTCAATAGGTCATCTAGGATCCGAGTTGCTGGTCATAATTTTTTGTTCATATAGAGTTTCACCAGTCCTCCGCACCGAAAACTCTTTAATAATAATAATAATAATTGCAAACAAATCTACCCCTCACTCCCGATAAACGCTATAATTAGAAGACTTTCCAATTTTTAGTTTTACTTGTCTCAAGTCCACATGAATTACCAAGACAAATATAAATTCATTTTTGAAAAACAATCCCTCTCCCTCTCCCTCTCCCTCTCCCTCTCCCTCCCCAAAATGAAAAATTGAGGTAGGGCTATTTGAAAGACAATAAAATGGAATGAAGTGTTACGCTATTGAGTAGGTACTGAATGGCAGAAAGATCTAAGGATCAATAGAACAAAGATTATTAGCTAAAGAATGTATTTTTGGTATCGTACCCTACAATGAACTGCAAACCAGATACAGAGCGAGAGCGGTATTATAATAATAGAAAATATTTCAGTTATTTTTATTTTTTATTGGAGGAAATGAGGGAGGAGCTTCATTTCCATACATTACACCTGACACCGCAGTGATATCTCATTGAAAATTTGAATGGAGGTACGTCCCATAGATTTATGAAAACCCTTTAGGAATAAAGATCAAACAAAGGTAGACACCGTATTTAACTTTTATCTCGGAAGAAGCAACACGGGAACATTTTGTAGAGGTAAATAAGCTACTCATATAAAAATGTATGAAGTATGTTTCCGAATTTCTATAGGGAGGTTACGATACCATCTAGTCAATGTAAAAGCATATAAGCCTCAGAAATGCTCTATTGCAACTGGAGAGGAAGTGTAGAATTCCGGTAGCTTTTAGAAAACTGCACGCATTGGTATCGCATATCGTTTCGTCTCAATTGTTTCCTTTTCGAGACCCCAGAGGAAGTGGGCTAAAGCGAATGTAAATTTTAAATCAATAATTTCCACGCGTTTCAAGGAAATATGTTCTCTGTAGGTACGTATACCTATCATAAAATAAACGCCCATTTATAGTTAAAGGATTAACCGACAGCATTTTAAAATCTTTAATTACTATTTGCTTTATGTAAAAATATTTCATTTAGCACGAACGTACGCCACACGCTACGTTATTGACTTCTAAAATGTTGTGCTTCTATACGTACTGTACCTATGCATAAAATCATGAAAAGTATAAAATTTATGTTATCTGAGCGATAACAGCGGCTACAACTGTGCTCATTCCTATACCTCACATTTTTTTAAGTCACGATAGCGCAAAGGCGTGCTTATGTTTATGGGAAAATGGTGTATAATTTACTTTTGGCAAATCGATGATTAGTTAAAAGCTCGTACTGATTAAACATCATCAGGGTTTTAGACAAATAGCCAAACGCACGCAAAGTGTCTGATTTATGCTATATTAGCCTAACAACGTCAAAACAAGTTAAAAAGTCCTTATGCAAACATAAATGACGAGAGCGAGGACGAGAGCGTATTTACCTCCTAATAATATTAATGCTGTCCCATTCTCTTGATGAAACGCAAGTAAATAGCATTGCGCATTGTCTACATTAGACATTTCATTGAATAAGGTACCTTCATAAATAAAACATACAGCATGCGGTAACAGTAATTTTGAAACCGCCAACCGGTATTAGTTTTAGTTTCATTCAAAGTGTTTACAAATAATATTTCATTTAACTGCTTTCATAAATAAGAAAGTTGCCATTGCGCATGCGCAAAACAACATTTTGAAATCGTTGTTAATTTTACTTATATTCGTAGTGTTTACATATAAAGTTTCATTTAAATATTTTCATAAATAAAAAAAGTTAGTATTGCACATGCGTTAATCCAAATTTTTGACAGTGCGCATGCACAAAACCAAAAATATCGGTATGCACGGAATCCTTGGACCAAGCCCTTTCAAATTAGCCCTATATTGCCCAAATTTGGGTCAGTGGTGTAGAAGGAGTACGTGTGACGGACGGACGGATGGACGGACGACAAAGTACAGCCAATAGCGATTTTTCACTTTGAAGAAAACACCCCAAAGGGCTATTCTTAATAACTCGAGTAGGTATTAAACAGCGATGGATGATATTATTATCAAGAACTGATCTTTCAATCACCTCGACATAATCAAATTAATTATAGATTAAATGTGAAATTTTTGGAAATATGGAAAAATCTCAATAATTTATTTGGGAAGTTTTCCTGATCAGCAAAAAGCAAAAAAAATCAAATCGATGTATTGCAACCATGTTCTCGTTAACGTAGGGTCAAAAAAATGTCAAAAGATTTTAAACGTGAGACTCCTATGTACTTAAGCGCATCGATGCTGGAACTGACCGAAATAGACCCCAACTGGCTTATACAATGTGTCGAAGATAGGGTTGTCTATCATTGGGATCTCGGAAACCATTGAAAATACAAAGATGGTCAAATTAGGGAAAAGATGCGCCATTAACGAGTTATTAATTTATTATTATCCTGAATATTTCCCTTATATGTCATAAATGCCATATGAGGTGTGCAATTATCGTCGCTCAATTACAGCGATAATTGCACTGTAGAAAGCGAAAGAGCCCTGCGATAATTGCACTGTCCATATCCATGGCAACTGGCAACTCCTTTGGACAATTTCACAATACACCGACAATTTACAAGTAGGTAACGTCAGTTTGACAAGTAATGCTTGTTCGGGAAATATTCCCCTAAATTACACTCATGCATCAAAATAAACCTGATAATTTTTTATTCAAGCATGTTGTCAGTAAAAAACTGCATTCGGTCATTTTCATATTTTGTTGAAAGAGCCCTCGGTGTCGGGCTCTTTCGCCAAAATATGAAAATAAACTCATGCAGTTTTTAGACAACATGCTTTCAAAAAAATTATCGGTAATTTTGATGCACTTGTGCAATTACCTACGAAAATTCCGATTATTTCCGAAGATATCGCGGAGACACCGAAATTTTCGATTTGGTTTTTATTTTTTTCTGATGTTACTTGAACAGATACAAAAATATGAAAAAGAACACTTTCTCAGTGGCAGTTTTTAAGTCTCGTTTCGGAAAAATCATGATTAACTCTTTTTTGTGGCCCGTAAAAACATATATACTTATTAGTAGCATTCTTTATTATGAATGCAACGATGTACGGCACAAAAAAACAAAAGTTTGAAACTGTTGCTTTCAACAGGATGGTGCAACCGCGCATAACGCCCGAATCGCGCGAGAATACCTAAAGGACATAATTTCAATTTTCCAGGAAATTGATACGAAGAGTATTCTCACACGATTTGGGAGTTGTGCGCGGCTACACCATCCTGTTGAAATCAACAGTTTCAAATTTTTGTTTTTTTTTTGTTTGTGTGAATGAGAAAGTGTCATTGATTTTGTTATATCTGTTTCGATTTCTCCGACGTAATCGGAATCTTCTGTTTTTCTTTAAAGCATAATAATAACTGTTTAATTGCGCAACTTTTCCCTAATTTAACCATCGTGGTCTCTTCTATTGTTTCGGAGGTCCCCATGATTTATTTATTTATTATCCCTCTCTTGTTCTGGGCCCTCAACAGGCTTGCGTCCAATTAAGAGTGACCTTCATAATGCTCTTTAGAGGTGCCTCTGCAGACGGTCACTATTCCGGTATTTACTTTACGAATTAGGAAAACTGCAGGAAAACCTAATTTGGAGTAGCCGGCAGTATGCTCGAAACTGGTCTACGGAAATTCCCATCTCTGTCACAGATGAAAAATTCTTACCTTAGTCCAGGTTCGAACACCCGACCTCCAACTTTATAGCGCAACGCTCTACCATTGAACCACAAAGTCGGTGATAGACATCCCTATCTTGCACACAGTGTACTATGCGATCAAAAATGAGTTGCTATCGAGTCGCTCTTTGGAACTTTTGTTTACATGAGAAATCGTACTATGTTCGACTTGCGATCTTCAGCCTTAGTTTTGATGATTGTAGCTTTTTTTCGGACTAGATCTGAGGTCCATTTCATAAAGCTACTAGAGGTATGCAACTTTTCACTTGTCACATTGCATTTGCATAATTTTGAAGTGCAAAGATTATTATCTGTATCATAAAATATTTATTCCATTCTTGTTCAATTGGCACACTCGCTACGCTTATGTTTCAAATTTTGAACGAGTTGAAAAACTCCACTTTCTTCTCTAGTTGTACAAATCACTATTAAACACCTTAATTTCTATTAAACATGTCACTTTCTATACTGACTGCTTACGGAATGTATTGATCATAATGCACTGCCTCCACCTCCTCAAAAGATGTCGGACCAGGTTCCGTTGGTTAAAAGTAAACTCGTAAACAAGACACCCCTAAATTTTCAAAAGAGTTTCCTTGAGAAACTTGGGAAATTGTCGTAATCCGCTACTATTGTTTGAACTTTTGCACGTTCCCGAAATTTCAAGCCGTTTAGGGTATGTAGCGAGAATTACGACGGATAATCTTCACGTCAGAGGAAACACTTTCTAATTAAGGATCAAAAATGAGTTGCTGTCGAGTCGCCTATGGAAGTTCAAGTTAAATACGATTTTCCATGTAAACAAAAATTCCAAAGGTGACTCGACAGCAACTCATTTTTGATCGCATGGGTAGTATTGGAAAGAGCCCTAGACAAGACAAGAAAGACATTGTCCTTTGTACAACAAAAAAAGTACAAGCGGATATAGTATAAAACTGAAAATACTTTAGTTGGAAGAGACTCATTAACAGGGTTGAGTAACACATATGTCGAATTTTTCGGAAAACTATTTTTGTTATCTTCCCATATAATATAGTAACTGCTGATGTAACGGGCGGTTACAAATTACCGATCGTTCACCGTGTAAATTCTTTCATACTTATTCTTCGTTTCTCGGTGTCGGCGTCGGTGTTAAATATTTTGGGATTTTCCTTTATTATACTTCTTTACTTCTAGTTGGCTTAGGTAAATAAATGGGTCAATAATATTAATAGGGAATAATTGAGTTAATTTTGTTTTCACAGGTATTTCGTTAATATCAATAATTTGAGGGCAAAATTTAGACGCAATGTTATCACCGAAATTAATACTACTCCAATATGTCTGGATTGGATTACATTTATTTTAATTGAAACACAAAAAAGCAAATATCTACAGTGTTATGTTGAACCTAAAAATCTAACCCTAAATTATTTTAATTAAATAACTATCTAAACAACTAAAATACCTAACACTTCAGTCCCCGGGTTAAATTCAAAAGTATTTAGAATGTAGCGTAGAATTTTGAATTGCCACAATACATAAGGTGGTCCATTTAATAATGCCTCCCACTTATTTAAACGCCATATACTGTTGTGCTGGCATCCATAATTTTAGTTTGCATAACTTTCTTTATGCTACGTATGGTTTGTTTTTTTTTTGTTTAATTGTATGGTTAGGCGGGGTGTTTTTTAAGTAAGGGCTGTTTGAAGATAAATACAAAATCGAACGAACGAATTGAACGAACATTTTCGAAAACCATTTATTTTCAAATGCTACATACTTTTCTGTATTTTTCAACATGTGTGGAGGCCGGTGACGAACACTTTATACCGGGTGAATCATTAGAACTGATGACAGTTTGAATTACGTGCGTATAATTCTAGTGGTGTTTACGGAATAGAATTGGCGATGATATATTTTTTGTTATTTTACTAATTCTTATTAGTCACCAGTGCCGTCGTTATTTCGTTAATTTGTGGTTGTTTTTAATTTACTTTTCCAATATATCAACGTTCTCAAAAACAGTTCTTTCCAAAAATACGCTGTAAATTCAAGAATTTGTTGAAGTAAGTAATTAAATAACGGTTAAATCAGACTAATGTGCATTTGTACCTTCTTGGGGATCCCCTTTACACAAGAACAAGACGCTCATACGAAGTGCTATACGTAACGACGATGGAACGTGGTCATATTTGTTTCGGTCCTGTCGAGAGCAGTTTATGGGATAGTATCCCGATGTTATTATTTCTTATAAAGCATTTGCCAATCATAAGAAACGAATCGTTGATCGATTTGAAAACAAGAATTGCATTTCTAAAGAAAAACATACAGGTCGTCCATTACTAAGAAACGATGAAGTGGTCGAAGACAATGAATGGAAGCGAGTCCCAGAAAATCAATCCGTCAGTTAATCGCCCAATATTATACCTACTAACTTTATTTTCGAATTACAGGAGTGTCTTATGCAACATGCCAACGACTTTTTCATGAAGACTTGCATATACATACACACCCGTACCGGGTTTCTGTCCTTCAGCAACTGCAGGCTCTTGATTATGAGAATGAACGTAATTATTGTGATTGATTTACAATTGACAACGACTTTGTAAATTAAAAATAAATTATGACTCTTGGAGAGTGATTCTACGTACGCCACTGGAATTAGACAAATGATAATCTATTATTACCAACCTTTAAAATTTCTTGTTTTGCGGGAAATTTAAACTGTCATCAGTTCTAATGAATCACCCGGTATTATATAATACTGTAATGGTGAGTGAGCGAATTTGAGGTTTCTTTCAAGTACTTCCATATCACATTCTATTTTCTAATCTAAAGTGTGTACTTCGGTTTTATCAAGCTTAAATTGTATGGGTTCTATTTGATATCTTTATTACTTTGAACACACGCTCCATGTTCGAGGCGGTGACTAAAAAAAAACAAATTATTCACACTAATTAATTGCTTTTTATATCAAAAAGGCGCGTTAAGTTGGAATTTCTCTATTGCTTTGAAGATTAATACTGCGAGCGTGTGAGACTGTTCAACAACGAAATATGAAGTAAAGATGTGGAAAATATAGAAACGTGTTATGGATCTATATACGAACTGCGAGTAGGTACAATAAAAATATTTCGATATGACTTTAACATAAGCGATCAACTTCATTCAAAGATACATTTTTATCGAAGGCACGCATGCTGGATGGGATTTGCCAATCCATATTCAAATATTCCGACTTCATTGGTTACGGAATATTTCTGTCTATATATCCTAATAATCGCCCTTTACATTTTGTGACACGTCAAATCACATTTCCATACAACAGAATGTTTGCAAAAATGACAAAGCGATAGCGATCTTAATTCCTACAATATTGACGGCCATAATCATAAAGTAATGTTCTAACCGGTTTTAGTACTTTGGTGAATTTTAATTCAACATTTACAATGTATTGTAATACCAAAAGTGTCAATTAGCATCTCGTTATTAAGGCGATACTGCCATGTGTTTGTTAGACTAGGACCCTAAGGGTTAGAGCCAAGGAGATGATTTTTGGAAATCAATTAAATCCCCTACACAACCACAGTTATTTATTGTTCGAAGAAAATCGGTGTGGGTGACCGCGTCGTTCATTGTTAGAAAGCATTTTTATTACATTATATCTTCGTTGTGTTTGTGTGTCCGACGGGCCGCCCATCCTTCCGCGTGCTAACTACCTACATTCTACAGCAAATGGCAATCCTTTTGTCTAATTTTTGTTTCTGCCCACCTTGTTTTATCCTAAGGAATGTTCAGATTTGCAACATTATCCCTTCGTGAACCGCGCCGAGTTATGCACCGCACCAGTGTGGAGGACGCAAGAAACTCCGTTGCGAACCCGATAAGGGTTGAACAGCGAGGTTCCCCGCGGTCCATGAGTTGTCACTTTTTCGACGATACATCCTCATTGTACGCACTAATACTACTCTATTATACATATTTCGTCAATCAGAAAATATTGATTAAGTAAGGGTTGGGAGCCCTGGGATCTTGGAATATTAATACGTCCTAGTTTTTCAAAAATGTTTGCGGTCCCTGGCTTATCAGTTTCACTAACACGTAACCAAGACATGACGGTTCTTATGTGGTAGTGACTACGAATAATGACTAATGGATCGAATTTTTTTCTTGTCTAGTACTAATTTCACCATCTTCAGGGTGGTTTTAAATTTCGTACTATTGTTCTTCGTAGAACTCTTTTTCCGATTCTATTTCGTCGAGGTGTGTGTTTAATTAACCTATACTTGTATCACAAGGTTTATCATCTAATAGATAAGTTTGAACTTGTTCTTCTAATATTCAGGGTCGATCCACTTTTTCACGGTGACTTTGGTATTCATTCATCATTTGCACTTCGATACAAAAAACCATCTATTTCTTACCACGTACATACGTGACGTTCCGGAAGTCAAAAATCGATTGCCCTACCGCTATCACTCCGGAACGCGTCCCTACTCTCGCAATTTTACTAAAACCACCTATTAAATGGGGCCAATAGGTTAAAGGCGCCATTTTTTATAAATAGCCAAATGACAACATCATAATGAGTAATTCCGTTTTAGCTGTTTTGGTCACGTATGTTATAGTATATCTGTATGTTATAAAACGTGGCAACTATGTCTTTCGTAAAGGTTGCCAAGACGAAGCCGGTACGCTTGACACGACAGCTGCTCGATGGCCGGTGACATGACAATTGTCTAAAAAAGATCTGTTCCGCTACCTGTGTGTTAATATATTAATCCAAGCAATCACCCAACATAATATGGTGTCAGAAGTTGTCGTCTAAAATTAATCTGTCAGTAAATAAAGAATCAAGCCCGTCATGCCAGACAATGAAGTAAATCCGTCAAATTCAAATGCTAACCAATCTGTTGTAGAAGCACGTGTAGTAGAGCAGCACCTATGGCATCTTGTTCGCTTCAGCCTATGAATCTGCGTGCACCTGATTTATCACAAGCCTGGAAAACTTGGAAAACCCAATTCCTAATTTATCTGCGAGCTACAGGTCTTGACAAAGAAAGTGATGCAAGAAAAGTCGCCTTAATGCTTCACTACCTGGGCCCCGATTGCTTGAAAATCTACAATTCTTTTAACGAAAACTTGGATTCTGTGAAATACGACGAGCTAGAAACGAGGTTTGATGCACATTTTACACCTACCGCTAATATTTCATTTGAGAGGCATATATTTATAACACGAAAGCAAGGTAGCAATGAATCCCTTGAGGATTATGTCACAGCATTAACAAATCTTAGCCTGTCCTGCGACTTGGGAGCACTACGTGAAAGCTTGATTAAAGACATTTTTACCTGTGGTTTAAACGAATCCAATCACTACATCAAGGAAAAATTAATTGGAGCAGGTCCAATCGAATTAAATAAAGCAGTCGAACTAGCGAAGACCGCATCCCTTACAAAAGCGCAGATGTCTCAGTTAAGTTCAGCAGCATCGTTCGTAGGTGCAATAAATAATCAATTTCAAAGAAGAAAGCGTGTCAATCAAAGCCACACGAAGAGAAGAAAATCTGTCAGTCCGAGTACATCGCCTAAGAATAATTATGGATCGCCGTCAAGCTACGATAGTGCATGTACCCGCTGTGGTCAACATCATCGATATAGATGCCCTGCAGCAACTCAAATTTGCAATTACTGCCACAGAAGAGGACATTTCGTGCAATGCTGTTTTAAGAAAAAATCAAGAACTGTTCATCAGCTGTCTACAACCGAAGATTTATTTTTAGGAATGGTCGAGTGTGAAAATGTTCCCAGTTCTGATGTCAAATCCTTATCATGGGAATCTGCCGTACACATTAACAACAAAGAAGTCATTTGCCAATTGGACACCGGAGCTCAAACGAACATAATCAGTTTGTCTAAGTTCACAACTTTGGGCTTACCGAACTCAAATATCACACCTTGTTCGTCAAGGGTGAGTACGTTTACAGGACATAATATTGATGTAATTGGTTCAGTTAATTTGACTTGTAAAGTAGGGTTAAGGAAGTCGCACGAATTATTTCATGTTGCAAATTTCAATTGTGTTACAATCTTAGGATTAAGAGCTTGTATTAATTTGAAATTAGTGAAAAGACTTCACAACGTGCAATTCGATTCTGAAAGTAATCAGACGAGTGAAGTTCAGTCTGAAAAACACAATGTCTTGGAAACTTATAAGGACGTATTTGAAGGTTTAGGTAAAATTGATATGAAATGTCACTTTGTAGTCGATAAAAATATTAAGCCTGTCATTGAACCACTGCGAAAAATTCCTTTTATGTTACATAAGGATTTGGAAAAAGAACTTAAACGTATGGTTGACTTAGGGGTTATAATAAGAATATCTGAGCCCACTGCATGGGTATAGTACATTATATATCAAGGTAGAGAAGTCCACTATTATTGCCTGAGCACCAAGATTACATCTCGAGGCGCTTGCGCCGAGGGGGGTAAGGTGCGAAGGCAATAATAGACTTCTCTACCGTGGTATATATACTATTTTTTTCACTACTAGCACTTGAAATCCTCTAAATTAACATATTGTATTGATAAGAGAGTTAACGGTTGGACAGAATTGTTTGTTTCTTAATTTAACATGTCAATCAAGTACGTGGAAGTACAAGTCAAACAGGCCGTATTTTGTTCTGTCATTGAGATTTTTCAAAGAGTAATTTCGTTCGAATTTTTTCAAAATGTGATAATTTTAGGTATGTATAATTTCTCTGGAAATTGCGAATGGTGGCAATTATTCGTTTTAGAGAACTTGTCTAAACGTTCATTGAGCGAAATTTCGGGTTGTGTTTTCTAAAAGTGACAGCGTGACATTTCTCATTATTGACTACTAGTTAATAATAAAAAATTATTAACCACTTTGAACAAATGCCGAGAAAGCCTACTTTACAAGTGGAAAAAAGGTTAATAATCATGTCATCAGACGCTAGTAGTGAAAAAAATAGTATAGTTATAACCACTAAGAAAAATGGTAATTTAAGAATCTGTCTGGATCCTAGAAATCTGAACAAAGCAATTAAACGGTCTCATTATCCATTTCCGAATATAGATTCGGTAACAAGTAAACTTGCGAATGCATGTTTTTTCTCAACTCTCGATGCAAATTCAGGTTTCTGGACTATACCTTTAGATGACCAATCATCTAAACTGTGTACTTTTATAACTCCTTTTGGACGTTTTCGTTTCCTGAGGTTACCATTTGGTATTAACTCTGCACCAGAAATATTCCATGCTACAATGGTGGATCTGTTTGCACAAATTAAAAATGTAATTATTTATTTTGATGATCTGCTTATATTTGGAAGTACAAAAAAGGAACATGATTCTGTTTTAAAAACGGTCCTTGATAGGGCTCGTTCAGTGAATATGCGTTTTAATCCAAATAAATCGCATTTGTGTAAAACCTCTGTAACCTACATGGGTCACGTATTTTCAAGTCGTGGCATTCATCCAGATCCTTTAAAAATTAAGGCAATTGTTAAAATGCCAGAACCCAAAAATAAGCAAGATTTACAAAGGTTTATGGGTATGTTAACTTATTTGTCGTCATTTATCATAAATTTTTCTGATCATACGAAAGTGTTGAGGTTATTAATTAAAAAAGACAACCCTTGGCATTGGGATGAAATTCATAGAACAGAATTTAACAAATTAAAAACCCTTATCACTAAAGCACCAGTATTAACGTACTTTGATACAAACAAGAAACTTACGCTATCATGTGATTCATCTCAATATGCAGTTGGAGCTGTCATATCGCATGATATTAACCCAATTGCTTTTGCATCTGCTTCATTAACAGACTGTCAGCAAAATTATGCACAAATTGAGCGTGAACTTCTTGCAATTGTATATGGATGTATAAAATTCCATCAGTACATATATGGACAAAAAGTGCTAGTGCACACTGATCATAAACCATTAATTCCCCTTTTTATAAAGCCCTTATATAAGGTCCCACAGCGTCTTCAAAGATTTATGCTTAAAATTCAAGCCTATGATCTTGAAGTTCAGTATGTGCCAGGAAATAAAATGTTTGTATCTGATACCTTATCTAGGGCTCCATTGTCAGATAAACTGCTGGAAATATCAGATGAATTTGATAAGGATCTTAATTTACATGTAAATTTACTAGTGTGCAATCTTGCAGTTTCTTCTGAACAGTTAAACAAAATTCGAGAACAGACGAACAATGATCAGACTCTGTTAACGTTAAGTAAATATTATCAAGATGGTTGGCCGTCAAATAGAAATAATATTCCCTTAGAAGTGCGACCATTTTTAAAATTTTCTGAATTTATTCATGTTGCGGATGGTATCGTTTTTAAAGGTGATTGTATCGTAATACCATCATCACTACGCAAGGAAATGCTGGCAATAATCCATGAAGGACATTTTGGTATTGATCGATGTATTAAGTTCGCAAAAAACTCATTATTTTGGCCGAACATGAGTAGCGATATCAAAAATATCGTGTCTACATGCATTACGTGTCAGCAATTCAGCAGAAATAACAGTCAACTTCCTTTAATGCCACATGAAATAAAATTAGTACCATGGTATAAGATTGGGGTAGATTTTATGGATGTATTGGATAAGAAATATCTTGTTTGCATTGACTATTTCTCGAAGTACATAGAAATAGCAGTAATGCAAAGAGGATGTACAGCTTTACTAGTTATAATAGAACTAAAATCAATTTTTGCAAGGCATGGAATACCTGTCACATTAATCTCAGACAATGGTCCTCCATTTGGTTCCAATGAATTTGCTAACTTTGTTAAAACTTGGCATATAAATCACGTGACAGCTAGTCCACACCATGCTCAATCAAATGGTCAAGTAGAAAGGAGTATAGGCACTTTGAAAAATATGATTATTAAAGCATTTGAGTGCAATGAAGATCCATATTTGGCTCTTCTACAATATCGTACAACTCCTAACGAAAGTTTGAACTCCCCATCACAATTGTTAATGAGTCGCTTACTCAGAACGCGACTACCCATTAAAGAATCTCTTTTGCAATCACAATTAACAGATTTGAATAAGCAAAAACAATTTATTGAAAGGATGAATTTTAAAAAATCTCATTATTTCAATAAATCATGTAAAACTCTTAATGATCTCGTAGTGGGACAAAAAGTGTTATTCAAAAAGGCACTTGCAGATAAAAAATGGCACATAGGTACAATTGTAAGTGTAGGACCTTTACCACGAACTTATCAAGTACAAAATGCAGAAGGCACATTATACCGCAGAAACCGAATGTTCTTTAAACCCTTAAAAACAATGGAAACTGAAATTGCTGATGTTAATAATGATAATGAAGGATTATTAACTAACAGTAATTCAGACAATTCATTACTAATTGTTCCAAACCCAATTAGGTCAGAAACGGTGAATGATTCTGAAATACAGGTGAATGATTCTGAAAGGCACACACGATCAGGTCGTTTAATTAAGACCCCAAGTAGACTAAACTTGTAGTAATGTTTGTAATTATATGTAATGTTTGTTATTTTAAGTATACTTTGTATTATTAAGGAAAGGGAGATGTTATAGTATATCTGTATGTTATAAAACGTGGCAACTATGTCTTTCGTAAAGGTTGCCAAGACGAAGCCGGTACGCTTGACACGACAGCTGCTCGATGGCCGGTGACATGACAATTGTCTAAAAAAGATCTGTTCCGCTACCTGTGTGTTAATATATTAATCCAAGCAATCACCCAACTTAATAACGTAAAAGATTGTACTACCACTCGCTCTGGCACCCTGCGTCCCTCGAAATGGACACGAAAGCGCCCGTACAAGTATGACAATATGGACCGTGGCTTCCGCTACTTTGACGATCGTCGATAGCAGGCTGATCGGGTGGTAGTTCTGTGCGAACGTCGTGAACTGGCCCGGTTTCTGTAACATAATTACGTCGCGTCGGAGTCGGCACATTTCTACCGAGATGGTATAAAGTATAAATAAGTGCGGCAAACTTATTCGTTTGGCGATCCATATTTCAGCAGCCCTAGCTATTGAACTTCTACTGCTTGCGTCTTTGGTGTGTGTTGTTTTACAGATCCTTTTGGTGAGGATCGGGAGAATGTGCGTTCGGGTTTAGGTGTTATTTCCGTTTTCAGTCACCGCCCGCGGTTGGTTGAACTGGAGTGGACGCGCGTGTTTACTCTTTTTACAGCACCCTCCTTGGCCGCTTCTTCTTTTGCTCCTGTGTTCCCGCCACGGGAGCGATGTCTCTTATGTGTTGGAGGTCGGAGTTGTCCATCCTTTGATAGATTTTTTCGGCCAGCGATCGAGTGTGTTCTGCGAGGATGTCTATTTGCAGGTCCTGCCTGATGGTGGTGTTGGAGACGAAGTAGGGGGCTTTGGTTATTGTGCGCAGCGCGATGGATTGTACTTGTACCGCTTCCAGTGCGGTGGAGTTGGACTTCGAGACATACGCCTTCCAGCCTGCAGAGGCGTATGTCAGCACGGGGCACCTTCGTTCTTGGCGCCAGCGCTGGTGATGATAGAAGAGGGAACAATCTGGATCTTGCCCTCCGTCCTTTGGCGATCGTGTCGGCTACGTGTTGGGTGAAGTTTAGTCGCCGGTCGATTAGGACTCCGAGGTACCGGATGGTGCCCGCCCATTCCAGTCCGTCCATACGAAGCTTCGTGAACTCAGTCTCGTTGCCGTATCCGGAAGTCTTGAACTCGAGAAGACGAGGAGATCGTCCGCATACAGGGCGATTTTGACGTTGGGGGCTTGGGAGATGTCGTTCACGTACATGTTGAACAGTGCTGGCGATAGGCATCCTCCTTGTGGCACTCCCGCGGCGGCAGGTGTCTCTTCCGACAGCTGGTCTTCTATTTTGACCCGAAATGTTCGGTTCGAAAGGTAGCTGTGGAGAAGCCGAGTGAACGAGGCGGGTATGTTTTGGGTTCGATGCATCTTGACGAGCACGCTTGCCGTTCACACTTTGTCGAATGCCTTTTCGTTGCAATTTCGCCAGCAGTATTCTCTCGAAAATCTTCCCCAGGACTGGTAGGAGGGATATGAGCGGATAGCTCTGGTGTTCGGCTAGATCTTTCCCGGGCTTCGGTAGCATTATCACAATCGCCTTCTTCCAGCTTGTTAGGAAGTGTCCTAACGCTATCGCGGCGTTAAACACTCTCGTGGTGTAGGCGAGGGTTGGGCGTGAGATGTTCTGTAGGGCTCTATATGTTATGCCGTCGGCTCCGGGCGCTTTTCGAGGTCTTTGTTTGAGGATGGTGGTGCGGACTCCCGTCGGAGGTACGAACGCATGTTCGTCTTCCGCGCGGGTGGTGAGGAGTCTTTCGAACTCTTCTTCCACTTGTCTGTTGTGTTTTTCGTCTTCGACGGGGTACGGGGTGAAGTTCACGCGAAGGGTTTCGGCAAAGAACTATGCCTTTTCCTTTGCGTCGTAGCGGTGCCCGTTGGGGCCCTTCAGGGGGTACGTCGGCGGTTTCCTGGAGGTAAGCGCACGACCGATTTGGAAGACGTTTCCACATCGAGTCATGGTTTCCTCGACGTTCTCGTTCCAGGATTTGTTGTTGAAGTCCTGGATGGCATTTTTAAGGGCGGCTTGTTTGGCATTGACCTGTCTCTTTATGTCAGGGTCTCGGGTAAGTTACCGTCGCCGAACGAGTCTCCTTTTCTCTCTAATCTCCTCCTTGAGATACTGAGGGAGCTGATTTGCCTTCTTGGCCGGGACTTGTTTGGTGGCCGCGGCCAGCGCTTGTTGAAGTTTGGTCGTCAGGATCTGCATTTTCTCGTCTAGGTCGGCCGGGGTGCGGATGTCGGGGTTCCCGGATAGTATGCTTCTCTGGAGATGTTCGTTAAACTTTTTCCAGTTGGTGATCTTCCTGGTGTTCGGGGGTATGGTGACGGACGGCTTGGTGTGCAGGGTCATGGCGATGGGAAGGTGATCAGAACTCCAGTCGTGGACGATGTCGAACTCGTACGGGTACGGAATCGCCTGCAATACCGTAACGTCGAGCACGTCTGGTTGGTGCACGGGGTCGCCCGGTATGTGTGTTGGATGATCGGGAGCGATGATATCGTACCCGCTCCTTTCGAAATGTTGTAAAGCGATCGTCCGGAGGTATTGGTCGTGGCGGAGCTCCAGATGGGATGCTTAGAGTTTAGATCTCCGGCAATGATGGTATGGTCCGCAAGTGCCATAATGTCGTCCAGGTCTTGCAGGACAATGTTATTGCGCGGACTGTGGTACACGACTACGATGTTGCTGGCAAGGTCGCCGGTGGCCTCGAGTGAGTTGGTAGGTAAATTGATCGGCCTGTGCACCACTCGTCGGTGCACTATCAGAGCGGTGCCTCCGGCTGCCTGCAGCTATCGGTCGATCTCGTCTGTAGATGGTGTAGTTGGGGATGTTGAGTGATATTTTGTAGGACAGGTGTGTTTCCCCGATCATGGCGATGTCGACGTTGTACGTTCGAAGGATGTGTTTAAGTTGTACTGTTTTTGTGCGTGGCCGTTGATGTTCTATTGCAGCAGGGTGGTAGTGGTTTTCCTTGTTCTTGACTTATCCATACTGGGGCGTGAAAATCTCGCTGAATGCCGCAAACAGCAGCGGGACTATGCTGTGTCCGACTGTGTGTGCGGCAGCAATCCGCTCGATCCATCCCTGGATTTTGTGGAGGTGGATGTTGTATCCCATAGCGGAGATGGTGTAGTGTGGCGTAGAATGGTTGCGCTGTGGTGGCTGGGGGGGGGGCGGTGACGGTGTATGTCGGTGCTGGTGCGATGGGTGCTGGTTTCGTCAGTTTGCCGAGGCGGACCGGTGGTGTCGAATGTCGGATGTTTCGCTTCTTCCTAGACTTCTTCACTCTTTTCTTGACTGGCTACCAATCGGGGTCCTCGTCTTCGGAAGTGGAGGGGTCGGGGCTGGGCGATCTGTCTCGGTGGCCAAAAGTGGTTCCTCGGTGCACCTATTGCGTTTGTTCGCCGCTGTGAGGTAAGAGGGGCATCTCGGTAGTTGGCAGGATGGGCTCCGGAGCAGTTCGCACCAGTGGGCCTTTCCTCTTGGTTTCTTCTGCAGTCCGACGCTAGGTGGTTTTTGGCGCAGCGGACACATCGGGGTGTGTAACCGCAGTTGACACTCGAGTGGCCGAACCTTTGGCAGGTGAAGCACTGCGGAACTTGGCGGCTGGTGCGGAAAGCTTCAACTTTCAGGCGGCAGCAGTACAGCATCTCCGTGATCTCATACACCTTGGACGCGCCCGGCAGGTTTTTCAGCGATGCGAGCTTTCTTCCCCACGGCGACAGTTTTGCCGGTGGTTTCCATCGGTGTGGCGGCGGCGGTAACGGGTTTGGGGTTGGTTGTACCACCAGGGGACATCTTGCTCTGAAAAGAGCACCTTTCCGTTACTTCGTGCCTCTTCGGTCTGGTCGTGGGCGTTCCTTCTCTCTCTCTCTCGAGCGCTTCACTGCCTCTCGCGGTCGGAATATGAACCGATCCGAAGACGGTTCGTCGGTTGAATGTGCGGTTAAAGCCGATGCAGGTGGTCTGGTCTGAACGAGTGCTCAGAGTCAGATGCATCGCAAACTTAGCATCGCGTTCAGAATAAAAGTGAGAACTCCAGGCTCTCCGCAAAGGCTTCTCGGCGTCTGCGTACACCAGTCCTCCGAAGCTCCGCCTCCGTGCAGCGGGAACGATCTCGGTAAGGTGTGGTGCATCGCCCTTGCCATCTTCCAGAGGGAACAACCGTCTTCGCTCAAGGTACGCAGGCGGTTTTCCCAGTACTCGGTTCTGAAGTCACGGATGGCAGTCTTGACCTCTTCTTGAGGTCTTTGCAACTTGTCTCGATCCGAAGGATCCCATGAACGCTGGCAGCGCGCTCTGGATTGGTTCTTCTCCTGGATTAGGTCTCGGGTCCAACCTGTAAGGCGGTAATCGTCTTTGCGTTTTTGAAACGACTTCGTGGCGTGTCGTAGGGCAGCCTACGTGATTTTTCTAAACTCGTCGGCCGTCGCGTCGCTTCGAGGTTCTCGAAGCCTTCGATTACCGGTGGATCGTCCATCATCGTTTCCTCCAGACGATTGTGGAAGGCAGGCCAAGACGTACGCTTCGGCAAGATCTCGTCGGCCGTGTTAGTCCTGATAACGACCAATTCTAGAAGAACAGGGTGATGATCTGAGGCCAGCTCTGGGATCACCGTGAGACGATACTGCATCAGTAGGTACATCTTTTAGGACGGCGACGTCTAGGTCGAGTTGGCGGACTGAATCCGGATGCCGTCCGAAAGGTAGGTATTTGACTTTGATAAAGGCCAGCTTCATCTCGTTCATGGCAACATTAATTCCACCCCATGAGTTTAAGGTAACCCCAGAGAAAGAAATCATTCGGAGAAAGATTTGATGAACGTAGAGGCCAAATTGCGGGGCCGAATCTTCCAATGCAACGGTAGTTGGGGTACAATATGAGTGCGACGGGGTTCCAAACCAAATGGTGGAATTGAAATTCCCGTCAATAAAGAATGAATCGATAAGAGCATGGTATATTATTCCCGCCCAAGCGTTTAGTTGCTTCTTGCGTTGTATCATCGGACACCTTCCTCGTCACACAAACGCGCATTTTTCGTACTTATGAAACAAATAACTATATTTTATTAAATGATTGTACTGTATTCTATGCCACTTGATCTGATAATTTCACTTTCAGGGGATTCCATTGTAGGTATTTCATCAATGTTGGGGAAGCCAAGCCACACTAATTTGAAAAGAAACAGCAGGTTGAAATTTAGCTTTATATATGATGGTAACATGTTAAAGGTGTGTAGTAGTTACTTCAAACTAAACAGTAATTGCTCTCGTACTTGCAAATTGCTACATATTCAATCGAGTGAAATCTAACTACATTTGCTTCACCAATTTCGAGAATCTCACACTAAGCTACTATATTGCCTTCTATCGTTTTTGTTTTAAAATTGCCTTAACAGAGTTAGTTTATTAACTTGGGCACGTTTTAATTTGCAAACACAAAAGGGGAGTGTATATTAGAAAATTGTAGGAAAATTCATTAAACGAGATGGTAAACTGAAAATATGAGCAACATAGATAATATATTCTAATATTCCAATATACCGCAATGTAGCTTTATTGCAGGCAGATTGTAGAGCGTAACGGTGGGGTTCCGGTCGCATTTCTGGTTGAAATGGCGGAATATCGGAACTTCCTACTATGTCATCAAACAATATTACTAGAAATAAAATAATATAATATGGATTCATTTACTCAACGCATGAATAAAATGCGTTCGTTACAGTCTCAAAAATGCGCTCTTAGGTAGCTATGGAAAACTTTAAATTGGAATTAGGAGCACAGTAATCTAATGATGATGGAACGACAACGGAAGTTATTTCATTGCCTATGCCTTCGCCCTAACGTGATATAATATGATTTTTGTAAAGTAGCACTCGCATCGTTAAGGGCGAAAACATATTATAAGTGCTTTTGTAATCCCATCCACCCAAAATCCCACCGATAAGATCAACTACAATTCGCAAAAAAATTGATCGCAATTATCTGAAACTTAAACATAAATTAGACATTTAGTTATCGCTACCATATTATTCTCTCTTCTTTAATCGATACATTTTTTATACTTTATATACAGGGTGAGTTTTTTTTTCATTTTAAGCATTAGGATCTCGGAAACCGTAAGACATAGAGATTCGGTTAAATGAGGAAAGAGTTGTCGTTTTAAGAGCTTATTCAAACGGAGGAAGGGGAATGCGAAGACAAAAACAAGTTCGTCAAAATGTGATCAGTGAAAAATAAGCTAAATTATAGGTATATGAAATATGAAATGGCCAAACGTCGTTTACGTTCCTCCAGTACACCATTCTATCGTCTATTAACTTCGAGTAAGTATTTGAAATCATTAGAATAAAAAGTACCTAGTAAAAAGTCATCATTAGGTGTTATTATACGCAGCCCGTTCCTGACAAAATTGTAAGAAATGTCTCTTCCGTGTTTCTAGTCGGTGTGTAAATAAATTATCCACACAACGTTTTATGTCCTTTAATTGAAGCTTACATTCGTTGACTATTTCAAGTCGATATAACATTATACGATCATTGCAAATGGGTAATTATAAAGTTCCATGAACATCTAAACGATAATGTGCCATTAACTTGATAATACGCTGTCATGTAAGGGCGGTAGTATATCACAGAGTTGATCGCTAATCGCATAGCTTATTTTATCTCCAACATGCAATATTGTAAATACAACGAATGTGTAAGTTTTCGTGATCAATTGTTAGGTTGTGGTTTTGTTTAATACCCGATAACTACGGAACACTGATCAGATTATTCGTACTGAAAATTAATTGCCAAGCATAACACTGTTATGAAAGATTTTTATTAAATTTGCATTTCCATTATTTATGTAGGTAGGTTCGTGACACACTACAAATTATGTGAGCCGGACTTAATCGATGTGACGGACATTATCTTTCAACAAAACCACAAAATCCAAAACGATGAAGCTCCCTGCTTTCTGATTTTTAGTGCGCAAAATTTATAAATATCGAGATGAATTATTGATGTAGATTGTAGAGCGTACAGTATCGCTTTGACATAATAGTCCTACGAAATACGCTTAAATTGAAGGAACCTTCCGACGCTGATGTTGTACTGCTCTTTGGAAGGTAAGTCCACGTACCAGAAATTTGTAACGCGAAATTTTAACTTGCAACACGAAATTGCGACTTGCAACACAAAATTTCGACTTACAATACGAAATTTCGACTTGCAACAAGGAATTTAGACTTGCAACATGAAATTTTGACTTGCAACACGAAATTTCCACTTGCAACACCAAATTTCGACATGCAACACGAAATTTCGACTTGCAACACTCAATTTCGACTTGCAATACGAAATTTCGACTTGCAACAAGGAATTTAGACTTGCAACATGAAATTTTGACTTGCAACACGAAATGTCCACTTGCAACACCAAATTTCGACATGCAACACGAAATTTCGACTTGCAACACTCAATTTCGACTTGCAATACGAAATTTCGACTTACAACACAACATTCACAAAAAAATAAATAATAAACTGATGTGGCCTGCTCTGCGTCTAAGCGAACAGAAACAGAAAATTTCGACTTACAACACGATATTCGCCAAAAAAAAACGTTTACTCTACGAATACATATATTTTCTATGACCTTCTTTTCAACATTTTGGACAAATTCTGCCCTAAGAAGATAGTTAGGAGTGGTTCATCTTATCCAGTTTGGTTTTCGACAAATTTAATGGCATCAATCAGACTTAAGCATAAAATGTTTAAAAAATACAAAAGGCTACGCTCACTAAATGATCCACGTGCATCCGATAGTTATGTGATATGATAAAGGAAATATCATCAGCGTACAGGCAATATTTAAATGGCATCGAAAATGAAAGTAGACGTGATCCCAATCGCTTTTAGTCCTTGTGAAACACTGCAGAAGGCAAACTTCCCAGGTGTGTGAATTTGAGTTTAATGGTGTTGTAGCGACAACGGGTCCTGAAATATCAAATAATTTTGCTAACTTTTTTGAGTCCATTTACTTACCATCTCCATCTAACAAAGATAATTATGACAGCCTTCATAATAGCAGTAATCCAGTACATACTAACGTTATTACGTTGAAGGAAGTTGACCAGGCTACAGTTTTAAAAGCTATATGAAAGAATTGAAATCCAAAAAATCTATGGGTCCTGAACTCATTCCTCAGTACTTTTTCAAGAGGCACTCAGAAGTGTTGAGTAAACCACTGTGTATTATAATTAACAAATGCCTTAAGTCGAATACCTTTCCTGATGTATGGAAGACCACCAAGGTAACGCCTATATTTAAAAAAAGGGGATAGAAATTCTGCGAGCAATTATAGGCCAATTTCCATACTCTCAACACCTTCGAAAATTTTTGAATTTGTATTGAGAAAAGAGGTTTTTTCACATGCGCTGCGACATATCTCCTACAGTCAACATGGTTTCATCTCGGAAAAATCTACTGTCACCAACTTGATTAACTTCACGCAATTTATTTCCAGCAGTATGAATCAAGGTGTTAGTGTTGAAGCCATTTTCACGGATGTAGCCGAGGCTTTCGATAGATGTGACCACTCTATCGTTATATCCAAACTAAAGCATTATGGCTTATCTTTGGATTTACTTCACCTCTTCAAATCCTATTTGACAAATCGACGTCAATACGTGTGGTTCCAGGGATACACATCTAAGCAGTATATCGCCACATCGGGAGTCCCGCAGGGCTCTGTTTTAGGACCCCTCATCTTTAACCTATTAATAAATGAAGTCGTTGAAGTGGTTAAGAACTCCAATATTCTGTTATATGCAGACTTAAAATTATTTAAAGTCATCTTTGACGTAAATGATTGTCAAGCGCTGCAAGAGATGCTGTAAATATCTGGTTGGAACACAATAAATTATCCTTCAACGTTTCCAAATGGTCAGTTCTTACTTTTACAAAGAAGATAGCTCCTATAATGTACGAGTATTCCATGAACGGGGAAGAGCTACGACGCATTTTGGAAATAAAAGACTTATTAGGAGTTATACTGGATCACAGGTTATCTTTCTCTGCACACATTAAAAACACCATAGGCAAAGCATATCGAAACTTAAGATTTATCTTGAAACACGCTGCCAAATTTTCAAAAGAGGATACTCTGAAGACTTTATCTTGTGCCATTGTTAGACCACACTTGGAGTATGCATGTACTGTCTGGAAGCCTCGCTCTCTCACTCTTAGGAATAGCCTTGAAAGTGTCCAAAAGAAATTCCTAAGGTATCTCAACTATAAACGGAGCGGGAAATACACGTATCTAATTCCGTACACTGAACTGCTGTGATCTTTCAATATGGATTGTGTTAAAAAGAGACACGAACTTGCCCAGCTTAACTATTTGTACAAGTTACTCCATGGGAATATTATCAACCCCAATAATTTGGCGCAAATCATTTTTTATGTATCACTTTTCTTGCGTCGTACTCATACATTATTCTATATTCCCTACTCACGCACACTTACTCTTCTTCTCGCCTTTGGTAGATATGCAGCGATTATATAATCAAATTTGCACCTTGTCTGGCAATGTCGATATCTTCCGTGATAATCTTTGAACGTTTATATTGTATTGCAAATCACTTCTCTAAACTTAAAACCTTTTATTGAATCTTACTATCCCCTTCCCCAATGTAGGTATTTCATCGTCATTTACACTTTTCCCAAACACAAATTTACAATCTTGCACATTTTATAATGAATTTAGCTTTGTTTGATATTAACCTGAGTTAGAATATGTATTCGTTTGGTATTTTGTTACTCTATGGTTACATTTACTTCATGTTTGTTCGTTTTAATGTTATTGTTTAACTGCTTTACTATAATTGGGTATTATCATTGAATAAAATTTATTCAATGGTATTATGTAACCTGTTGTAAAGCATTTAAATAAATAAATAAATAAATAAATAAATGACTGCAAGAAAGACATAAGAGGGCTCAACCTTCTCCAGAAATAAAAGTAGGTGGTGTTACTACCACCTTCGGTAAGAAACCTAAAAATTATAATTTTATTGAAAAAGTAGGTACAATAAAATCAATCGTTTTTCATTTATTTATGTAGTACTACTATGGTGAAATATTTAAACTTTAGAATTATGAAATTGAGAATAAATAGTTTGGAGAAATTGGCCATCGGTGGTTTAAGGTAAAATTACTACACAAACCATTGCCGTGCTCTTTTTATGGCAGGCGGCGCGGGCGTCAAACGTCATCCTCTACTTACCTACCGTAACTAGCACAACACGCAATCTGCATTTCTAATTGAGTGTAATTCTAATATCAGACTGGTGTTTTAAAGTTTATTAGTGCAAAAGACTGAAACATTAAACATAGCTACAAAGTATTTTAACTTCAGAACTATTTCGAAATGAATATAAATATTAGTGTGAGAAGTAAACACTAAAAAGTGATGCAAAGGGATAACAACATTACGTTATATTCGGTAGCTTTCAGTTTGAATTTTATGTTACACATAAAGATGATAAATACTATTGTCAAGTTGCAAAAGCTTTCCAGTTTCCATTCTCTTATATATAAGCTTGAAGACAAATACAAGTTCGGAATGGAAATGCCTCGTGTTTGCGATGTCGTAATTTATTAAGCAAGTTTTATTTAGGATTTGTTATTAAATCCATAATTCAATTTCCTGTTGAAAATATTACACATGTCAGGTGTCGTTTGTTTTTCCATAATTAGAAATGAATTATTTGCGTAAAGCAAGCAACGTAGAAAATCCCCACTGGCTTACAAAGTAAAAAGGGTGCGACATCGAACGTGTGAAAGCACTATAAAAAAACTAAAAAAAAGTTTTATTTTTCGAAAGCTTACATCTTATAGCTTCCTAAAATTCAAATGACTTACAATTCAAGTAAGTTATAGCTTTTTCTGAAGAATCGTTTATATTTCCTGGTAAAAATCCTCCCAACTTTTCAGACGCTTTGGGGTATACAATATTAGAATGGATTCTTGGATATTGGTGATACAATTTTATAAAATCAGACAACAAGCTTTTGTGACATTATAAATAGGTGACATAGGAGATACGGTAATCTCTTGAAGCGAATTGAAGGGAAAGTATTACAATTTATTTTACGTTTTACGGATTATTGTCGTTACCCAACGTAACGAAATAGACTGTTTTCTGAAGGTTCAATGCATACGGGGGATTTAATTTTATGTATGTGTTAATTGGAGGTGATTGAATTTACGGTTGTTAGTTCGATGGAACCGAACAATAATTGCGTGTAGTAATGTGTAATCCTGTATTTACCTGTTTAAACGGCAGTAGTTCATACAAATTATCCTAATGTGAAAATGGTTCCTACAAAATTAGGGACGAATGTTATACTATAGATCAGACGATCATTGGGCATCTAGGTATTCACGAGATGCGTTAATTGGGACTTTTCGCATCAAGATCACCAAAAGAGGTGAAAGTCATCCCAATAAACTCAAACGTAGTCCTCGAAAACAAAATTTGCAGTTTTATTCAGACCTCCCATCTCTTATTATGTGTGTCCACGACCCCTTACTCCAATCGTAACATATTCCCATTAGACGGTGCGTTTTCCCGGCGAAATCGATATCGGTTCTTATCAAATTTGTATCTTATTTGTAATCTACAGATATGGTACTTCACGGTAACTAAAACGTCTAAAAATGTTGAATCCGCTTAGTTTGTCGGACTACGAAATAAGCTTTTCATCTCGGACGATAAAAGTGTTTAGTTAATAGTGATCAGCTAGACAGCACGTGGAGAAAATTTCAACGATATCTCTAATATTTTTGTGCACAGTCTGTCCAATCACTAAGTTTCTCTTTTCGTCTGTCGTCCCTCTATCTTCTTTTGTCTTTTATCCTTTTTTTTGGAAAGAGTGATTTTGATCAGGATGTAGGTAAATCATGTTGAAAAAAAAGAGAGAACAGAGAGACTCTTCACATGCGGAGGCTTTTTTTCACAATCCAAGTACCAACGAAAATATTTACAGATTTTTGATTTCGGAAGACAGTGTACCTATTTGTAATAAAATTTTGCAGTTAATTATAACCACCTAAACCCACCTCAAGAAGTTCCAAAATCTTCATTCCAAGAACCCTAAATCCCGCCCTATTGTGAACACCCTCAACTCGCACATCTACATGCTCACCAAATATCTCGAAGGATTTCATAGTTCACATGTCATCTCAAATGCTGAAGTCCGGTCATTTCAATCACGCATCTCCGATGTTCGCTTGTCTCCAAGATTCTTTAGTTTAATTTGATTTTTCAGAGGTGCATAGGAATAGAAAAACCTATTGATTAAGAAAATCTTCTCGTCGGCTTCGATGATACGTCCCTTGTTACCAAGGTTTTCATCAAAGAGTCTCGATCTCATCATTACTAAGCAGACTCTAAGGGATAACGATGTTGGTTTACCTACCCCGATCAAGGAGTGTTTATCTTCTACCTATTTTCAGTTCCGAGGAAAGTTTTATGAACAAGTTTCAGGTGTTACCACGAGTTCTCCTCAATTCCCTGGTTCATCGTGCTGTAACCCCCCTAGACTATACATCGAGGAGAAAGGTAGCCAGGTATATCGCTTTCTTGCCCACGAGGGCATTGAAATCTTCAAACACCAGTACCTATTCCAGTGTGTGCAGTTAAGTGTAGTAATGCGCATTGCTCCCGTTGGTTCATTGTAGTCCGTCGGAAAGTCTCGTCTAGGATGCACAGAAACAAAACCGAGGTATAACTAAATGGAACCTTCACCATTAGAAAAAGCACATTTTTTTACATAGGAAATGAAGTTTGAATACTCATAACTTTTTTTCTAAAGAAGGTATAGAATGACATTTTTTTTTCTAGTTTTATTCCTAATTCAATTTACTTCAATTTAGGTACTTTCTATTGGTATTTCTTAATTCGAACAATTTTGTGAACTGTATTGAACAAAACAGTAATATTTAAGAAACAACAACAAATTTCCAATATTTCTTTAAACTCACCGCGTCGTAACTTTTTTATGAAATAGTTATTTATATAACAAGAGCGCGAAGTTCAATTTCGCGCATTGAAACTGAAGGTATTTTGACGAGGCGAAGCCGAGTTAAAATATCAGTCAAATGCGCGAAATAACTTCGCGCTAGCGTTATATATAATATTTTTTCTACAACTGAACAGATAGTTAATTAAATTTGCTGTTTAAGTTCAACTCTGTCACGTGCGCGAAATACTTTTTTTCACGGTTGACGATTTCGCGCACGTTGTCAAGAGCAACCTTACTTATTAATTAACCGTTTAAAAATCTAGTACTTTTCGTTTCGAAATACGTCAGAAAATGACAGGTTTTCTTTCTTTCTCTCTTTCTTTCCTTCTCTACCTTCTCCATACCTCGCTATACGCGGTTAGTTCGACGCTCTTCACAATTCGGTCATCACGATGAAGTGAGATTAAAATTATGTCGTTAATTTTTCTTCAATAATCTATTTCACAAAATAACAGAAACTTGTGGGAACTATAAATATACTATGCAATAATAATATATTATTATGAGATTATAATTTTCAGTAGGAAACTAAATTGAAACAAATTATATTCTTACGACTTGATATACTATAATGATATGTAAAGACTCGTTTTGGTCGAGCGTTTTTCAAAATTTTTCAAAACAGCGTTACTCGAAGCAATCACAGATATATCAAAATTTTCTGTAATGCCATCAGAAAAACTAGACTAGTTCAAAACCCAAGAAATAAATGTACAGTGTGGCAAGACATGGGGAAATAACATGGAAAAATACCCTGAAAAATACATTTTCGGCAATTCCTGCTCCCCATTTTAACCTAAAGAAAAAATAAAAACACCCTCGGATAGATAATTAAAATCGGCATTAGATGTCACCAAAAAGCGTGCCTAAACCGTTTTTTAAAAGTATAAAAGTTAAATATATAAATCCAAAAAGGTAGTCAAAAATTGGTTGGCTATGATTTACCTACCGCATTTGTCACCTAATTCTTTGATTTAACTGTCATCTCTAATAAACACGCCAACATGGATAATACTTACACTATCAGAAGAAAAGGTCTTTATTGTAAAATCGTTTTATACTGGGAATAATACACGGCGAAGTTCGTGACTTATTTTCAGTTAAGTTTGATGACCCGTCAATCTTTTATAGTGTAATAATTATTTCACCCTTTCGTGGTTGAAGTGAGATGATAGTCAAAGGAACGATTTGTTGTAGTAGCAAGGGTACCTAGCAAGTGCGACACATCACTCCATGGCTAACCAGTTTTTACCAATTTTTAGGATTTTTAATTTAATTTTTAGACTTGCATGAGAACTCATAGTTGCGTAAGAATTCTTCCGTCGAGACTTCCTCAGGTGTTGAAAATTCGCTTGTATCTTCCGGAGAGTCACTTTCATTCTTGACCTCGTCTTCTTTCAAAACAGGTGCCGTCGCTAGTTTGTTTAACTCTCATTTTATATTTCTTGTGCTAATATATTTTGAGTAGCAGGTTTTGTGATATTTTGCCTCAGCCGCAAATAAATCTGCATAAAACTGTAATCTGTCTCGCATTTCTACATGTTCTCTTAAAATCGCAGCATCTAATGTTCTTTTTATTAATGGCACACGGTAGGCTAGATTTCATAAATTTTCTAAATATTGAATCACGAATTTCTCCATTTTTTTTTATATATCAACCATATGCATATTTTATGTTGTACAAAAAATTGATTGCTTTTTTCAAATATCGTAAAAAACATAGGCATTGCATTTTAAAAACAAAAGTTTCATAGATTTCCG
Source organism: Photinus pyralis (assembly GCF_008802855.1). Taxonomy (NCBI): domain Eukaryota; kingdom Metazoa; phylum Arthropoda; class Insecta; order Coleoptera; family Lampyridae; genus Photinus; species Photinus pyralis. The sequence goes on along the minus strand of NW_022170403.1, from coordinate 36,815,352 downwards.
GTTACGCCGGAAATGAAAGCGGAAGTTCCAATATGCGATCAGATAGATCGTAATGTCACATATAAAAGTATACCTATTTGACAAACTTCCGTATTTCGACAAATAAAAGAGATATTGAGGTGACCCTGTTATCTCGAACGCACTGTATTTCTATACAGGGTGTTACATATAAGTATGTACAAAAAAAATTTCAGTAGGTGGGATCAAAACGAGCACTTTTTCCAAATAAACGGAGAGTCGAAAGTGCTTCGTTTGGTAGCCACCCTCAAAAAGTGGTAAAATTCCACTGCAATTTTTGGCCGGACAACGAAAATTGAGAGAATTCCACGAAATTGTGCTTTCGGATCACAAATTGTCCCCCGCCTACTATAGTGAGTTATCTAATTTCTTTGTGATGACGAAATTCGTGACAGACCCCATACTTCCTATCCAATGATGTACGTCAGTCGGCTGAAAGAAAAATTGAGTTCGTTCACAAGTTGTGTTAAACCTTAAACTTGGATTTAATTTTATACTACCGTTGAGTGAGTTCACTCAACGATACTACAGACGGCAACAAAACTATTAATAACGGTAGGAGGGTCATTCCGACAAACGCCATATCTGATTTTTTTAGCGCATTTTTGCAAAAATTTCGAATATATAAAATGACTTCACAAAATTTGAAGCCATTCCGACGCGCAGTTTTTGAAATATACGAGTTGAAAATCGCACCAAATGCTCCCGCCGCGGTGACGACAGAGTCTCCGACCGCGACCTGTGATATTGTATAGTGGCACGCGCTTGTATAACACAGCAGCATAGATTGTTTTTATATTTTGGTTTATTATATACATTTAGCTACCAATTCTTTATTTCTTAATTCCAATCTATAATGTGCGAAGGAGGCCCCATAAAAGAGGGTTCGTCTAATCTCTATCAATGGTAGATCAGTAGATGTAATTATGGCTATGGATTTTTTTAATACGAACCACCAGTTTGTAGCGCCGAACTGAGAAGTGAAATGAAAAAGTAAAATGTCAACGCAACCTCTGATAAATATTGCAAGCGGACTGATGCACGATGGGTGCAATAGGGTCTTAAGGAGCCGTGTTAAGGCAGTTAAGTTACGTACGCGCCAATGGTCATTATCGTAAGGGATACTATAAGTAGGGCATCGGTAGTGTTAGGCCTCGTTGCTTACAAAAAGCGTTCGGTTAGTGCGCTTGACCTGCAGCTGTGTTCGCAGGAAGGGTAATGAGACACCTAAATCGACGTTACTGATTTATTGGCCGAGAGTCCTAGTCAGAGCCTTCACCCCAATACCCAATCGGAGTGTTCGGAGGTCTAGGAGAGCTCAGCACTAGTTCGGGGCGAGACTCTCCCCGGCAAGTTACTAATCAATTGGCGATGATCGTAGATAACCAGTCGCGATGTTTGTTTACATGACCCTCGAGCCCAAAAAATGACCAGTCAGACTGAATGCTGCAATGTCACTCCTTATGCCGGATGCACGCATTGTACTTGCCTAATCTCCAAACCTTCAGAAACCACAACTTTCAAGTGAAAGGTAAGTTAACAGTAGATTTGTCACATCTTAATAATGAGCTACTCCCTATTCCCTTGTTAAAAATTCCACCATCCTCCTCTTTTAATTACAGGTCTATCTGGACGTTTTATCGATGTACCTACCCAGTTAATCATTTTGGCACAACCAGGGGCACAACACAATATTTGAAAATCGCTCCATTCTTCTTTTTGACTTCAGCATCATCATTGTCATTATTAAAGTCTTCGATACTCATAATTGATAATCAAAAATATTCTAGAAACAACGTACTGTACTATATGAAAATGATACATTAAGATCGACTGCATGTCGGAGCTTCTGACGTCACGCAGGGTCGTGACTGTTTCTATAGAAACAGAATTGTCATATGTTCTGAACGTCATTTTATAACCTGCATTTGAAATAAGAATGACAGATGTCATTAGAATGCACAATCATTTGTTTCACTTTATCTACCCGTAAGGTTAAAGTGATTACTTCATCTCTCGTTATGGTTAAAGAACGGCTTCGCCTACTCATTCAAACCTATTAAAATGTCATTTTAACACATGCTATCATAAAATTATGTAATATTAAGAAAATGTAGTTTAAAAAATGCTAAATGAGCCTACTGAGCAAAACGTTCTCGATACTTGTTTCTACTACTTTTAATCTATTCAGATTTTTCAATCCTTTGCCATAAGATAAGGATTTGCAGAAATAGTAGTTCTCGGTAGGTACCTACGCTGATGGTAGTTCCTAAACCTAAACTTACAACGTACATGCTTGTTTGTCTAGTTATTGAATTGTATTTTACGTATAACCTCTGAAACTTTATAAAATAATGGACATAAACGGGTCACAATGTTTTAACTTTTTAAATCTCACAACCAGCTGTTGTTGTAAGCTACCTTTCATCCGCGTTTCAGCACATTTCCGATTAGGATTTGAAAGTATGATTCAAAATGCATTGCGCGTGATGCTGAAGAGCAATTTTATACATAACGAGAACCCTATTTGGTGTGTGTGTTTAAAAAGGCTAATAAGGAAAATACGTTCGCAATGCGAATGCTATCCCCTTGTCACTCACTCATGTATGCTTTGACATATACGCTACTGTTACAAATTAAAAAAAAACGTTTTTTTGTGATTTCAGTCACTACACTAATTTAATTGAAATACCTTTCATTTGTTTGTCGATAGGTCCTCAGGTTGTTGGACTAAAATCGAGAACATCGATCAAGCAATAATGAAATAGCCGTCGAGCGATTCGTGCTCTCAGCTTGGGCTGTTTTTGTTGCCTTTTAAATTTGCGAGATCCATAGAAAATCCGGAGTTTGTTATTTAAGCTTTTCATATTAAAAAATATTACTCCCATGACGTCGTATATTATATTACACTATACCACACTTTTCGCACCCTCCGTTAAAGCGACGCGTGTTGATACTTTGGGGAGTATAAATACCGTACCGTTAGTAAAAAAAAACACTCGACTGAATCATAAAAACAGAGACATATCAGAGGCCTTTTAAACTTACTGGTATCAAGCACGTTAAAAAAAGAACCAACAAGGTCATTAAAATCTAGGCAAGTTCAACCACCCATTTACTATACCCACGATTGCCTCCGCGCTTCATTTAACTAAAAGTTTGTTAGGAGCCCCTTTTTCATTTAAATAATTAAAGCTTTTTCTTTGCTTTGTTCAATCAAATTTACCGGTAGTTCACGAAACTATGAAGTATAAGATACATGCTAGTGTTTATACCGAGGTTATACTTACAGATCATTTCAGTAGATAACGTTCGTTATCACTATCACTAAGGACATGTTTATATTTTCTTAGTTCCTTAGTGAAAACGCATAGTAGACTACCACTAATTCAAAAATGTCAGTTGCAATCGATAAAATCAGTTGGCGATAATCCGAAATATAAGACAGTTTGTTTTCGTCTGTTAGCGATGCGCAATAAACCTTTGCTTCTATTTGCTATTTTATTGTAACGTAAATTTAATAACTTGATTTATTTATTTACAACTAATTAACAATAAATTTAAAATAATTTTGAAATGAATTGATTTTAGACCAAGAGATAACAGATTTTGTGCGATGATTAGTAAACGTCTATCCCAGCAATTTTCTTTTTATACATACAGGTTGGGAACTAGCGTATAAACGTATATATCATACGTCTGTCGTTATCTCTCGCTCTATTTATAACAGTAAAAGTATTATATATATATATATACTCAATTTATGACAGCTTATAACCATTTATTACTTCGGTAGTTCGTGTTATTTTAAGAGAGAGGGGGGGGGGCAATGTAGCGAATATTCCAGAAATCCCGATAGACTTCAAGGTGCCATGAAAGATTAGACATTGACGATAAAGAACAAAGGAGTATGTGACGCAATCTTCCCGGGAAATATGACGCGTTTTGCTCAAGAATGTTACAGAACATTAGCGAGTACTCGAGTATCTTTGGTCTTCTAGGTAAGGCATCAGCATTACGATGGTTTGGTCACAGGCGGTGTTCTGTTACGAAGTCGTACTTTTGCAGTCTTTCCAACCAACTGGCTTCTGGACCTTGTCTGTTAAATTGCAATAACCATCGCAATGCGGTATGGTTGGCCCTTACGAGGAACTTTTGGCCATATAGATACTTATGGAAATGCTCGATCGACTTCATGACTTCATAGCAGTGTACCCGTGAGAGTGCGTGGAAGTTAATATATATATAAATAATATATATACAAATAATACAGGCGAACGGCGGAAGTTGACTCAATAATACATCCACATCATAAATTCTTTATATATACTTTATTTCATTACTTAAAAGCACTATCATTGAAACGAACAACATGGTTTTTTCCCTAGTCGTTCCAACAAAAAACACCAACCTTTAACTTATCAGCATTACATTCTTTTGTTTTGATGAAAATACGCAATAGGGTGTTTTCATATTTTTTAAAAACTGGGCAAAACGAAAGCCCATTGGCCGTATAAACGAGCTACACATTTTAAAAAAATATCCGAGCCTTCATTTTCGAGTAATTTCAAAATAAAATTCGAAATCAGAAATTTGCCGCGTAAACGGACAGCCACGCGTTTGTACGGTCACCTGCTCTCAACTACGTCACAGTGCATGTAAACACTGGAAGTGTCATTATAAACAGCACGCGTTCTACGGTTTTGATTTGTTTTCTGCCGTGAATTTATGTTTATATAGATTGTTTTTATTACTATCAAAGACTACCTAACATTGTGCATGTTTAAAAAAGTATGGCGCACAAAATAAATGGTGTTTTGTGCCATGTTGTACAAGTACATCGGTGAGTACGCCAAACAAAATATTTATTTCTGTACCACTTGAGTATTCTCGCAGAAGAAATTGGTTTAAAGCAGCTAGAAGAGATATGCCAAAATCAAAACCAACGTTTTACTGCTGCGAAAATCACAGAGGATTTTTTAAGAAGTATTAAGTACTGGCATTGAATATTCAATGGTACTGGGGCAAATTGAAAATAAAATTAATCGGAGGGGGGGGGGGGTTAAAAAAATTAAGAATTTCTTTAAATGAATGTATTTCAGTAATGTGCTTAGAAACCTGCTCTTTATAAAATTTTCTAATGAATTTTCTGTCGGAATATGTCTCTTTGGAGGGTTCCCTGTAACGCCTATCCTTCGGTTCGCAATGTGCAAAACTACAGTCAAAAGATCTGATTGACGATGTCGAAGTCCGGCAGCCGAGGGAATATGTACTGTTAAAATCATGGGATTTAATTTATGCACTAAACATCCGTTGTGACAAATTCATTGTACAAATGAAACCTGAAACCGCAGATTAGTGCGGTAATTTAGTTCTTAGTTATTACTGCTGACAGGTCCCTTTAATAATGCTTTAAAGTTTAAAGCGTGATAGCCGACAAAATCCTCGAAAAAATAAGTTGGTTGTAGGTAGGTAAGTACCTAGAAGTAGTAAAATAAAATAGATAAACACATTTCTGAATTCATCAGCTGCATTAAAACGATCATCTTCTTTTATAAATTCCATCACCATAAAAATGTCTACGGATGGCAAATTGTTTGAGGACGCTTTCACAAAGTTCTCTGAAGACATTTCAAGTTTATAACCCACGAAACAATCCCGCAATATAATTTAAACACACGACACAACACTATATCTACCAAGGTGAAAAGGTAAACAATCCGCCATTTATATACGGTGAGACGTCACATCGCATTGACCAATGACATTGCGTTTAGATTTCCCTTTGATATTGTTGGTTTTAATGAGTTTTCTAAGTCTTATTGCTTTATAAATACTTAAATATATCGTTTTTTAATGAGCGCATACCGTTACGCTCACCTTTATGTATAAAATACAGTACAAATTAGGTTAGTACGAATATATTGAAAACACCCTATTAGATTCCGTATATTTTGACTTTTCTAAGGCATTTGATAGAGTAAACCATAATATCTTGTTATCTAAACTTTCTCTCGTTGGTTTATGTGATCCAATATTGTCATGGCTTCGTTCTTATCTAACAAACAGAATTCAAATGGTGAAATATAAAAACTTCATATCTAAACCAATATATGTCTCATCTGGTGTTCCTCAAGGTGCACATTTAGCTCCACTATTATTCTTAATATTTATAAATGATATCAAATCAGTGTTTAAATCGTCCAAAATATTATTGTTGTTGGCGGATGATATAAAAATATTCAGCCCAATAAAATCAATCAACGACTGTATCAATCTGCAATTGGATATCAACGCACTCAGCCTATGGTGTGAAACAAATCAGATGGAACTTAACCTCACTAAAAGCTTTAGTATAACTTTCCATCGTACTGTAAATCCTATTCAATTTACATATACCATAAATAATTGTGCGCTTGAAAGAAAATCTAGCGTTACTGATCTCGGGGTTATTTTCTCTTCTGATCTTTCGTATCAGAAACACATTGATTTTATTTGTAATAAAGCACTGAGACAACTTGGATTTATGCTGCGCTTATCAAAAAACTTTCGCAATCCCTTTATCCTTAAATTAATGTACCTGACTCTTGTTCGTTCTTCTCTCGAATATTGTTCCCAAGTTTGGTCTCCCTATTATTCCACTCCTATTTCAAAACTCGAAAGGGTGCAGCACAAATTTCTTCGTTTCTTCAGGTTTAGGTTACGTCTGAATTCATTTGCATACCATTCTTACCTCTCCGTTCTTAAGGTATTAAGCATTAATACTTTGCTTGCTCGTCGTCAGTTTCTCGATTTTGTCTTTTTTTATAAACTTCTAAATGGTTGTATTGACTCGTCATATTTGGTGGAATTAATAACATTTAATGTTCCTGGAAGATCACTTAGGTTTAGTCAATCGTTTAGCATAAAACTGTATAAAACGTTATATTTACAACACTCTTTATCTTTTGTGTGTGAATTGTACACAAAACTTTAATTTTTTGGGGCCTCTCCCGTAAGACTTAATAAATAAAATAAAATAAAAAAAAAAATAAAAAATCGATCAATAAATTATTAAAACGGATGACGTGTTAAATTAATTTAACAAATTTTACAACCGCACATAGGTACATTGAGAAATACGCCAACAGCTATTTTGTACAGCGGCCACAGTGTGGTAACATTACTGTCAACTGATCCGCAACGACAGGAGTCGCGTTCAATAGTTGTATGTAAGACTCATATACACTATATACCTAGGTATTACATTTGAATATATACATACATTTTTTGTTTTTAATTAGCCATAAAAGCGAAGCGAGTCAATAGGGAATATGGATGTTTTTAATTTTATAATCGCTTTTTTACATCGTTCTAACATAGTAAAAAGAGTAATCACTGTTAGAACAATTTATTCAATTTAACTTGTA
>NW_022170403.1:36701105-36807825 GCF_008802855.1 Photinus pyralis | reverse complement strand
ATCTAAAGCGGCCTACTCACGAGGCAATTTGCAGGGTACAATTTGCAGGGAACAATTTGTAACGAAATTGGGTGTAGACGCTACACATCCCAATTTATCAGTAGAGTTGTTGATTTCCGAGTGCGTGTAGTATCTCACCATGGCTCCCTCAAAGCGCCAAAAAATTGGTATAGCATTAGCATTAGTGACATTAGACTCTGATGAAAAGAAAAAGAGAAGAAAGTACTGGACAAAACAATGGTTGCTAAAAAGAAGTCAATTTTCTCATACAATTTTAATGAAGGAATTGGAAGCAGAGGACTTTAAAAACTTTTTACGGATGGATAGTAACTGTTTTGAAGAACTTCTTAATATGGTGGGGCCTTTAATTGCCAAACAAGACACTTTAATGAGATCCAGCGTTAGTGCCACACAACGATTAATTGTTACTTTGAGGTATCTGGCTACCGGAAGAAGTTACGAAGACCTAAAATTTAGCGCAGTTATATCCCCGCAACTCCTATCTAGTATAATTCCAGAAACATGTTGGGCTATCTACAATTGTTTGAAACACTATATAAAGGTAAGTTAAAAAAATATATACACTTTTGATAATTAAATTTTTATTGAAATCATTTAAACACAAGATACTGAGATATTATGTCGGTATCTTCAGGAGGTGGTTGATCGAAAGTTGTTGGATGGACGACAGTAGGTGTTCGGTCGACAGGGTAAAAACTTGCTGTTTGATTTGTTGTTGGTGTCGAACCTGAAGCCAAGTATTGAGGGGATATTGGTCCCATCGAAATACTGGGAGGTGCTGAATATGAGGCTGAATACTGAGACACTCTTGGAGTAGATACAGATGCTACTGAATGGCGGGACGACGGCGATGACGAAGAATATTGGTAATGGTACGGTGTCTGGACTGCGGGATTCAATATAATTGATGCATTTTCAGTTAATTTCCCCAATTTGGCGTAAAAAATAACATCAGAAATTAATTTGTTAGCAATAGCTGATTGCTGTGGATCCACTGTACTTAACTGGAGTCCTAAGGATTTTCCGATTATTTCCCACTCTTGTTCCGTATCATCTAGTAATTTATTTGCCTTTTTCAGTACTTCTTCTTTAGCCTTGTCTAAGCTTTTTCTTTGCCTTTTAGTATTTGTCATTTTTGATGTTGATGGTATTTCCTCCTGAGTGGCTGCATTAGTTCCTGAAGCTTCTTGGTCGAGTGCATTTTCATTAGATAACTCAACAGGCACCTGAGGTGTTTCCTGAAAATAAAAATATAGTTAATATATTTTGTGTTTATATTTTATAATTTTTTTCATCATTGTTTATCACTGATTTTTTGTTCTAGATGCCAACAACAGAAGAAGAATGGAAACGTGTCGCCAACCAATTTGAAACCAAGTGGAATTTTAGTCATTGTTTAGGGGCTATGGACGGAAAACACATAGCAATACGGAAGCCACCACACAGCGGTTCTGCGTATTACAATTACAAAAGCTTTTTTAGTGTAGTACTGTTTGCTGTGGTCAATGCAAATTATGAATTTATGTATGTACACACTGGAACAAACGGAAGTATTTCAGATGGGGGTGTTATACAAAATACAAATTTCTTTAAAATGTTAACTAGAGGTTATCTAAACTTGCCACCTTCGTCTCCTTTACCAGATAGCAACAGTTCTGGCCCTTATGTATTTCTCGGCGACAGTGCATTTGCTATTAGTAGACACATTCTGAAACCATATCCGTTCAAAAACATAGATCATGAAAAGAGGATATTCAACTACAGGCTATCTCGTGCCAGAAGAGTTTCTGAAAACGCCTTCGGCATAATGGTATCTCGATTTAGGGTTTTACTACAAACTATTGCTACCAATGTTGACAATGTTGATCCCATAGTATTGGCTTGTTGTGCACTTCATAATTATTTGAGAAACAAATCATCTAGCTACATCACACAGACATTTGTAGATAAAGAAAATACAGAAAATTTGACATTTGACCTTGGTGCGTGGCGTGATATAGGCACTAATTTAGTTCCTCTCGCACAAATTAGCGATAGGCAAAGGAATGAAGAAGGTAAATATGTTCGAAACGTATTTAAAGAATATTTCAATGCAGAAGGCAGTGTTTCTTTTCAGGAAAATATGTTGAGAGTTGTGCCATTATAAGAAAAATAAATAAATAAATCATAGATTGATAGTATTTGTTATTATTTACCTGAGTAGAGTTTTCCAAAGTATCTTTTCCGTCACGGCTTGGTTGGGTATTTTCTGTTAAGAATCCCATCAGGTCGAAATACCACAATGATGGTATATAAATATCATCTAATCCTGACCCAGTTATTTTCGAATTTTTTATCTAAAAATTATAATACAAAACTAGTAAAATGCCTACTTTTTACAGACACAAAGTAATAAAAATCTATATTAACAACTTACTTTTTTTAGTTCCCTGTTATACGTTGTCCGCATATTTTCTAATTTCTTCTTGAATACATCTAAAGTTGCTGATTTGTCGAACACTTTATATTTATCTAGCAAAATATTGAAGCCTTCCTGTCTCATATCGCGATTCAGGTAGTTACTGTTTGTTTTGTCCCATAAAAAAGGCATATCTCGAAATGTGTCGATGATATCGGTCCATACTTCCTTTTCTTTTTCCAACATTATGTTTTTAAATTATTGTATTTCACTAATCCACTTTTTCTAGCCAAAAACAAGAAAAAATAATCAACGTGAAAGAACAAATAACCCGGCCGACCTATAACCTCATTTATTAAGATCAAATCGCCTCCAACTGTCCCACACACACAATAATTCGCAGGGTATTCGGGAGGGGAGCAGAGCGATTGGAATGACTGAGAACCCAACTAGCCGATATCGTGAAGTCGTTAAAAAATTGGAACGATTGCAATACACACGAGACAATCCGCAGGGTCCCTGCAAATTGTACCCTGCAAATTGCCTCGTGAGTAGGCCGCTTAAGGCAATTTTGGCGCGTTTACCCAAAGTGAACGTAACGTAACTGTTAAGCTCAGCACATTTCAGTTTAGTAGACGAAGAAGTGAACTTAATCTCTTACAAAAAATTAAGGAAAAATAAATCGTTACGAATTTGAAGGAAATATGAGGTAACATAACCTCACATTTCGATGAAAGTAAGTGATCTTTTTATTCATATTGTGGAAAAATTAGGGCTTCTTCCGCAAATTTTTTTGTTGAAAACGTTTAAGAAAGCCGAAAGGTGCCCTCTCACTACTTTTATTCATTTCATGATCGTACGGGGGGATTCTCCAAGGTGGAATATTGTTAATTGCGTTGATTAAACGTACCATCTCGACTAAAATTTTCTTCATCACCACGTAATGCGTTTTTTTAGATTTTATTCAATTCATGCGATTTGCCAAATGAGATAATATTGAATCTTACGCCAATCTTGTTGCAACGAATAAGTTTCGTACGTCGCCGATAAATAGTTCCTGTGCAATCTTTTTGAAGGTGTTTCTTCAATTCTTGCAAAAATGACGCCATCAGTATCCGCATTCCGCATCACTCTGGGGCGTCCATGATCGATAAGTCGTCCAGGAACGTAATATCTGCTTTCTAAAAGTCGTTGAATCAGTCTAACGCTATCATGAGTGTTTTTTTTAAATAAAAAAATTTCTCTAAAACGAAAACCTTATCCGTCAATATAACTGAAGAAATGAAATTGTAACGGAACAGTAATAGCGAAAACCTCACATTCGTAATATAAATACACGCTTTTTTATTGTAATCGATATGACCTATCTGAAAGTCTTTTTCGTATAGACATCTCAGTAGTAGGCCAAATATATTCGTCGAAGGTAAATAGAATCACACAATATTGGAGCTTCCCCGCATTAACATTCCCTGTATTTACTTTATGAGGGACTTTTAAAACCTTTTCAGAATATGTAAAAGTTGGGACACCCATATAACGTAAAATAAATATCATGATGGTGACTTTTTACTTAATAACTGCGAATTTGTTCACATTTCGATATATTAAAATTTTCTGATTTGAATAGGCGTACACCGTATACCTCGCCGTATACACTAACCCTTCCCTCGGAGTTTATTAAATCGCTCTAATTTATGTGAGTCCCTATGCTCAATTCTGTGTAATTGATGTCGATCGCAAAACATTTCATTGGATGCCAACCCTTGTCATTGTAGGTACTGACTGTAGTGCAAATTTGACAATACCTGCGACGTTATTCCATTGAGTCAACCACTGACAAAGTTTTTTGTTGAGGATTAGTTTGAATGATAGATTCATTGACAAGGTAGCATGGTTCACCACCTCGGAATTTACGATAATACGATACTGGTCAGCCTCATAAATAAGAATGGAAACAAAGTTAAAAAAAGTGTAAGGTGTAGTAAATTTCATTCTTTTCCTAACGCAAGCTTTTTACTTCCAACAACCAAATCTCCACAATATTTCACTGTGAAACTTTACAACTTTGCGCTTAAATTGTCAACGCGGTGTCGGTTTCGAAAGTATTGAACATAAAGGGGTCAATTGCACTAATTCGAGTAAATTTTAATCCGGTATTAAATTAAAGCCTCTTTTCGAGAACAATGCAACTTTAATTTAATCCGTACCTTTTACAGCTGTAAATTACAGACCTAACATCGGATTTTACATTAGAAAATTAGATTCGTAAGTTATCTTTGTTATTACATCTCTTTTGGTTTGAGCAAAAAGTAACACCAAATTTCTTTTATTTGATCACAATGCTACGTTATCGGTTGACTCCACTTATCTTGCCTAACTTCAGCAGGCTAATTTTTTTTCAGTAAGCCTCAATAGGCGTTTGCGCATCGTGGACCTATATGGTGAATTAGTGCGTGAGAACGGAAATATGCGAACTCCGATGTATAAAGACTGTGATTCCTTGCTTGCTTGTTCCCTTTCACAAAATTTATATTTAAAATACCATAACGTATGATTCACTGTATTAACATTCAGATTCAATTAATATCCTCAATAATCCTATGACGTGTAATTATAGGATAGTTACTGTTATATTAAACATTTCGGGCTGAAATGTTTTTAACGAGATATTCATTAGAATGTTGTCAGCATGATATTGCCACTCTTTCAAATTTTATCTATGCAATTGAACAGGAAATAATGAGAAATGAAGTATATATAAGGCTCTCGTTGTGTTTCAAATTATCGGAATAACGGAAACGTTCAGAGGTTATGCTTTTTTCACGATGTATTGTATTGTCAAGGATGGAATTCATCTATAGTAGCATAGGTATATCATTTAACAAAATATTCCTTTGTTAACAAAGTTACGTAAATTTAATCAATGCCTAACTATTACTTATCAGCTTTCCTGTTTGTGGGAGTTACAAATATCCAAACCGTTTTCATTTATAGATATTATATTAACACTTATAGTAAATATTATACACTGTGTCCAAAATACGGATATCTATCATGGGGATTTCGAAAACCTTAGAAAATACGAAAATAGTCTATTTAGGGTAAAGTTCCGCAATTCAAGAGCATAATTATCATGCTGTTACGAAAACCAGAGAAATTTTTGTATGCAACTACATGTTTGTCTGTCAAGCGTTTGGCCACAGTCAGTTTATTTGAAATTGAGTAGAATTATGTTTCTGTGACCTGATTAGAATGTTATAAGTAATAGAACAAGTTAGTTCGATATACGTGTTGGTTAAGTGCGTTTTTCTTTCGCATTAAGTTTGTGTGTCCGGATTTTTGGGATTTTAACAGAAAACTATGTAGTTTTAAGATGTCTTTATATTGTTAACTGTAACCGGACCTGGTGTAGTCCATTTTTGATTGGTGTAATCTTATGATTAATTTAATCTGTCTATAACGATCTAGATAACTGTCTAGTGCTCAATTGTGATGAGTACCCAAACATTATTTCAGATGTCTTCAACCTTTCTGTAAATAATCCTTTTGGATACAACGCGTAGATGCGTTCAGTCGTGGTACACTATGGCGAACAATTTAGGCATGATTACTTTAGACATACCTCGTTGCAGCGCAATAGCTTCAATAGATTTAAGTTTAAGGTGTTTTGCGTATGTTTCATTTTGGCTGGGCCATTGCACACAGCAGTATGTTAAGTGACCATCCGTAATTGATTAGTAGAACAATACACCATTTTTACTTAAAATTGCTGCTTTAGTTTTTATCAGGAACTGTTGTCGGCTTCAAAGATGATTTGCTGAATGTCGGTATCCCTAGGTAGATTGGGCTAATCGTAGTATAGTTAAATTCTTAGAGAATTAACGACAAGTTAAATACTCGAGCATTTTGACAACGCCTATGTCAGTGCGTTGCAATCTGTAAAAATTTTAAAGGGTGTGTCCAAAAGGTATACTCGAAATGTTTCCACCCTTCTGATTATAGACAGGAGTTCCAAGTCGAAGGAACTGTATCTGGATTGTGATTCTGTTGCAAACGTACAGATCCGCATCCATAGGAACTAGCGTCGGTATGGCACTCAGTATCACGATCAGGCGGGTATATTTTAAGAATTGTGTCTTTTATTTTCTGTAAAATGTCTCGGTGTTCTTCGTTCATCTCGAAAGTCATATCGTTTTGTAACAGACGAGTGAGAGGTCGACTGAAGGTGGAATAAGAGGGAATGAAGTATCCAGATATCCCAAGGAATCTTTGGAACTGCGTGGAGGTAGTTGGCACTGGACATTTTTTAAACGTACCGACTGTCCATGTTTGAGGTCTCACTTCGTTGAGGGTTATCCTAAAACCGAGGTAGGTGATGTTTCTTTTGGAGAACGATCATTTATCCAATCTGAGAGTGATTTCATAGTCGCTTCCAAGTTGCATAACTTCACTTCATTTGTACCTATGGCGTTAAAATAAACCTGGACAGATTTTAGAGCCAGAAGGGGTTGGAAAATTTTGTTAAAATATCGTTTGAAGGTAGCTGGAGTATTAAATAAAGCGAATAGCGTAACGTTAAATTCGCATAACTCACAGTATGTCAGAAAAGAGGCGACCACTGACTAGCATAATTTGACGTGCTTTGCGATATTATTCTCTTTCAGAGTCAATCCTCAATGATCCCTTCGCAATACTCCTGGTTTCGATAACCACCTGGGACGGAAGATGACTGGTTCGTTGTCCGTTACATTAATTCGCATCTCAAATCCGTTCAGTTTCTGCAGACGAGAACTTGGTTTTTGAGACTCGACGACCGCAGGATTTGGTATTGGGTTTCGTCAGACGCCTCCGTATTAATATTCAAATCCCATTCTTCGATAGGTATTATGATCGTACACGCAGCCTTGTAATTTGAGCATTTTGATTATTAAACCATCTCGCGTTTTCGACTGACTCAATGAAAAATTCAGTGGCAACATTGTTGGCATCTGGATCGTACTGTAAAGTCTCATGCCGCGCTTCCGGTGCATATCTTTGATTTAGGGAATTAACACTGTATAAGGTTATTCAAAAGTTAGTTTCTATTTTGAAAGGACTGTAATTTTTGTACATATTAACAGCTGACTTCCGGCTATGAGGTTACCACAAAGAACGGGTTTCTTAGTAAACCTACTACTCGTGAGGAATGGAAACATTCCGTATCAGATGTCATTCAACACATTTCAATGAATGCCGTTTACAATGCAGTTTCATATCATAGAAAAACCAGTATACCGGGTGGTGCACGGTAAGTAGGAACATAGGGATTTAACATGAAGAATTAAAAGGTGCATACAAAACTGTTTTTACAATATGTTTTATGAAGTTTTTGGTATACCCGCAAATTTAAAAATACAATTCAATATTTCTGTTATTAGTAGCAATAGCCACGCCTTTTGTCGTTTTATGAATTGCTACTAAGAACAGAAATGTTGAATTGTATTTTTAAATTTGCGGGTTCCTGTATTAATTGTTTTTCAAATAAACCTACAAAGTTTTGCGTATACATAACCTTCACAGTGCCCTTTTCGCATCTCGACGATTTACAAACCGGATTGCAAACTTTCTTATTTATGAAGGTATATAAATGAAATTTGATGCATAGCCACTTGGAATAAAATCAAATTTAACGCCAGTTTCAAAATTTGGTTTTGCGCATGCGCAGTGCCAACTTTTTTATTTATGGGGGCGTTCAAATGAAATTTGATACATAGCCACTTGGAATAAAACCAAATTTAACGCCAGTTCAAAATTTCGTTTTGCGCATGCGCAGTGCCTACTTTCTTATTTATGGAGAAATTTGATACATAAGCAGGTTTAAAATTTGGTTTTGCACATACATAGCCATCCCCAGGAGCTCGTTTTCTATATTTGTTTAGTTTATTCATTTTAGAGAACTTGTCTAACCGTTTATTGAGCGAAATTTCGGGTTGTGTTTTCTAAAAGTGACAGCGTGAAAGTTCTCTTTATTGACTACTAGTTAATGATGTCCACATTATTAACCACTTGGAACAACTGCCGAAAAAGCCTACTTTACAAGTGGAAAAAAGGTTTATAATCATGTCATCAGACGCTAGTAGTGCAAAAAATTGATTATATGAAATATAGCTGTATTTAAAGAAAGAATGTGTACCGCAATGAGACCATTATGGTATTACTCTAATAGCGTAATACCTACTATAATAACAATTTTAACAAGAATTAATAGAGTGACAAAATGAGAAACCATCTTTATGAAATAATTTTAACATGACGCGCACGCCCGTCTTTATTGCAGATAATCCATCTCCACGGCTTTAAATGAGACGTGCCAGGAACAGGAGCGACACGTAAACGAATGGCTTAATCTTAAGCTTTTTGACATAATACTGCCACTAATGCTCGTAAAAATATACGACAACATTGAAATAGTTTTAGTATGCCATTTCAGGTTTTCAATATACTCCACTACCGTATAACCGTACCTACCCATGCTACTTCAAGAAATACAACGGAGTTTAATCAAGTGCGCCGTTATTTATGTTTTACAATTTCATTTACCATCCCTAAATCAACACGACGTTATTTAAAAAAATCCGCGGCGGTAAGTACTTTAAGAGAGCCTTCAATCATTTGTTTTGATTAAATTAGATTCAACCCCAATTTGCAATCAAATTAACACATTAAGAGCACTCTAATGCGTTAATTGACGGGACCCTACTTGTTTTTACAGTACTAAAATTTACACAAGACGTCTGATTAAGACGTGCACTTAATGCGTGAAGTTGTTGATAAATACATTTAAAAGAAAGTTTGAGACGCTTGCTCAAATACCTTCCCAACTTTATCAGGAGATCATTTGCAATTCGTTGCAGCTTAAACTTTTTGTTCAGTTGGTTTAGATACGCTTCGGATCTCGTTACGAACTCCGCAAATAACGTGGGTATGATTAATCTTTGTAAAAAGTTTCAGTACATTGGGTGAAAAGCTCCATTAAAGAGTAAGTTTAAAATACAAATGTAGGTGTACGTTTTTAATGGGCCGTATACTGTGGCCATTAAACTTTAACTCAAAATTATTTAACTATTTTATAAGGGAAGCAATAATACAACCGTTTTGTATAACGTGAGACACTAATCAAGAAGGAATATTACGCAATATGCTTTATTGTGTGGCGATTAGTGTGAAGGCGTTTTATATTAAATTCGTATTCCCGGTGGAAGCTGCAAAGTTCTTGCCTAAAATTAAGGAACAGCGACCTAAATTTTAATATCAAAGTCAATATCGCAATCTTGAAAACTTGCTTAAAATACAGCCTCTCTTATTAGAGTTCTCATTATGAGTTTCGGTAATTTATTTGAATTATAATTCTAATTGAAATTTTCGGATTCAATACTAGTCTCAGTTTCGGAACGTAAACGAGTAGCATACGAAACATACATACATATATATATATATATATATATATATATATATACATATGCAATGAATATGGCATTTTAAAACCCAACAGAGCTCGTGTCGATTAAATCCAAAAATATAGTTTATTCTAAAAACGGACGAAAACAAATCTACATGCCACAAGTACATCTTCTGTAATATTGCATTAGGAGCAGAGCTGTCTTTAACAAATTGGGGGCCCTGGGCATAAAAATGTATTGGGCCGCTTTGTTTGGATGATACGGAATACAGAAAAAACGATACGATCTCGTTAAAATCAATAAAAATATGGATATCGACAAAAAAACGTATATAACGTTCCTGTCACCCTTTCTATAATCCGCTTATATTATTTCATACTAATGGGCAGTAACCTTGTGTCACACTTGTGTCCGGTCTCAGTCTATTAGACCAACGACAGATTTTGTGCGATGATTAGTAAACACCTGTCACCGCAATTTTCTCTTTACATTGGTTAGAACTAGCGTATAAACGTATATCATCCGTCTGTTAACGGGTCAGTTCTATTTATAAGTAATTTTTCAAATTTTGACAACACAACAACAAAAGTTTATTATAAATTGTATGCCATTAGGTAATACATTTAATTAATATATCTGATATTTCATATTGTTTGTTTTTAATCTTTCTGTAATTAGTGGACTGAAGGACCATTAAGCTGTAAGTACAATTTTTTGGTTAGATAATTTTCGTCCGAACCATACAAATACATAAATCGAAAGTTTGGCACGTACCTGGAGTGGCTTATTTTGGTGAGCTGCAGTATCGGGTGATGGGGGCCCCCAAAAATTGGTTTGGTTTTTTCCCTTTTAGATTGATAAAAATTGCGCGTCAAACCTGTGCATGTATAACTTGACTCTACGCTCATCGTTCCGTCTTCGCTAGCCCTTCTCTCTTTTCTTTGAAGCGTTTTCGCGAATCCGCCCGAGTACCCGATTGTACTTGTATGATTTGCATTTTTATTAAATTTATAGCGCGCCGAAACAACTGAGGTTTAAACACATATTGACAGCGTTTGCAATCAACATTTTTTTAGCAAATTTTGAAAAATTACATAATGCAGGGTTCCCATTATGTATGGAATATAGTATTATACAGGGTGGTGACTTGCGTAACGCATCATAGGGATTTCAATGTAAAATTCATAACATGCGATTATTGGCTCCCCAAGTTGTAAAAATGTATTAAGGTTTTTTGTAGGAAAAATTTTTTTACGTCAATCAACCCTATTAGTTTTCAATTTTTTGCATAATAAAGACGGAAAATTGGAAAATAAAACCCCCATCTTTTTCAATAATCTGCGATGATTGTGATTTCCCTATGTTCGATTTAAAAAAAAACATCAATCTATTGAGTAGTTCAAATGAGTAGTAGATACAATTGATAGCTGTCACATTTTTAAAAATACCGCCGTCCAATTTAATTACGAAATCGGTTAGGTTATTACTTAGAATGTCAAGGATGACACTTCGAACATTTTATTGTAATTGTTTTCGGTATTTATTTTCTTATTTTCTTCATTTATGCATTGAATAGATCAAATTAGTAGAATACCAGGTGCAGATGACCTACAAATAATTGAAACTTGGTTCACAATGAATTGTGGTGTCAGTGCGTGGCCTGTGAGGTCAAGTTATCGTAAGTTTAAGAAAAATTTATCCTAAAGTTGCCATGGCCTCACATGGCTTCTTTAAAAAAATCTTACCGAGTGCTCTTCATCATCAAGACTATAGAGTTGCTGTTCATAGTCACACAAGTTGCGCGATTTGGAAATGTGAACTGAGCACACCTCATAGATTGATGTGTTTTTTTAAAAATCGAACATAGGGAAATTACATTGCATGCAAACTCGTATGTTCGCATTTAAAAAAAACTCACTGTATAATGAGTCTAAATAATTCGAAATTACGCACAATCGCAATTGGTTACTAAATTCTAGTGATATTTCTGGTGTGAATCGGGATTTCATATTTACTCGTCCTAGTTAATCATAATCAAGCTTCCGAAACAAAACAAACTCATAAAAAGTAAACTGTTGATCTCTTATTCCATAGGAAAGTTAACATCATTACTCCTTTTTTGCAGCTTATTGTTAGCACGTTCTGGATAAAAGATGATATTGTAAAACCTCACAGGCATACTAGGATTCAATTTTAAAATTTGTCCTTAATGCGAACAGTATCAGCTTTTTGACAAAAGCGTAATTTTTAGGGTGACAAGAATTGAATAGTCTTCAATAGGTAGATTACGCTTATAGAATCAGAGAGGAAATACCTGTTATTGATATAACATAATACGAAAATCCCTTCGATCGCGGCTGTTTTCGTATAGAATTTTCGGTATTCGGTTTATTCCATACCGTAATAATTGAGTTACCGTTGCCTTGTATCCCTCGCAAAATTAAGGCGTGTGTTGCAGCACTATACTCGACTAATAAATATAATATCAGAATAATAAATTTTCCAATGTCAAAATTACCATTTGCGTGTGCCACGAGGTGACATATAACAGAAAATCCCTTAATCGATTTCTCATCATATTCTGAAACCAATTTATCAAGTTTAACAACATCCGCTTATTTATTAAAAACCATTTCATTATCGTATGCTTTCGATGCGTACAAAAGGTTTCGATTTCGCGTAAATATTTCAGTATCGTTAGCATTACTAGAAAGAAGAACACACAAACGAATTTCATATTACATTATGATTTCTTGATTAATTTGCATCCACTGCACCTTTAGTGAATAATTTACATCCATTAGGAAATCATTACCTCGTAACTGTATTCGCTTGATGTTTGCATAAAAATTATTGAGGTTATAGACCGGGAGGCAGCGTACATAGTAACTAAACCATAAGCGACAAAAAATTCGACAATATAGGCTGAAAGTACGTTGAAAAATAATAATAAAATCACTCAGTCTGCCAGTCGTAAGTGGCAGCATTAACTTGGGGCGGCGCTGAATAGGTGACTTCTTTAGGTGATCAACTAAATTACCAAACTATAAGGGTCACGGAAAAGATTTGTATCAAGAAATGCCCATTTTTTCCATAGTTTTCAAATATGCTATGGCAGACGATTTCAAGTGCAGCGTTGGTAGCGAAAGAAGCCCTCCAATGTAGGGAAAAACACCCCTGAACTAAACCATCAGGACCGTATAAAAATCATATATAAAAAATTCCTCTTTTTGTCACTACTTTAAAATATATCCTGGCAGACGATATTAAGTGTAGCTTTAATAGTGGCAGACGTCTTAGAAGTTAAAAAATTTAGGTATAGTAAATCCCAGCGAGTGCGAGCGTGTGAGAGATAAGCGCGCGAGAGCATAACGAACAGAGATAGCTATAGATTTACGCACCGCTTGGAGTTACCAAACGAATTAAATTAGGAAAAAAATATATTACGCGATAAGATTGTCGGTATTTCTTGAATTCTTCTCAGACTGAGAAATAGAAAACTTGAAGAGAAAAGAAGATAGATCTTCAGCTCGTTCTAAACTATCCTCTGACTCCAGTTCCCTTGTCTCTATGCAACATTGATGGATCGATGATGAAAATCGACAAGTTTGTTTTTCTGAAACTTTTTCGGAAGTATGATTTCTTCAAGTGCTCCTAGTCCATCGCCAGTTGGAGACATTCTTGAGCTTTCACGGTACAGGAACACTCGGTTCTGCGCGAATCGGGCTCGAACGCATATTCGAATGTTACATGCGTTCCGTCGGTTCGGGTTATGCCGAAGCGGAACTCGAATGTTATATGCGTGCCGTTCCGGAGCGCGCGTAACATTCAAGTTGTACGAGTATTTACATTTACCAAGCTAGCTTTGCCCTTTTCGGTACGGTTATGACTATGAGATTAAGTGTGAATAGAAAGGATACGGAATATGATACTTCTAATTGCTCTTAAATTTAAATGTTATTCGCAAATGGTGATTTTTGTGTTTGTCACTGACAATATACACGAGTCGAGTATTGCGAGTATGTATATTTATTTTGTTTAGAAAATTTTTATTAACATTGTACTGTGTACACAAGTTTATTTTTTGGATTTGCTTCCACCAAGTGAAACATTCCTTTCAATGCATGCTGATAGATTGTGGGGAGTTACAGCACTTTGCTTCTTGCTTGCCTTCGATCTTCCAATCAATCTTCGTTTTCCTCCTCCCATATTGACTCTTTTACCTATAGATTTTCATTAAATATCTTAACAAATCCACAATTTGATAGTGCGCACGCGCAAAACAAATTTTTTTGAATTGGCATTCGTTTTGCCTACATACAAAAGGTGCCTACATACAAAATTTCATTTAAATATCTTAACAAAAACAAAAAATCTTTAATTTTGATGTATTTGTTTCTATACTTTTCGCTCATTGATAGAGTCGAAACACCCTCTAAAAGTTTAAAGGGGAAATAATTTGAAAATGATTGTGACCGTTTTACGTAAAATATGCGAATAAGTTACCCATCATTAAAGGCTGCACTTAGGAATGAACAATGGTTTTCGCTCAGTATAAACGTAAACAATAATAACTATAAGTGTAAGGAAAAGTAGATACTCAACTTCTTCCTTACTTCTCAATTGCAAGAACACTGTTTTTTTATGTAAGTTAAGTGAGAATGGGTCTAAAGGCCAAGGGTAAAAACGCCAATTGTGTTTAATCCTCATTGTTCGCGTGCGTGAAGGAGGCCAGTACACGCCAGTACATCAGTACTCTGTAGTACCGTTTGAGTACTATCTTAAAACGACGGCAAAAATATACTACCTATGAAGAACGCCGATATTTTTATGTACTGGCTGGCGGGATTTGGAAGCTAGCCAGTACACTGGATATCGATAACCCGCGCATTAATATACAACGGTACTATTTAGTACTTCTTGGGTACTGAATACATACACAATCAGTTTCTTGGTACCTTTAAGAGTTGCCTTGTACTGGCTACTGTCCAAATTCCGCTAGCCAGTACTCGATAAATTGAGAACCAGGATATAAACAAACAGCAGTACCATTTAGTACTGCTTAAGGATTGATTAAATGTAAAATCAGTTTTCTGATACCATTAGGATTACACTAGTACTGGCTACCTTCCAAATCTCGATTGCCAGTACAGTGGATATTGATGTACGGGACATAAATAAGCGATAGTACGATTTCGTACTTCCTATGTAGCAAATATATATCCAATCAACTGAGTGGTACTTTTAAGGATTACCTTGTCACCGTCCATATGCCGATAGCCAGTACACGGGAAATGAATAACCAGGGCATAAGCAAACAGCAGGACCATTTAGTACTGCTCATGACTGATTCAACGTGCGGTTCATTTTTTAGATACCTAGGATTACACTAGTACTGTCTACTGTCTAAATCCCGCTAGCCAGTACATGGAATTTTGATGTACCTACGGTACATAAATAAGGATTCGAGTTTGTACTTTCTAGGTAGTAAATGTAAATAGAATTAGTATGACTGTGAAATGATTTGTCAATTATAATATAGGTATATGGTTATGCGGTTGTGCCGTTTCTATTTCCTTGTACAAACATGTGAATTTCCACTTATATTTCTAACAACAACGCGCACCAGTTCCTTACAAGTGTGTACACACGACGAGAATAATATGCATATAGTAATTATAATTTTCATTCGAGATGACGTGTTTATTTAGGAAAATGTGTCACAGGTAATATAATTGAATACTAATGCTTTCGTAAAATTTTGCCCTGCGTAATTCTAAATGGATATGCCACGTGTAGCAATTGTGTTTCTGTATTTACTCTTGCGAGGTAATAGATTTTATGACAAAACTCAAGCCCTGCGCCTTACCTTACATCCATCACCTTCACACTCTCCATTAGAATTACTCATTGTAGTGTGATGTTTACTTTAATTAAGGGAAATAGTTGCACAACAACGCCAAATGATCTATGAGTGCTCTCTGAACCACGAAATCGCATTTTTTCCTACATTTGATGAAGCGAAGCATACCGTTCTTGAAGTGATTATATTTAGATACATTTCTAAAACAGCATTTATTCTGAGCATCGGACAACGTAGATGCATTTTCAATTAAGTGCATTGGTAATGAAGGGTTTTGTTAAAGCATGACCCTCGATGCATTTCACCGGAGGAAATGCACATCAGTTAATGCAATTTTATACCACCCGTTTCACCTGCCAACCATCACTTAACAAACGTAGCTCAAATAAAGACAGATATTTCTGTCCCAAATAAAATTAATGCTGTGTGTTCCACGCGCCAAAAATTAATGTCGTGTGCAATAGCAAGTGGTCACAAATATCAAGTTTTAGACTGCAATTTCCATTAAACAGACACTTACAAAAAATCGCAAACACTAAACTGACTTCTTCTCAGAAAAACCAATTTCTTTACTTCATAACACTTCACTTTTTCTCCGAATACATGGGAAATCATATTTAACTTGAACTTCTAAAGGCGACTTGACGGCAATCCTTTTTTGATCGCCCGTTATTATTAAAGGGGGTTTTTAATTTTTTTTTACATAATTATATCATTATTATTATTACACAATTCGTAACATAATTATATTTGTGCGAGGGAACGAAGATAAAAAAAAAATTAAGCAGAGGTCAAAAGACAGGTGCTTGTGTTCCACATACTCGTATAGTACATTTTCAAACAGATTGAAATATACAGGGTGCCCCTTATGTATGGAATATAGTATATATCTCGGTAAATATTGAATGTATACTTTTATTATTATTTATTTATTTATTTATTTGCCTTTATTTCACATACAAAACTGTTTTATTTGAAAGTTGTAAAACTTTTTATTTCCCACATAATAAGGCAGTATTCAGTTGTTTTTATTTCAGAAAACAAATGAGTAACGATAAGAGAAAAGTGCTCGACAGTACAAGAAGCTCTCGTTAAACAAATAATGGCAGCGAAGTCCTGCCGCTGATTACAAGGATTTAACAGATGCATAGTTAAAATTTACACATGCCGGGAAAACAATCTAAATATGTAGCTTTACATTCAAAAGCCGTTCATTTTCATTTTAATCTTAATGTACTGCTCATCTCTCCAAAACGTGTTATTAATTCAGCTTGCTTGGGATTTAAAGCGCATTACTGAAGTACGCTAATTGAAGAAGTACATTTTATGACTTCTATACGTGGAATTACTAGTCATATTGTGACATTTATTTTTCTTAATTTTAATTTATTAATTTTTATGGGCAAGGTTCATCCTTATTGTAGGCAACTCAATTTTCTTCGTATAATTTTGACAATGACCCTCAGGTTATCTTCATTTTCTATGGGAACAATTTCCCTTTTACATTCGACATTGCTTCGTAATTACAAGTACTAAGACGGCGATCTTTAGATTTTGATTGTGGGTAGCTTTTACCGAAAATTGTATATTCCTCAAGACTCTGATTTTTGGAGTAGAGGGTCTGCAGCAGTTTTTCTGTATTGGGTAATTGCTATTATTTTTGGATTGAGGAGCATGTTAATTGGATTCATCCGATTGTTCCTCATATTACGGATTTCCGGCTCTAAAGAGCAATCAATTTTTAAGAAGAATATCTACGTCAGCCCTAATTCTGTTAGGGGTAAGTTCTGTGTTCTTTTTATATATATCTTCAGTGGTAAGGCACTTTTGGTAATTTCCATTTAGTTTTAGTACGGGGCTAATCAAACCAATTAAGTTCGTGACGATTACACACCTGAGTTCCATTGGTCTTGGCGCTATCTTCAAGGTGAGGTCAAAGGGGACATTCCATCGACGGTCAATTCAATCCTATCAGCAGTCAGCGTGGGATCAAGGTTGCCATTCCTACAAAAGGGTGTTACAGCGCAGCCAGTAGATAAGTTGCACTCCTTTATAACATATTTTGGGAAGAGTGTTAATTAATCACTTGTACATATTTGAATTTGTTATCTTGTTGTTTGTATAGTAGCTAGTAGATTATTGCTTGGGAATTTAATAACCAGCTTGAGTAGTAGTTAGCAGTAGCTTGCATGAAAATACATTCCATTAGACATTTTGCCATCTGCACGCTTGCATACCGAATTCATTATCATTGCTTTACATCACCGATTATACAGCTGTACATTGTACGGTGGGCTAGGTTGCGTTATTTGAGTATTCCTGTTGAATGTATAATTTAGAAATCTACAACAATTGCTTTGGGTTTAGGGGTAACGTGGTTCCAGTAGCTTTGGGAAGGTTAACAGTTAGCTTTGCTCTATATAGTTGGCCAGGTTTCAGAGAGGGATTGCCGTGCACCGGAACGCTGGTAATTCTAAGTTTATTCATCCAATCACTCATTTATTCGCCGTTAGTCATTTACCTTACCTGATTAATTTGTGTGCAAGCAAGAAAATAATTTTCTGTTTATTGACGAAACTGCTACACCATCATAAGCGTTATTATTATTTATATTGTTATCCTGCCTATGAATGATCTATTATTCTCGCTTTGTGTAAATAAAAAGCACCAAACGTTGCTGGATTGTTTTTATTCTGTACAGTCTTGTGGCGAACGACTCGTGGCTACTGGAATTCAGAGTTATCCCGTAGTTGCAAGGTTTTGTACACTTAACTCTTTAAAAATTGTAACTCTGTGGCGCTCGAACATTTTTATTTTTGAACTCACCCAGCCTCCGCTGGAAGCTACTTGGGACTTGAGAGTGTACAAATCCGAATCGAGTGCGGGAGCACCTTGGCTGTTTTGAAAGCGTTACAATATGAATAGATTACCAGATCATATCAATTTTATTGTGACCAATCTTCTAAACCTGCACTCTAACAATAAATTATAGTATACTGCAGCAAGAAAAATCACGATTGCCTTTAACTATCCCATCATTTTTGAGCGCCGGCGGTTTCTTTATTTTATTGCTAATGCAGTAATTAATGATGGTTGAATCTGAATGTGAAGCTCCAGATAAACTACTCATATCATTTGTAAAAACAAAACAACAACAAAACAAAACAAAATTCTGGTATTTTTAAAATTATGCAATGTTAGTGAGTAGTTAATATTAAGTAACCAACATTGTTTATATCGATGTTGTACCTATATTGTTTAAATCAATATATAAAAAACTATACATACATGACCGCATGTAAAAAAAAATTGGGTGATAGAAGGGATAAAGACAAGCACTTTTTCCAAATAAACCGATGGTCCAACGTGTTTCGTTTGGGAGCCACCACCAAAGAACTGATGAAATTTGGATTTCTTCTTTAATCTTTTTCTCAGCAACCATAGGGGTTACAAAGATGGGTGGCGCGTATTTGAATAGGTTTTCGGATATGCCCTGTATATTTAATTAAAAAAAGTTCAAAATTCCTACCACGAAAGAGCGCACCCCTACTTGGGGGTGCGAGAAAAAATATACTACTAGCGAGTGATCTAATTTCGCATGCAGTTAATTGAAAATGTGGCAAATAGCAAAAAAATAACGATTTAAGTCGATATTACGATCTTTGCAATAATGCTTATTGATTGTAATGGAACCCTAGTTAAAAAGTATTTTCCCACTACCCTCAACCACGGGATTTTTGGAATCGAATTTACAGAAGTGAATACCATGATCGACATTTTTGTGATCATTTTTGTGATCACTCACTAGTAGGCGGGGGACACTTTGTAATTCGAAGGCCCAATCTTCAAATAAGTATAACTTTTGTTTGAAAAGTTATTTTAAAAAATTGTTCGATAATTTTGTTCCTTAACTCATTAAGTATGTACACAATAAATTGTGTGGAATTCTCTCCAGTTTCGTTGTCCGGCCAAGAATTGCAGTGGAATTTTTTTTTCTAATTTTCAAAAACTAATTCCAGATTCGTCATTTTCATGTTCAAAAATCCCTCAGATACCAAATTTCGTTGTAATCAAAATTTTTTTTCGCATCCCCAAATAGGGGTGCGCCCTTTCGTGCTACGAATTTTGAAACAAATTTATCAAATTCGGATAGGACCCATCTTTGTAACTCTTATGGTTGCTGAGAAAAAGATTAAGAAACGCCCCCTAGCGGCGAAACGATTAGAGAGAACTGAATTTGAGACAGTGATTTTCTCCTTAAACTTGAGCTCCAGACACCTAGGTTATTTTTTTCTATCTCATCAAAGGTGTTTTCATAAGAAAGTGACCAATTTGGACCACGTTGTACAATGCACAATCTGAAATCATTAACGTGTTTTAATAATTCTATGGTGAAGATTCTGTCAACATTGGGTGGAGATGACAAGAAAAAGGTTTCCACCCGAATAATTTTTTCCGTTTTCCTACGCTTTTCAATTTATCTAATTATTTTGTTGCAACTTTTTGTCCGGATAGTTCTACATAGTTGAAAGAAAAAGAAGCTGCACCACCGGATTTCTTCATTATTCGTCTTTTCTCTTCTCTTCCCCATCACGTTTTGTATTCCTGGATTTATATTTTACGTGCTTTGCATTCCACGAACACTCGTCAAATTTGTGATTATCGATTAATTAAAAAATTAATTCGTTTGACCAGGCAGTAGACAGCAGTTTTTTTTACACTTGCAAAGTTCTAGACAGTACAATGCGATCAAAAATGAGTTGCTGTCGAGTGACCTTTGGAATTTTTGTTTACACGGGAAATCGTCTTAGACCATAGTACATAGACTGCTATTCGCCCTATGCTTTCAATACAAAATGGGTGGTCACGGATAGAGGGCACTGTAGTCGTGGGTATGTGAATCTCAGGGTAAACTAAAGTCGTGTAGACACCACTCGGATCGCGTAAAGAGTAACTTTTATAGTAACTGCGTAGTACGGGAAGCTTATATACTCTTGATTATCTTCGATAGTCCACAAATATGGATAGGTTTGCTTTTTTGGCATATCTAGGCGATTAATTAATAGACGTTTGTTAATTTATAGGTTGACAGTCTCAAATCGTGTCTAATCGGACAAGTTCGGACAGACTCGTTTACCCTGAAACTCACATACCCAGGCGATGTCCTTGACCATATTTTCGTTACAATTAGCAGTCCATGTACAATATGGTCTAAGGAAATCGTACTTAAATTGAACTTCCAAAGGCGACTATAGACAGCAACTCATTTTTGATCGCCCGTTATTTAGGCACTAGACGCAACAGGTGTCACAAAGTATACTGGTTTCTGTTCCTTACCGTTGGCGGTTGGGCTATATAGCCGCAGGTCCGGTGTTCATTTTTCATCGGAGACAGAGACGGGAATTTCCTTAGATCAGTTTCGAGCATTCTGCCGATTTTCTGCAGTTTTCCTAATTCGTAAGGTAAATACCGGAGTTTTTAGCTTCCTCGAATAATTAAAATTACTTTACCTTTTTGTAACACCAAATGGCTAAATCGAGGGGTAAACCGCTGGAGGAAATAGTGTACAAGTTGGAGGGAATTAAGAGGGAATTAGGGTATTTCGAAAGTATTAAAAGGAATTAATAGGTATTTTGAGAATTACCGAGGAAATTAAAGGTAATATGAGGTATTAGTAGGGAATTAAAAGGAAAAGGAGGATATAAACAGGTTTGCGCATGCGCTAATATACATCAGAATTAAAATGACGCATCGTTTTACGTCAGTGACTCGTATAGTGNTTCACTATTAGTCCAGTCAAATTAGCGCAATTTTGGACAAATAAAAACATTAATTGGTAAAGATCTGAATTTTGGTATACACATTTATTGGGACTTTCTATTGAACATACTAAAAGTCCCTGTCAAAATCTGTTGCGCTCGAGACGCCATCTTGGAAAAACGGTACACTTTTCCAGTTTTTTTCCCATGTCTCGGCAATTATTACTGACACGAAGAAATAGTTTACATGAAAAATATAGTTTACTAAATTCCCTATAAAAAAGAGTATTTACATTTTTTTTGTATCTCCAGTACTTTAGCTGTAATCTCACGTTGAATACGTCCGAACGCGTTTAGGCCCCGTATCGTAATACATATTATAGGAGGCCGTCTTTTTTATGACTACATCGATAGCTGTAATAGAGCCAAAAAATGAACAGAATCGTCGTGCGATAAAGCATTCTACCAATGACATAATGTTTGATGATACATCATGTTTTTTTCAAAAAGGTAAGCGAAAATGTGTAAAAGTGTTGGAGCAACGAAATGATTTCTGAAGCTGAAGAACGCCCTTATCTGCATAAGTATAACGTGCCTGCTAGTGAGAGATATTAAAACCGACATCGTTATCAGACCTTCAGAATGACCTTGACCCTGTTCGGACACTCAGTGCTCACATTGAAGATGAAAGTTCTATTGAGAGAGAGTTTTATGAGAAACCTTACTAAACGTGTCTCATACCAAGCTTGAGTGCGACGACTTCGCATATATAAGAAATACTGGTAGAATTTTCAATGAATTTTTAATGATTTGTAAAAAGTTGTAAAAAAATATCTGCGCAACTGTTTCGAGAGCTCAGGATACTTGATTCCCTATTCGATGTCCGATTATAGCTAAAGTATTGGGCATACAGAAAAATGTTAATATGCTTTTTTATGGGCAATTTAATAAACTATATTTTTTATCTGAACTATTTTTCCGTATCAATAATTGTTGCCGATATATAGGCAAGAAACTGAAAAAGTGCTCCTTTTTTCCAGGATGGCGCCTCGAGCGCAACAGATTTTGACGGGGACTTTTAGTATGTCCAATGGGGAACACTAATGAACATGTGTACCAAAATTTCAGATCTTTACCGATTAATGTTTTTATTTTTTCTTATTTGACTGGACTATAAGGAAATCGTACTTAAATTGAACTTCCAAAGGCGACTATAGACAGCAACTCATTTTTGATCGCCCGTTATTTAGGCACTAGACGCAACAGGTGTCACAAAGTATACTGGTTTCTGTTCCTTACCGTTGGCGGTTGGGCTATATAGCCGCAGGTCCGGTGTTCATTTTTCATCGGAGACAGAGACGGGAATTTCCTTAGATCAGTTTCGAGCATTCTGCCGATTTTCTGCAGTTTTCCTAATTCGTAAGGTAAATACCGGAGTTTTTAGCTTCCTCGAATAATTAAAATTACTTTACCTTTTTGTAACACCAAATGGCTAAATCGAGGGGTAAACCGCTGGAGGAAATAGTGTACAAGTTGGAGGGAATTAAGAGGGAATTAGGGTATTTCGAAAGTATTAAAAGGAATTAATAGGTATTTTGAGAATTACCGAGGAAATTAAAGGTAATATGAGGTATTAGTAGGGAATTAAAAGGAAAAGGAGGATATAAACAGGTTTGCGCATGCGCTAATATACATCAGAATTAAAATGACGCATCGTTTTACGTCAGTGACTCGTATAGTGCATACCCCGGTGCATACTAGCTGTAAACTGTGACATGCCGGTATAATATTTGGTATAAGATTTTATTAAAGATGCTTGTTTGTATTTAAATTCTGTTATTACTCTGTCTTGGATTAAGCATTTTTTGTTTGTTTTGGTAATAACATTATGTACCGAATAAATTAATATTTTTTTATGGAATTTATATTTTTTAAACTTCACCAATAGCTTCACTATGAACCAAAAATAAATTTATATTTTAAAACGTTTGTTAGTACGGAGAAATTAATAAGTTCAATAAATAATTTTAGTAAAGTTATAAAGGTAGGTATTAGTCTATTTTTTTTATCTATTTTGTTTATTTATTGCCCCTCTCTTATTCCGGGCCTTCAACAGGCTTGCGCACAGTTACAGAGTGACCCGCATAATGCTTTAAACTTGTTCTATACTACTCCTGTATATTTATCTTACGAATTTGGGAAACTGCAGGAAAACCTAATTCGGAGTAGCCGGCAGAATTCTCGAAATTGATCCAAGGAAATTCCTATCTCTGATACAAATGAAAAATTCTTACCTCAGCCCAGGTTCGAACACCCGTCCTCCGGTTTTGTAGCCCAATTATAGAGAATAGAGAATAGAGCTGTTGTAAGAATTGTGGGGAATTCAGAGCAATAATGTAGGTAGGCATTAATAGGAAATAAAAAAAATTGTGGAGAATTGAGAGCATTATTAAGGTATTAATAGGAAATAACAATGTTTTGAGGAGTTCATGGGTATAATTAAGGTACTAATAGGAAATAAAAAAATTAGGAGGAATTAAGGAATTAAAAGGAATTAAAGGGAATTTTTTCAGGAAAAGGTATTTGGTGTACAAATTTTTGCTAGCGGTTTACCCCTCGGGCTAAATAGTATAAACGTTTGCACAGAAGGCAATTTATGGTTACACAACTGATATGACATACCAGTTTCCAGCTTAAGTACCTACCTATGTGTAACCATTTTTTAAAAATTGATTCCTAGGCTTTATTAAAATTATACAAAGAACAATTCAAAAATGTCTGGAAACACCTTCGGTAGCTGCATTATTCCTTGTATTAAAAGCATTTTAATATTGTTGTGTT
This sequence comes from Photinus pyralis, assembly GCF_008802855.1. Lineage (NCBI taxonomy): Eukaryota > Metazoa > Arthropoda > Insecta > Coleoptera > Lampyridae > Photinus > Photinus pyralis. Next base: position 36,783,504 of record NW_022170403.1, on the reverse strand, counting down.
GAACTCAACTTGCACTGAATTATTACCTAGGACGGTGCCAAACCAACATACAGTACCTATAGCGGTTTAGAGAGGACAGAGGACATTAAGAATGAAAAAGTGAATGCTTGTAGAAAAATGGAAGAAAGTTTAGTGAAATTCATACGGGGTTGAAGGTAGGAGAAAAGCAAAGCAAGCACTAAAATAATTACCCAATTATGTGTGCGGTCAGCGGAATTAATCAAGTGAGGTAGTGCCATCTTATTGAAAGTACAAAAAATTTCATATGTAAGGTATTTCCAAATAATAACACCTCTTGAGCAGTTGGAACCTAATAAAATATATTGTATTAACTTCGTTTGTAGAGGTAAGGTACAAAGTTTCATAATAAATTATGATCTTATTTATTTTTGAGAATGTGTTCATCAACTGGAGAAATGTTGCTGCGTAGAAACGTGGCACTTTTCCTTATTGTGATCCATGAAACAAAGGATTAATTTACTAATGAGCGCGTGAAAAACATCTGTGTTTAGCTTTGGAAAGTGTGGAAGACATCCATTTCTTATAATACTTACTGTTCGTTTTGTTAAACTTTTAGATACCTATCCAATTAAAACTTTCTGATTAGCTTCCTTTTATTTAATTACATTTCTGAACTTATTTCGCGAATTTAAAAACGCCGGACTTGTTACTTGTAATTCGGTAATAAATAAATATCAATCGTGCTTAGATAAAGGGTGGTTTAGGCATCTGAAGGCACTGCACGTTCGTGGTTGTCACGATTGAGTCCGATTTCATGAATTGCAATGAAAAACCGCACATACCGCGTGCGAGAACCGTATTACTGCGTTAAAACATTTATAGTGTGGTATTAACATTAGTTTTTTTGTGCCATCTGTGGAATTGATTAGGAAAAAAACTGCAAACTGGATGGTGGATGGAAAGGTAACGAAATAACTTCATTATATCACAATCTGCCGGTTTTTTTCCACTAATTTTAGTCGTGTAAAAAGAAAGTGGATGGTGTTTGGGAAATGGCCGTTTGGCGAAACACCAACAGTAACTACAAAATCGGATTATAAGATAAAATTGTCACATTTATTATTTCTATATTTGTTTGCGAAACTTGCACGTCATGCAGTCCAGTTATCGGGCACCAAGTAGTGTGTGTTGCAAGTTGCATGTTAATTATAGTTCCTGGATTTCGAGTGGCAATAGATTTTCACTGCAAAATTAATAGATAAACTTATAAATGTCCGTAAGCGGTAAATGGCTGACGTTAGTGCAGCATCAACAAGTGCTCATGCTCAGTCTTGCGCAGTTCCAAAGGTAACTTGGTACAAAGGTACTTGTGCTGAAATTACAGTATATACGCCAATACACAATTTTTACATAACGCGTCTATGAACTAAGAGACAAAATCGCAGTATTTCTGGAAGAAGAAAACCGACCGGACGGAGAGAATTTTCGCGGTTGACATATTTGAAAAATTAAATATCTTGAAGCTCTAACTCCAAGGATCAAACACACAAATCGATACCAGTAATACAATAAATGCATTTTTAGAAAATTGAAACTATGGAACAGAACTCGGAACAGAACCAGAAGTATACACCAAAAACACTTAGAGAATATTAAAACCTACAAAGTTGCAGAAGTGATTGTAAACGTGGTTTTTGCAACAAAAGAGAATCGCTTAATCATTCTGGCAAAGAATTTCAAAAAGTACTGAAGACAACATAACAAGTTAAAAATGGGTTTAATTTCGAAATACCTCTGAGGGTAATTCAATTGCGAACCTTTATGATACTACCTATAATGAAAGGTCTCAACGAAAGCAATTAACTTCTACCAACTTTCGCGTTCCTCCACGACCGATTATCGGGGAACTCACAAAGGCCAATTGAGATGCCTGGAAGAAATATATTCATTGATGATGTTAATACTTTAAGAGCGGATATCTCGAAAACGATTTGTCGAAGGAGAGTACTCATAAAGCAAAATGAATTGCCTGAACGATATATTGGTGAAGTTGCAGCGAATATCTTGAAAACGAAGTGTCCGAAGAGGGCATGTGGAATGTCTGATCGAGACACATCTTAATGGTGATGTCAAATCGTTCAGTGCAAATATCTGCAGAGCGGTGTGTCGGAGCAGGGTACTCTTAAAAGGTGGAAAGATCGTCTAGGCGAGACATATCTACTGGCGATGTGAATTAATTGTGATTATCTCGAAAATGTTCGAGGAAGGAAAATGCAATGTTTCGGAGAATTTTTCTAAGGTCTTGATGCTTAGATTTTGAACGTACGCCAGACGGCATTTAATTGTTTATGCTTCCCTTTTCCATTAATTATGTACTATAAGTTTCCCAGTGCGCCTTCGCACCGCACTTGCATCGGCTCATTAGGCTGATCAGGCTGAAGCCTTCGAATTTTCGGTTATTACCCTTTTTTGATAGGGCTACAAAAATTGAATGCAGCCATTCGGATTTAATGCCGCTGTTATAGATTTGATTGAACCATTTCGTTAATTGTTGGATATTGTGGTAGTGTTTCATCAGCTCCACGTGGATATGATCAGGTCTACAGGCTTTACTCGAATTTATTACTCTGATGGCATATTCCACCTTACATGTTATAGTATGTGGAGATTGTCGTCCTGCGCTTGTTGTATTTCTGCTGATTTTCTGTTGGCGCCATTGGATATATTATGTGTACATGCACATATTTCTTCTATGGGTCGAGTTTGGTTTGTTTGTTTAGTAAAGTGCTTATTCAATGGTATAGGTTGATTATTGTCCCTAAATAAGCTTGGGATAGGAGTCAGTTTGTAGATGCTGCCAGCTTCTTTGAGCTTCTTGTGCTGGCTATAAAGTTATCATTGTTTTTTATCACTTCTTCAATTTCTGCAGTCACTTCCGTTCACTTTCCTTCATCTTTCTTCTCCGTTCCTCGATTACATTTAGAATGTGCTGGTTCATCCACCGCTATTTCTTTTTCGACGCTTGATGTCTTAGTGGCTTTTCTGCTGTTTCATTGATACACTGTTTGAGCGAAAGTTCGAACGCTCGCACGTCTGTTATTGCTTCTTCGATTGATCGCATAGCGATGTTGAGATGAAGCAGTTGTCGTATATTGGTGTTGTTCTTTAGTTTCTTCACTTAAATATAAAATTCGTGTCGTAACTACGCGTTTTCCTGATTGTAGTTTGAAGCGTAGTATTGCTGTTACTGGGTTGTGATCTGATGACATGTCAGCTCCAGGTTGTCTTGAAGACACTTAACTTATATCTGATGTTGATTAAAACATAGCCAATTTGGTTTCTGACGATATTGTTGTCAGAGTTTTGTGGTGAGATCTAGGTGTAAGGTCTTCGAGATGGTGGTTTGAACTATAAGTGTTGGTGACGCTAAGTTTTTCTTCTCGACAAAACTGGACGAGTCTGTCTCTTCGTTTATTCCGTGTCCCTAATATATTCTCCGGTTATGTTATCAAGTTTTCTTTTACCGACTTTGGCATTAGTCACCGAGGATGACCGTAGTGTATGGCGCATTGATAACGTTCTAGAAGGTTTGCTAGTTGCTACTATATCTTCCAAGTTATTAGAGAAAATCGTTAATTAGAATGTGTGATCTTTTTTTACTGGCGTTGTTGTACCTATGTAACGGATTTGCGTTATTTAGTACTCTACGAAATACTTCCAAAAGATATAACGTTAAAATGCAACTATAAAAACACTCACCGACACCTCAACCTCGTTGACTTATTATTTAATTTCCTACTGCAAAAATAGCATATCGACATAAGTACTCGTATTACTACTAATGCAAAAAAAATTCGAGATTAATTCAACATGTAATGGCTTTAATGATTTTTCAAAATTAACGTCTCTGTCGGACTTTAATTACTTTCGGGATTTAAAGCAGATTACGACATCCAGTTAGATACTTCGAAATTGACTATAAAATAAACTGGAGCACAATAAAGTCCGTGTTTTACTTACTACAAAAGGACGTAATTTAAAATTTCTTTTTATACCCATCATCCCTACGACATGGGCCATGACACGGTACGAGTATAAAGTAAATTGTCCTTAACAATCGTTTCAGTTTCTCTAAAATCTGAAGTGGACAACAAAGCAATATGCCTAAGGAAATTTTTTGATACACGCAACTTTGGTACTGTAAATGGAATTTGGATAATGTGATCAAATTTAATAAGCATTCAAATTCTTACTTTCCTCTTCATGTTCGTACGATTTCGGAATGTCGCTGTTTGCGAGGCTGTTTGGAACATTATCAATTCTTTGTTCGATTTCCTGTAGGTAAGCTGTTTTTTTACCTAGAGGTATTACACTCACAAAGTGTGAAAGGCTTCCCGAAAAGTTTAAAACTTTTTTTACTGCACGGCATTTTGAACGGTTAAGCAGGAAAATTAAATTTGAATTAAACTAATTTGCATTGAAAGTACCCATTGAATGTGATTAAGGAGGAATTAAGCTCTCGTAACTCCTTGTAAACCCATAAAACTCCCTTTATCATTAGTAAATAAGATTTCGTCTTAACGTGTTAATTATTGTTTAGACATAAATTTTAAGACATATTTTCGGTGCGTATTCGCCAAATTGAAACTTGTTGAGAATTATTCACTTAAAAGAAATATTAAGGTCTAAGCTTTATGGAAATATTTCATTAATATGTAAATAGCTGTATATAGATTCTGCATTTAAATTTTATGTTAAACACTAAATCCAGTAAAAAGCGTCTAATCCTAGGAATTACCTACACAGTTCAGTTCAAATTCATATAAGTAATTTAAACTATAAAAGAAGAACTATATCTATTCATTGGTAAATTGAAGTGCTTCAGTAAGCGGTTCGATGGAATGCTGCAATAATGGTGTCAAAAATAATCTTCGTTATTTTAGGTTTTTTTACCACCAGCGATTTGTGGTAATGGAAAAATGTAGTCAATCCATAATAATTCCTCCAGTGACAAACGGGCACGCTACCTCACCTCATATTGACCTCAAATCAAGTTTGGAATATCTATGTGGAATAACTGCTATGTAAATAAATTGGAACATGAAGTTCCAATGCTTTCAAACCCAACGTCGATTATACATATTGCTATTTGCAATGGCAAAAGTCACTAAACCACCCACATTAACACCTGTTCAGCTAGCTCAATTAAACTCAAAGTCTAGCAACACTTTTACATGACAATTTTGATTATAAATTTCCCAACACACGTCCGGCATTCGCTCTAATGAAAATCTCGATAAAGACTTGCATTTAATTATATTCTACGAGAAACTCAGCAGCGTTACCCGCTTCCCCACAATTCCTTAGAATTATATTACAACTTTTTATTTAGACACCTAAAATAACCCTGGGCGCAAATAAAAAATGTATCTTGAGAACTCTGATATCCTGAGTCGTAATTTGGGCTCTATTAAACACCCAACTGATCGTTGTCAAACAATGCATGCAGGCGCAATTTTTTTTTGTTCATCTGCATAGTTAATACCTGATAGGTTTAAGGAAAATTTACATACAGAAAACCTGACATTCATATGTTCTCTGTAACAGGAATTATAAAAGAAACCCTTTCTTGGGGGTTATGGTAGTTCTGGGCTGTAACTTTTAGCCCTTTAGTCTACGTAGCCGAAAATCAATATCTTTCTTATGTCCCGACTTGTTGACAAATTAATAATTTTCAAAGCGATCGTACTTTTTTACACAAAGTTATCGTGCACATGGACAGACAGACGGACGGACAGACCGACAGACAGACGGACAGACAGACGGGCATACAGACCAACAGGAAAACGCACAGGCAGACGGGCAGGCAGACCGACAGACAGACGGACAGTCAGACGGGCAGACAGGCGGCCAGACGGACGGCCAGACAGACGGACGGAATTAATAGTCCTACATTCCACCCGTCCTAACTCTGATGTTCTTTAACAGATGCACAAAAACAGTCACTCACTGACGATGCTTCTGAATCTTCGGTTCTGTTCCCTTTCTTGATTATTGACTTAAATGAAGTGACCCTTTTGTGATCTTAATTGTAGGTGTGGCTTTTGGTGGTGGATAACTCAATTTAACGGGTACTTGGATAGACCTCACTAATGCGTTTACTACCCGATCGACGCCCTCTAAACTTTCTTCTGTCAAAACTTTTTAACCATAAAGACTGACTGTCATTCACGAAAAAGCCCCGTTTAAAGTCCTTTTTTCAGTTTTAATTATTATTATACGAGTATATTCCCTTTTTAGAGTTTTCGATCCTGTACCTTTATCATTTTGTTACAACCGGCCAATCAAATCCACCTTTGGCCACAGGCCAACTTCGAAGGAAGTACGGCCGGCCTATCATTCCTATAGATGCCTGAATCAACAAAAACGTCCACATAACGTTGTTCGCATAACAATATACTGAAATAATTGTATAACTTTATGAAGCAAATTCTGTTTAATGTATTGAGATTATGAGCCAAAAAAAATAAAAGAATACTCACATGTATTTTCCTGAACTGAAATGAATTTCAAAATACCTTTACATAGTTGCGTAACATATTTATAATTAAACTTTATGTTTGGTAAATGCTTGGTCAGTAACTTTTATCCAACCGACCTGCAATTTAATAAATTAATAAGCCACTTCGTAACACCAAGTTATTTTCCGGTCAACGGGTTTTAAAATTTTACAGGAATTAGGGTTTATATTAACGCTAGCGCGCATTTTCGCTTAGAATAACTTTTATTCATACAATTTTCGTTCGCCATTCCGCAGATTACATAAATATAATGAATTATAATTATTTAATCATACGCTTCACTTACATAATAAATTTAAAATTAGAGAGAAAAATGTTAAGAAATAAACGTGCGCCCTTCAAGCGGAGAACGAAAATTAACATCCAAGCATTCATTTACCCCAATTTCAAACATACAGCCGGCAACCAATAACTATGGAAGCGTGCCCATTTTAACGCAACCCTATAGTGTGCGTTACAGTAGGGGAGAACTTATAGATCTGATGATTCAATTTCAACTACAGCTCTAATTTTCGTCTTCAAAAGCTTTGTTGCAGTAATTGTCTTTTTTTGTATCCCACAACCGCAATTAATTTTAGTAAATAAGGCCATAAACGTTCAAAGAAAGAGGGATGTACCTTTCGTGCGGTCGTTTCGATACCACGCCATTCATAAATAGTAAATCAGTGTGGCGTGGGGCTCTTAAAATACCGCAAAAATTTTATCGTAGGAACCCAGAGAGTTTATAATGATTTCATTAAAATGTTTTCCGTGTTGCTATTCAATGTGAAAGACAACTTAAAGTGCACCGTATCCGTAAAACAGAGAAAAACCACAGAGGATTACATGAGCGTATCGAACTACATGAAAATCCTTTAGATATAACCGTCTCTTACAAACACTGCAGGATTTTATTACTGTTAGACCAAAAACATGCATCAAGTTAAAAGGAACGAACATAGAGTAAATCTAGTCAGGTTTGTATTTAAATAGAGCGGGCGGAGACTTTCAATGACAAGTTATATCCAATTTTGCTGGGATATGGCATGAAAGTAGGTAATTTATTTTCGACGTAGATATTATATGCTCTCGAGGCCGTTAATCGATATAATTGTAATTACCCACGAAGAGCATTCTTATACTACTCCCAAACTCTCATATTGAGAAATAACCTTTCTTTATTATGATTTACCGTCAGAATCTGACAAATCAATACGCTAGACATCTTTGCCATGATTTCTATTGAATTAGAGACGGGGTAACCAAAGAAAGGTTTCTATATGATTGAAACATTTATAATATTCCGAAATTTAAACTTGATTATATTCCCTGCGGAAAGGGTTGTTACGCATTTTTGAGTGGTAGCTACATAAGGGTTAGCGTTAGGATATGTAACCATTGCATCATTTCAACATACATTTGGAAGAAAGCCAATAATGTAGACCGAAAAAAGCGTAGTAATTGTGAGTTGTTTGGAAACATCTTCGTCAGGTTTAGGTTGTAGTTCACCGTAACATTCTACCTTTCCTTAGTCACTCATCTCTAATAATTTGTGATTAGTTTATGATTAAAATTATAATCTTAATTGTACTTGCAATTTTTACATCGGATGTCAGCATCAGCAGCAACGACGGTATGTTTTATTCCATGGCTGGGTGAAAAAAAACGAACCAATACATAAGGAAACGTTCCTTGGCATTTTTATTAAATGTGTGCTATTGTATTAATTGATCGAACTATTCGAGAGTAATGACATAAATAAATATTGCACCGTCTTTTTATAAATTAAAACCCTATATTTACGTCGAGATTTACGTTAAATAAGCATTAAAACAATTCACTTACGCTATTATGCGTAGTATGACCTTGTAATTTTGTCTCATTAGTCTGATCCGACCCGTTCGTGCCGTCCATCTTGTAGTGTATCCTTCGAACGGGCACACCTTCTATATTGAGCACGATCACATGGTGAGATCAAAGCGGTTGTATTTAACAATCAGGTTGGAATATCTTCAAAGAAATATTAGTAGTAAAAACTGCTGTTCTTAAGCTTCTTTTCTGAATTTATGCTGCCGTGTAAACAACGTCATGTGGAAGGTATTTCTGTCTAAACGCCAAAAATAATGACGGGACATCCTGTATATGAGAATACGAGTAAGAATACTTCAATTTATTAGTAAATCTGGGAGATTATTTGCGAAATAAGCACAGAGTTGGTTCGTTTTATTTAAAATTGTATCTATGCGTAATTTTTGTTTCAATTTTTATCGCGTTTGTAATGTATCCAATTTAGATCATGTGTTAGAAATAAGACATATCTGGTCGTTTCCGATAAAGAGTTTTATCAGGCGCACGTGTTTTATCACTCACTGTTAAAGAGCCAAGTGGCGCAGTTCAGTTAAAACTGAACTGTGGTGCAAAGGATCCTTGGTTCGAATACGGGTTTCCGGCATGGATATTTCTAAATGTATGGCTGGAACCCCACCCACTCAAAAATAAAGGCAAAATAAATAAATAAATAACAAAGACGTAGTTGTTTCGAAAGGTTCTCCATTTATTAAAAGTTAAAAGTTTCTACCGTCCGAAGAGCCACCGAAAATTTTGTCATTTTATTCATCCAGTCGTTTTGTTGTTCATCTAATTCTGTGTTATAATAGGGGAACAAACCTTATTTAGTAAATAAATGCCTGCTTGTTATGTTATAAAAAGTTGCCTTTTTTAAGACTAGGAATATAAATGATTGTTAATGCTATTAACCACATTTTGAAAGACGCACTTCACCATATTTTCTAGAATCTCTTTGTCACAACCATATTCTTTGAATCGATTTGCGACATGTTTTGTCACTAGAACTGATGTAAAGGCCGTGACTAGAAATGTTGTCTAGATTGTAGCGAATTTTAAGCTCAGCGATACACACGGTTCATATACATTCTTATTTTCAGTGTTCTTTCAATTCGAATTGTTGGGTCAAGCAATAGAGCTGTTTGATTTTTCATTAACCACCCGGATGTCGAGGGGAGCCGAGTTTAGTGCGTCTTATTAACATTAAGATTATTAAGATAAAAAAACTTGTAAGTAGTTGTAAGATTTCGTATGATATTTGTCGACCACTTGCGTGCGGGGTTATATGTCCAAACAAGCTTTGTAAGCTTTTCTTTCTTTCAAGGAGTTTGTTTTAATTTTGTTTCAAGACTTATTTCAGGTGTGTAATACATTTTTTGGAATTTCTCCCCAATTTAAAGTCAACGTGGACATTTCCCATTGTGACAGAAGCCGGACGGATATTTGTAAATTCAAACGTTGTTTTGTTTTGAGTTTGACCGTATACCATTGCACACAGTAATACTATTGTATGGTATACATACACTGGTACAGAAATTTTCTCCTCAACCTCGCTGAGAGGTTGTTTCCGACAGATACTACACTGGTCAGCAAACTAACTTTATTTAGACACAAAACATGCGTAGGTAATGCAGTTTTTAAACAAGATAATCGCGTAAGCAACACAAGAAAATTGTATTCGCCGAAGGAAGTCAAAACCACAAATTACACGATCTTACAAAAACAAGCGGTTTGTTGAGATAGATAGTTTGTGGTTTTCGGCTAACCTTATAATTCAAGTGATCATTTGTATCAAGTGTCTGGTTTTTAGGTGTCGTCATCTAACGGGTGACTTCATACGGACGCTTAAGGGTACATATCAGTGTCTGTGTCTGTCAGTGTTCTGGATAGGGAAATGTCCCGGTCGCTGTTCAGATTTTGTGTAGGGCTTTTCCGTGGCCTGCCTCTCTTTCTGATGGGTACGATAGAGATTGTAACCTCTCTTATTTCCTGGTATGCCTGGTCATCTTCGATTTCGCAAGAGGTGGGTGAGATTTCTTGTAGGTTAGATAAATAAGATCCATTTCATTTTGGGGCAAGCTTGGCGCTGAATCCTGCTTTTGGTTACTTGTATGGTAAGTCACACTAGGTCTCCTGGTTAGTAAGTGGGCGCGTTTCTTCGGCGGTTATCTGCATACGTTTGCCCCTTCTTTTGGGCGCTGTCTTGGTTCTGTCGAGTTTCTCTGAGGGTGACGAAGTTGTCGGAGAGAACGATGTCCCTTTGATCTTGGATGCAATTGCTGGCAGCTCTTATGTCGCTTCCCATTGATAAGGAGGTTGGCGCGTGACGAGTGGTATGTTATTTCGTAGCGAACCTGATCGGCGCTATTTCGTTTGGCCAATTGGTAGTTGTGGTTTTAGGTCTCGGTTTTTCCCTTCTACAGGGTTTGCCTACGGATGGTAGATCGTCGTGAAGGACTGTATTATCCCCAAGCAATGCGTGAGATGCTGCATCGTGTTGCTAACGAAGTAGGTCCCATTCTCGCTGCGTAGTCGCCGTGCATCCCATATCGGAAGAAAGCTTTCGCGATCCTCTGCGCACGTTTTGCTATTTGCTTGTACGAGACCAGAGTTCTGGCCATCGGGTGGCAACATCTTCCACTATGACCCATGATCCATTTACGTTATTTGCTGCTTCCGGGACTAGGGCGAAAGATCAATGGAGATTACTTCAAACGGTGGAGGCAGGAGAGGTAATATCGTTGGCAGTCTTGGCAGTTTTTAAACATATTCACGGAGGCTATTTTCTATCGTGAAATTCGTGCAGTACTCGGGCTATTTCTTGCTTCGGGACCACCCACTGCGGCTCTTCAGTGTCGAGATCCTGGATGAAGCGGTATAGTGTACCTTGTGCCATAAAGTAACCTTTCTTAGCCCAGTGGAGAAAGTCGGCGTGGCTAGGTTTTCCGTGCTCTATTATTTCTCGCACTTTCGGGTCTGGCCCTTCCGGATTTCACTGGCTGGTCTGGTTGAAATGTCTACAGCGTGGAGGAGATAAGGCAGTGGTCCTGGGTTTGCTCCGTGCATGGTGGTCTTGAGAGCGTATCTGCGACGAAGTTTTACTTCCCTGATGGGGAGTATTCGCATCTTATGTCGTGCGCTTGGATTTGACTTGAGAGTCAATAGGCACTTTTAGGGGTTGGCGGGTTCAGGGTTTGGGTAGCGGTTTTCTGTTCCGGTTTCCAGATCCAAGGTGCATCTTTTTTTAGCAAGGTTTTAAGCGAATCGTCCGTACCACGAGCAGGTTTATAGAAAAGATGTTAAGTGTTTGAGATTTCGCGGACGTGAAGGCCTCCGTTTTGGTAGGGCCCGTGGCAATCTCTTCAGGCGTGAGGTAGTGGTTAAGGTATTTATTGCTTTTTCGCAACACACCAGTATTATATATTTTAATGACACACTCCGAGCAGCCGTCATGATCATTCTGTAACCAGATATTAGCAATACAGCATTAATGAATATGTATGGGTTGGATATGGGGTTGAGCTCTGAAATGCCATTCATATGAATCCAGACAAATTAAGGAAGGTTTTTTGTTTTTAGGTATCATAATACTTAAGGGTGTTACAGCAATATAGCTTTGAGAAAAAGGTAAACAAACTCGACAGATAATGCAAAAAAAAATAGAAAACTGTATATGCGGTGAAATATGTTCTACTATTTTTCCTATTTAGTTAGGACGTTTAGTTATTACTACAAAACCTACCCTATAAAATCTTGACAAATGCTTGTTAAAATAGGTAGGTACGTCTAGAACACAACTTTATTTACATGCAATTTAGCATTCAACATATAATGTAGGTATTCAAAATTGCTGGCAGCTGGTATTAGATAATAATATAGTTATTTGTATCACAAGTCCAGAAAATGGATGTTTGCGAGTGTGAGTAAGGTTGCAGGCCGAAGCGGAGCTGAGGCCTGCAATACGAATACTCGCAAAACATTTTTATGGACGTGTAATACACAAGATTTTTTGTGTCGAAGTAAATAATTTGAGGGAACAACGTTCATTTTAAAATTTATATTTCTACCTCCTATAATTATAAGCCGTCATACTTGCATTCAAATTTCCAATATTTCGATGTTATGTTGGTAGCACAGACAGTTGGCGGTTGGTAGCACAAGCATGTCAATTCACAACCGATATTTACCAGTGTTTATTCCACATTAATTGTGATTAAATGAATAAACAAAGCATTTACGTTAATTTAATTATTTTTACAAATTTCTAAAACGCTTAGCCCAGTCTTAAGAAGTTCATAACATTTAAAAGAAACTGCGCTAAAACTAATAAGTAGTAAGTTGATTTCAATGGGAAACATAACCTTGAAATTTATTTCAATTTCAGCTAGTGCTTACGGCTTACACCTATTTTGAGAATTGGGTTGCAATGTTTTCATTTGCAAATTGATTTATCATATTAATTCCATTACATTATAAGAATGATAACAAGTTTGTTTGGATATCTACTTCTCGTTGGCTGTCGATTACGAGGAGAGCAGCAAGAGGGCCGATGATTGCTCCGTGCAAATCTACAATTTGGTGTATGCAGTGTCGTTTGATTATTATGGTCTTACTACACGGAAGTAACTGATGTCGGAAATTTTCATCATAGATATGAGCATAGATATCGACAAGAAACCGTTTTCATATGCGTACACCTCCTTTTCGGAAACTGTCATCTTCAGAGAAATATACTTGCTTGTAGATATATGTATAATTTATGGAATAATGTATACAGTTTAATGTTAACAATGGCAGAAATAATAATAATTACAAATCATATAGTGTCGTTACTCTTCATCCGTTTAGTGTTGTGTTTTTTGACTGCGTTAATTTACATGCGTAACCATTTGTTGGCATTCCTGGCATCGAGTGTGGAAGTAGGTAAACTTCAATTTCCTATACTTTCAATTAGCTCTCTGTTTTTTGCCATAAACCGTAAGTTTACCATCGGTAAACATGTACAAGTGTCATAACCGCACTAAACGAAAACTTGTAAGTGAAACTTACAATTCTTGATTAGGGTACTTACCTACCGCATTTACATATACCTATTACTATGTTACCTACCAAGCCATAAAGTGCTTAAAATGGAATTTGCACAAAAATATGCCTATCATTCTAACAATTTAATTTAAATTTAGAACTGTCATTGCAAATTAAATCAGTTCCACCAACCAATTTTTAGTGATATTTTTGCCGGCCTAGGCCAGCAAATCATAACTTTCTGGACTAATTTGGCTACAGAAAACAAAGCTTTGAAGCAGGGAGACACAAAAAATGTGTTTTTTTACCAATAATTAAAGAAATCCCATTTTATGTTGTTATAGATATACTTGCGTCCATTAATATTTATTACAGTTATGTGACCGTTTTCCTATGCTAATGAAATTGTAAAATTACATAGTGATCGTTTATATACCGAAAAAGAACCGATAATGTTTAATTATTCCATACTTGATTGCAAAGGGGACCGGTAAATAATTTCGACAAACAATTACACACTATCAATAAATAATACATTTTAGGGTGTTTTTCAATTTTAATTTCAAATAAGTACCGTCATAAATAAGTGCAGAATCAAATTTATTTACTTAGTATCAGATTTAGCAAAATGGGATTACAAGAGAAAGTTGAACACCAATACACGTAGGTATATGCAACAAAGCCGGAAACTCAGCAAAAATGTACCTTCTTTAGAGTCAGCGTTTAAAAAAAACAAAGGTACACCCCCATTCTCATCCTTCAGATATTACAAGCTATGTTTAACATTAAGTCAAAAGAAATTTTATGAATCACTTGTTGCGTAGTTTTGTGAAAAATGATCCTTACATTTTTAAAAAGAGCATTGCTTATAAACTGTTGTGGAAACATTAGGATAAGAGGATAATAAAAATAAAAGCTGTAAGAATATTGCAATGTCAACAATATTACAAAAGTTTAAGAAGCTGTAATATATGTTTGTCGAGAAAAAAGCTTTATATATGAAATGAGAAAGACGAGTAGCAGGATTAAACTCACCTATTTTTTCGTATGCCGCTTTACCTACGGTTGCGAAGCCAAAAATCACAAGAACTTGAAAAACCCACATATTTTACGAGTTAGAGAAAGTCAAGAAAGATCCATAGCGCGCGTTTGAAACCACAATTTTATTTAGCCTACCTCGACATAAATAGTCATAGTGTCCCGTAATTACCGATATACCACTGTAATTATTCAACAGTGAACGATCTACCTCGATAAGAAATTACTTTTCCGTCTATGTGATTAAAGGTCTCCGTTAAGGTAACGACATTTCGAAAGTTCCCCTAAGCTTGTTTGGAAACCGTTTGCGGTAAAAAGTTTAACCGTCGTAATTATAAGTGCCTTGTTATGCCGAAACGTAATTTTCAGTTGGAAAACTAGAGAAACGCAACAACCGGTGAATGCGGAAAGCGTTCCGGGTTCTACTGAATTCAACTCCCGGAGTTTTCACCGGAAAGCGTCGCAGCACTACGCGCTTGTGCCATATAATGTGCTGTTTCGCTATGATTTATACACAATTTCTTAATTGCCGTTCCTGAAATATATCTAATTAATATATTTGAGAACCCTTTAGACAGATTTTCTTTTTATTTCGCGTTCCGGTGACGCGCACGCCACCTAACATTTTAATCAATCTTCAATACAAGTTGTTAGAAGTGTTACGGATTCGTAAATGATTCGTCTTTAAATTTGTCGAAAGCATATTAATGCTAGAGATGTCTTCAAATGACTATCGTTTAGAACTAAAATTTGCGTAAGGGATAAAGTTTGGATCATTAAAAGCTCAGGCGTAGCTCGTTTATCAAGTCCTATTAATTTACCTTCCACTTTTGCAACCATACACAGCATCTCGAAACTTCGCGTTTGATTTTTCTCTTATTTAGGCCTACTAAATTGTAATGCATTTCTACTTTCCTTTGTTGGGCAAAAAAAAACGATATTGTGTAAGGAAATGTCACAATTTTTTTTTCAATTTCACATTATGCAATGGATTAACTGCTGCTTGTCTTGTCTGTCAATAATTTCGGCTTTTTCAGAAATTGTAACAGAATTTCCCTTTATTTTCTCAATTGTGCTTCACAGTCAACAAAGTTCCTTTTCGAGTTCTCTTAAATTAAGTTGTATTCGTTATAATTTCAATGCATCGTTGTAGAATGTTATTTGGTGGTTGTCTTGCTCCAGCCTCTACCATTGGAATGGAGTCCAAAGGCACTAAGCAAAATAGAATAATCTGTCCTAAGTATCATTCGTTTAAGTTTACAATCATGGATAAACTTTTCGAGGAATTTTGAATTTAAATTATCAAGGCAAACCGTCTTACTGCTTTAATAGCTTATAAGAATATCGCCTCAGATACACGTGGAATACGTAGAAAGGAGGAGGAAGGTGTAGAGTGCACTGTGTAGGGAACAAGAGTAGAAGAGAGGCACTTCGGCTAACTACTTTTTGTGACGTTAGAAGGTCGTGTGCTTGGTGAAGTGGATTCCCCCGGTTACATAAGTAAAGCATGACCTTGGTGAAGGGGAATTTCCTGTTACTTAACTTGTTTTGGAGTACCAGGTCGTGTTATGGGTTTCCCGGTTACATAGCTAAGTAGTGACTGGTGCACGGTAGTATCCTGAGATTTCCCCGACGAAGGGATACTTTAGGATGCCAAAATAACTTCTTTGCACTCAGAATGTTCTTAATATCAATTAACCTATCTCAAATTTTATCCAAATGGAATGGCCCGTGTGAATAAAAGTAAGCAAATGCTTATACTTGCAAAATTCAAAGTAAATACTCGTAAGTGCTCCTTCGCACTGGGCGACTTAGCAGGCTTCTAAGCAGAAGAACAGGACGCAGTGCAGCGCTGCTAAACTATGCTAAACAGACCAGTATGAAGGGACAGTTACGAGTATTTACTTTGAAGTTTGCAAGTATAAGCAATTTTGCTTAGTTTTATTCATACGGGCCGAATAGTTTAGGGGATAAGGTTAGGATGGCAAAGGGTCCTTTGCATTCTGAATCTTATTTAGCCGGTTTCGCGGACTTAATTGAATTAATTTAATGATTTCTTTGAAATTAGACTTTCAAGTCAAGGTTACGACCACGCCTAAAATCAAGTATGATACCGGTTCCTTATAAAACCAGTTGGGCAACCAGACAGCTGATATTCGTTTGGAATCCGCCCTCAAGGGCAAGGTTAACCGCTTCCTCAAGAATAACCTAACCCACATCAGTTGGAAACGTTAGTAAATTAGCTCACTGGGTCAATGGAAATAACCGACCAGGAATCAAAGTTATCATCTATAAAGAATTTAGCCAACGAACCGAAATTTAGCTTTTGAATTTGAATACTGTGTTGTTAACAGTTGTTAAGTATTGTATCTCTGCTGTTATACAGGGTGTTTCAAAAAGAGATTTTGTTGGTTTATAATTTCAATACTAATAATAATATGGACATGAGGTTAATTTTATATTAAAGAATAACTAATAAAGTTTTTTTATACACCATTTACAGGTGCTCAATATGGCCCCCTTGAGATGCACGGCATATGTCTATGGCTATGCGATACTCAAATTCGTCCCACACCTTAGCTTATACCATCTTCTTATGCTCTGGGCTGTAGGAGGATCAGCACCATATGTGGTACGAAATTCACGTTGCACGGAAATCACAGACTCACATTTAGCAAACCGTATAACACAAAACGCTTTCTGTTGTTTAGACGCCATTTTGACAATAACTGAGCTGGGCGTTGACAGAAGCGCGCTACTGCTACCTAGCGGAAACCACGCGAAACTCGAGAGCTTCCTCTTACTAACAGTACATTGTTCTATCAAATCGGACTTATAGATGAATAGCAATAAATTTTTAAAATCGGATGATTCTTTTTGAAACGCCCTGTATTATCAAACAGATCGAGCTCTGAACGCGTTAATATTTGGGCGCCCGCTGCCTTCCCTACCACGACCAAAATGCAACTTCTAGCTGCACACGTGCGCAAATGGTTTTGGACTACACAAAACTCCAATCAAAAAACTAATTTAATCGAACAAGTTCCTAAAATGGTGTAACCTTACAACCGGAACCATTTCGCAACCGGTAAGAACGATTGAACGCAACCAGTTGGACACTGATCTCAACTCGGTCACGTTTATGTAAATTCATACGTACCTAGTTCCCACTCATTTACATGGTTATGGTCACCAAACGGTTGTATTCTTGACTAATTCATAAAAACGATGAAGCTTTAAATCATCCGGAATTACGCATAACGGAATCAGAAACCTCAAAAGAACACGTGATAACGTAGCTTGACGTCGATGATTTACAAAAACAGTACAAAGAAAGTACAGAACCTCTTTGGTTTTTAACGGTTTGCTTTGCTTTATTTGCAACCGTCCATAGAACCAATATACCCATATAAGAATGTTTTTCTTCTTTTGTAATTTTGGAAATGAATAATTTGTCATTTTTATAGGAGTAACGTAGATCTACTAAGGGAGGTATTGCATTGGGGTAAAAAATGACTCCCATTGTTTTGCGAAAATACACGTTTTGACACCAGGAATCCGAATAAAGCAAAATCTCGTTGATGCAGGTCTGTCGGTCTAATTTGAAATAAATAACTAAATTAATTTAATAAAATCCGCGCAATCGCAAAAATAATCGGCTAATACCCTTTTGCCTCTCTCACGCTATCGCCACATTCATTCGATTATGTTAAAATTTTGAGGTATCATGAATTGGAGTTATAAATAGGAGTCCGAATGCAAAAGTGCAAATTTGGTTTCCTAACACTATCTCCTAAATTTTGATGACATTTTTGATATATGATTAATTGGGATTAGGGTAAATAAGAGAAGTGTAGAAAAATCCTTAGGCCCGGTTGTACAATGTTAGTTTAAACTTCAACTGACAGATTTCAGAAACACGATGTTTAAACTGACATTGTACAACTGGACCTGAAGCTTTTAAGCACCCGAGCGGTATTTCCTAAACTTCCTAAAGCACTCATTCTTCAGGGAAACCCCAGGACCGCAGGGCAAAGCAAGTTACGTAACCGGGAAGCCCACAACTGGGACCTTGCACCCAGGCCTCGCCTTCGTTACGTAACCAGTAAATCCCCTTCCCCACGCGCGACAAGCGGTAGAGGGAGGAGAGAGATGCCACGCCGTGGGGGGAGGGAGGGAATAGAGTGTCTTTGTTCTACTATAACGAGACAGAGAGGTCGCACTCACTTTCAATTTCTCACTTCGCAGCTCTCCCGCTGGTAACCTCTTTGTATATAAACTTACCTTGGTTGCCCTCTCTACGCCGTTCTCAAGGATCTGATTTCCTTGCAACTTGCAACTTGCAACAATGATGATGAATTTCTACGATGCAATTACTTAACAAAGCAGCTGGCTAGTGAGAGGTAAAATTTCTACCAAGCAATTAGGATGTGCCTGACACCTGATTCTACGTTGACAATCAACCACGCTTATAACATTCTTATTTCTTGAAATTACGGCACTTTCACTCTCGTCGCCATGCTATATACGCCACTACTGCTCCAAACAAAAATGGACTGCTCGATACTCCGAAAAAAACACGTGCATCTGTCACCATCCAACCATCGCTTGAGCTCGCGGATCGAACTACCAAAAGAACTTCAAACAATTTCGATTCCTTTTAGCGACACTTATCTGCAAAAACTTTGGGAATCAATTCTATCAAATTCGGCCCGGTTTCTAAACATAAGTTTTTATGGAATTTTAGTTCTCAGTTTTCGCCGATTGATTGAATATTAGCCGTAATTTATTGGTGCTATCTTCTTTCATTACGTGCTGATGCGTCAAACAGTGCCCTTCCTGAATGAGTTACTAATCGGCTGTGTGCGCGTAGATATACAGGCTGTTTCACGCAAGTTAAACGTATTCAGGCTTTCATTGATAAATTAAATCTGAAAATTTGCATACCAACATAGTTTTTATGATCTATCGAAATAAAATACAGTGCGATCAATAATGAGTTGCTGCGCCGCTTCAATAAATTATGACGTTAGTAATCATTTGTCGCAACAGGCGTGGTGCACCAATACTAAAACATAACCTAAAACTTCAAACCAAAGTAAACTTTGGACGATTAACCATATTTAATCGAAATCAACGATTTAAGCACGTTGTAAGTTTCCAAATTATGTGGAACTACACGAATAGCAAATTACTACAAAAATTGAAACGATTTTATTTCTTTTACAACTCGTCAATATCGAAGTAGCTAATTGGGTAAATTACATGCCCACTATAACAACTGTTCGAAGTGCTCGCCACCATTATTAAGACAGGGATCCACTCTTTTCTTCATGTTTTCGAAGACGGAATGTAACTTGTTGCGTAATGTTTCAAACGGCAGCTTTTATACCTGCTCGTAATTCGGCAATGGTGTGTAAATGGTTCCGAAAACGTTGCAATCTCGTAAATTTGCATTAAACCAATTGCATGCAATAATTTAGAGGGCTTTGTAAATCTGGACGATGAGTTCTTGTAACACGGTTACTCTAAAGGATAAAAGTACAGTAGTGCGACACGTTCCGTTCAGTTTGTCGTAGCAGCTGTTTCGGAATTTGCTCAAGAGGTTTCTCGAAACTCCTATATACACAAACGTATCGAGTACTGCCAAATTCAATTTTCGTCTTTAGTCCTATTACGGAAACAGGACTGCAAATGCATCTTATTCTCTTCTAAAGTAAAAGGCATGTCGGAGTAAACTTATTACCTTTTACACGCTACAACTAAAAAACGTTTGTTTATAATTTATAAGTAATTTACTCACCTTGTAAATATTCGAAAGAAACTGGTAGACTTGAAAAAAGCCGTTTTGAAATGGACGAAAGTTAAGAATCACAAATCGGAATTATAGGTTATGTTTTTGTTTTTGTTTTGTATTGGTACACATACCTATACCTGGTTGCGGCAAATGATTACTATTGTGATATTTTATAAGAGCGGCGCCGAATATGATTATTGATCTCCCTGTATTGTCATGATCGTTTCACTTCCGGTTCTACCGGATGTCGATAGCAACTTTCTTATTTTTAATAGAATACCCTAAATTTTTTTGAATTTTCGAAATCGACATGAAAATCTACGTTGCCTTATACCACATTTCCCTATACCCAGCAACAAAGGCCAACTTCTTCGAAATTTGTCAAAAATGTTGACGTTTGACTGCTATTATTCGGAGCCCTATACCTATGACTCCGTTGACTTGAATTTCAAAAAGTCTTCCAAAATCGACAATACTGACTTAATGCTACATGAGAATGATTTCAATTTTGATCGCCCTTCTACAGGGTGTTTTAAATTAATGGTCAACTTTATTAAATTCAAACCTTTAAAAGTTGATTTTTTCAAATGAAACATTTTTTTTTACTTTCAAATGTTGAAAAAAATTCTACATCGATTTAGTATTACATTCCCTATACCTATCTGTTATGATTTCCGTTTTATTTTAGATTTTCAAAAATTGTGACCGTTGTGCATAATTTTCTTAAGAGGCCTTGAAATAAATGCGTTAGTAAAGGTTACTGTACCGTTATTTGAGACATTGCAAGAAGACAACAACTGGTTTCAACATGACGGAGCACCGGCTCATTCTATCCATGATGCTTATACAGCGTGTTGCATCGACAGGGGGAACATAGGAAATCCCATGTAAATTTGAAAGAGTTTAACTATTGGCTTCCCTAATTCCTTATACCTTATAGGAAAACTCTAGTTAAGTTATTTTAAGAGCATTAAAATCCGCATCTAAAAGAAGAACTATCGATGTTTTTGATTAACCCCTTATTAACGAGATATTGCCAAAAATATTTTGTAATTTATCCTTTCTTATCGTCCCGTATTTATAGGGTATAATTGAGGTAAAGGTTGACTGCCAAATGAACTTGTCATACTGAAATTTAATGCCTCATTTCTATTATTAACCATGAATTACACAATTCGAGGGAAAGAATGATGATTAAATGGTATTATCGCGGAAAATAGTTATCGACAAGTATCAGACATTACAAAATATTTTTGACAATATCTCTTTAAGGGGTTAATCAAAAACATCGAAAGTTATTCTTTTAGATGCGGATTTTAATGCTCTTCAAATAACCTAAATAGAGTTTTCCTCTAAAATAATTAGGGAAGCCAATTAATAGTTAACCTCTTTCAAATTTACATGGGATTTGCTATGTACCGTCTGGCGATGCTACACGCTGTATAAGCATCATGATGTACGTGTTATTTCCGAAGTATGGAGGACTCCATTCTTGTTGGGAGCAGTCGCGGCGTATACAACATGGCGACGAGAGTGACAGTGTCGTAATTTCAAGAAATAAGAATGATACAAACGTGGTTTTTTTAAGACACCCTATAGAAGGGCGATCAAAATTTAAATCATTGTCACGCAGCATCAAGTCAGTACTGCCGATTTTGGAATACTTTTTGAAATTCAAGTGAACGGAGTAATAGGTAAATTTTTAAAAATATTGAATAACTTGAAAACCTTTGTGCTGGGTATAGGGAAATATGGTATCAAACGACATAGATTTCAAAAATGCAATATATAGGGTGTTCTATTTAAAATAAGAAAGTTGCTATCCACATCCGGTAAAACCGGAAGTGAAACGATCATGATATTTTCTTTCGATAGATCATAAAAAACTATGTGGGTATGCAAATTTTCAAAATTAAATTATTAATGAAAGCCTAAATACTTTTAGGTAGCGGTTTGCGTGAAACAGCCTGTATATTCGACGATGAAAGGTTTTTATTTCGTGCAAATGTTTTTATTGAACGAATAAAAACATTTGCACGAAATACAAATCTATCATTATCATAACCTGTCTACAGCCTATGCGTAATTATCACCAATAAGTGCTGCTGATGTTAGGCAGTGTAATCCCTCCGTTGTCCTCAATAACGTCTCATAT
Organism: Photinus pyralis; assembly: GCF_008802855.1. Taxonomy (NCBI): domain Eukaryota; kingdom Metazoa; phylum Arthropoda; class Insecta; order Coleoptera; family Lampyridae; genus Photinus; species Photinus pyralis. The sequence continues at coordinate 36,761,123 of NW_022170403.1, read as the reverse complement.
CCCTCCTGTAACAATTGCCAAGATATTTTCACTTCAACGAACTTAGTGGTTGTAATATTTCTAACCAAAAGAACCTTCAACGCGTTATACGCTTTTGTAAACGCCTGCCGGGAAGATGTACGAAGTTTTTTAAGCTGTTTCACATCCAGTATCTCCATTTTTCCACAAAAGTTTTCCCACAACAAAATTCACAAACAAAGGTCCTGTCACGGTCGCCAATTGTTGTAATTATTTATAATTATGCCCCTATTGAGCACTCACTCATTATATTCAGTTAAATCGACTTGAGTGATTGACAGAAGTTTTTTTCGGTGCAATCAATTATTTCCCACCACATGAAACTGATCATAAAATCACAAAGTGAATAACTGAAAATAGCCGGTGCAGTTCAATCAATTCATTTAAATCAGTAAACGTACCTACCTGTAAAATCTTTCGATTTTTATACACTTGCCATGGATGAAATGACAGATTTATTACGGAGTCAGAGAGGTTATATTATGTAGATAAGCATTCGGTTCAGTTTTTTTTTCTATCCATTCAACTGACCAGACTGAACTGATTTAAATGAAAGTGATTTGACTGACTATGATCACCAGAAGCGAATACGCTTATAAATGTATGGCACGACATGAAAGACATCACAATTGCAAGTTACTTTTTTGTCAACACAGGCGACCTACAAGTATGAAAACGGCTATTGTTATACTGTATGCACTCTGTCTACTAAAACTCACCATAAGGTCGTTTTTGCGTTGGTGACTGTTATGTAATTAAATCGCTGTCCGGACTGCAGGAAAAAAAGTACGGCGACAGTAAAACTGTGAACCGCAATGTAAATAAAGTACTCTACTTTGGAAGAGTGGATATTTTCACATCTGCTATTTTCTGATTCACAAACAAGTCATTTTCAATTATTTGCAATTATATTCACGTATTAACACTTACACAATTAGCAGCAACATTTTGTCACCTCGTATTGGTATTCGCAGTGGCTTTGGCTTTGGCAGTAATTATACACAAACCACAATCCGCTAATTGAGTTAAAACCTGTTTTATTGTCTTCGGTTAAATCTTTTCATAAATACTAAAAGGGCGAAGGTGACAGATTATACGACTTTTAAAATGTGTAAGCATAGCTTATGGACGTAGAAGGTCCTCTAAAGTCTACTTCTATTAATGAGAAATTAATGATCGGGTAGTGTTAAAGACCACGAATACGTGTCATTATTTTCTCGTTACTAAAATATTCATTTTGACTTTTGAAACCAATTTATTTATTAAAACATTTTTAAACCCAAATCGATCTTGAATGTTGCTGATCCTTTGTTGCAACACGAGCCGACGTCCCGGAAGTTATTAGTTTTATTATTTATTATAGTGTTCAAAATAGTCTTTATATTACGTTTACTTTTGGAACTATGCGAAGTTAATTATGTTACCACATCAGCAAAGCAACATTTTAATTGAAAGTAAAATTCTTTCTGTACTTTCTATTTTGTAATGTGTCTTACATTGACGGTTTCTATTTTACAAAAATGGCCGAATGTGTTGTTTAATTTCTTTACGAAACGTCACTGGTTTGACCCGAGGTATTCTAATCTTCCCTCTCATTTTATGTAATAAAGAGATAACAGGAATTCCCCTTGTTGTGAAGCTTGTTTTGTGTAAAAAGGGGAATGGGGGGTTGTCATCCCTCGGAAGTAAAAGTGAAAGTACACTTGTTTTTTTTTTGTGGCCTGAATGGCTGGTTGATATATGCACACCTTGTGTTAATTCGGGTGATGTAACTTATTTCTTTTTGTTTTCCGTTTACACCATCCGGGTCATTACCATTACTATTACATGATTGCATTGCATTATTATCTATAAACTAATGCAATTCTACAGATGCATTAGGTATATAGCAAACTAGGTATATGGGGGCCATGGCCATATTCATAAGTAATTAGTCATACACCAGAGTTAAATTGTCTTTTAGCATTGGGAATGCTTATGTTTTGTGTATGGATATTAAGTTACCAGTTTCGTCAAGCAGAAAAGAAGACATTGGTGTCGCGTCAAGTGTTGATTGTACATACGGTACTTGCTTAATAGTGCGCAATTGTTTGTTAATTCCAATCTAAAATTCTCGCACATCGCCTTTAATAGGATTACGGGGATCATATGATGAGGCTCATTATTCAGTAGTGTACGTTTGCGCCACGAGCGAACTTGCGAGCGAGTGGAGCAAGTGATCCCGGGTGAATAAGGCTTATTTGTGTTTTACATATGGCGTTATAAGGTTGTCATTTCCAATGTTTCCGATGGTTGCATGGATTGCTAAATCTGTAAATTTGTTTTCTTCGTTAATTAAATCACTATTTAAGGGCTCGTCACAATGAACGCGGTCTGTTCGCCCCGGGCAATCGCTTGGAATTAGCCGCGCGGTATGGTACCTTGGGTAGCTACCTTTAATCGTACCCTTTGTTTCGTACCACGTTATAACAATTATTTATGGGTGAAATCGCGCGCCCAACATCCATGAACCATGTGAATTTATTATAATTTTTAATGTTTGTTTCCTTGTCAAGTGTGTGTCCACGAACTTATAAATTAAGATGAACTGCTAATGCTGAATTGACAAATGACACCTACATGGGGGCAGCCATGATGTGCACTCACTTGGCGCGAATTTCAAATCGACTTAAACAAGCATTAACCTCACGTTTTCTAAATAAAATACTGTGACACATATCATTTTCCAAGGCTGCAATAGTCTCAAAACTTGAGCACTAGGAAAATTCCCCTAGAAAATAACTGAAACGTGCACATCATGGCCGTACCCATGCTTGGGCCATTTCTACTTCTATGCAACTGTTTGATCAGCAGTCCATCTTAATTTATAAGTTCGTGGTGTCCAAATTTTAATAAAATAGGACAATTCGACATTTTATAAATTTAGTTGATTCATATTTTAACACTTATGGATTAATGTTATTACCTCGGATATTACCAAAAACTGTTTTCTTGATCAAACCATTGGTTTGAAAGTTTCCTGACAGAAAGGCTGCAGGCTCTTATAGTGGATCAGTTTGTGGGATCGTGGCGAGCAAATGATTGTGGAATGTGGAGTGCTGCATGGATGTGTGCTGTCCACGACTTTACTTTTTAGTTTACGTGAATGGTTTGCGCAATGGAAGGTTTTGTGGAGGGTTAACAGCCTTTGCGGCTGACACAGCGTTGTCGTACGGTGTTGCCGATTGGTCTGCGCTTACAAATGTTATTCAATGTCATCAAAATTAGTGATTGGTTTGCTGGAAATAAACTGAATATTAACATCACAAAAAGTAAAATAGTATATTTTAATCTCAAATGTGAATCCCCATTCGCTGCTTTGGTAGTGAAGTAATCCCAGTTGTACCAATAAGCAACTCTGTCAATCCGAAATACTACAACGTGCATTTAGGGTAAAATATCTAGGATTAATATTGGACAACAAACTAAAATGGATCGATCATTACCCACACCAGAAATTTATTGTACATTATGATAAAAAAATTATATTATTTAATAAAGTTTTTGATCCTGCATGCACTAAAGACCGTATATTATGCTAATATTCATTCACGAATACAGCACGGATTTGCTTGTTCGGGCGCTGCTTAATTATGATGCCTCACTGCGCCCATTAATTAACATACAAATACACGCGGTAAGAATTATTACATTTCAAAATAAATTAGCTACTCTTTCCCCATATTTCAAATTTCACAAATTTTAACAATAAAAATTTATTTCTTTACAAAGTACTGAAAGAGTTCTTCGAAAGGTCTGAGTGTTTTAGAACTAAAAAATATTGTAACGTGATTTATAAATTCGGGTTCGATTTATATCAATATTTATTAAACAAAACTAAAACACTACAAAAACCGTACAATTTATATCGATTATTTATATCACACACTTCGCAATTTATATTTCCGCGCTCGATGTTTCATACGTACTCGATCTCGTTCGGTAGTAGACTGCTTCGATGTTCGGTCCGCAACCATTTATACACGCAAGCAATGTAAGTCCAGAACATTCGCGTAATTACCAGATATACGTTGCAAACATTCCCACTATCGCGCGCCTAGAAAATTCCAGAGCGCTAAAGGCGACGTCATGTCTGGAGCGTTTCCGTTACAATATGAAAGATATTCGCGAGGTAAGGATATGATTAAAGTAAAACCGCTCAAACACAGTTTTACGGCCTTTCGAAAAACTTTTCCTTATGTTGGTACCATAATTTATAATTACGTAATTGACCATTGTCCGGAATTGTGTAAGAATATAAAGAAATTAAAAACAGCACAATATACGATAGCATTCTAACAGCATTAAGATGAAAATATCATTCAATATTGATCAACATTTTTTGTTGTTTCTCGATCAATGATACCACATTAAATCAGTCCAAAGTATGCACTGCAGTAAAAACGGCACATACCTGTTCATCACGGAGCCGGACATTAGGGCGCCGCCGATAGGGCGCGAGACATATGGGCGCGTGGACATAAGGGCGCGAGGACAAAAGGGCGCGGGACATAAGGGCACGAGGACATAAGGGCGCGGGACATAAGGGCGCGAGGACATATGGGCGCGGGATACACTATTCTCTAAAAAAATATATTGTAGTTTGTTTGTGTTGATATGTTATATCAACAGTTATTACACAGGGCGTTCAAGATACCAAAAACATATAATGCGTAATGCCAAAAGTTGGGTACATCTTTTATATCCCTGGGTGCACTATCTTGTTGAAACCAACAGTTTCCAACTTTCGTTTTTTGCCAAAAATAGTCGAAATGAATTCTAATATTGCCAAACTGCGAAATGGATAAATCCCGTTGTATCACAAATTTATTTTTCATCGCGACCACATTACATTTCCTTGCCCTTGGTAAATGGAAAAGTGAAATGTTACATCTTCATTTTCTTTAATTAAAGATTACTAAATTAATTTGCTGACTTTTGTAGCATCGTCGAGAATCACAAGTTTGCGTTTGGTACAGGTACCAAATTCCGACAACCCTTTCACCCGCAAATTGCGTTTGAAATTTTGGCTCCACCGCCGAACAGCTTAATCGATTCAACCGTTCCCTTTTAAATATTTTCAGAAATGGCCCAGCAGTCAAAAAGGCATTGTGAATTTTGAATCTATCAAACCCAAATTTTGGCGTCGCCTATTGTATATTGTCGGCTATTTCTATTTTGAAATTCGTGCAATTCCTATCTATAAATTTGATAAAGAATTCATCTGCACAGTTACATCGCAATCGGTTCGGTGGTTCTATTCTGGTTGGACATAAAAATCGAGCGAGCGAGCGATTGGGAGAAAGTATAACATTCCCGTTTAAACAACTATGTAGACCCTAAAAACAGAAATAAAAGTAAAAGTGATGTAAAAAGTGACCCAACTTTTGACATTGCGTATTATGTTTTTGGTATCTCGAATGCCCCGTATAATGACTGTTGATAGAAAATATTAACGCAAACTAACGACAATATATTTTGTTAGAGAATATTCTGTCCCGCGTCCATATGTCCTCGCGCCCTTATATCCCGCGCCCATTTGTCTCGCGCCCTTTTGTCTTCGCGGCCTTATGTCCACGCGCCCTTGTGTCTCGCGCCCTAACGGTCGCGCCCTTTCGGCGGTGCCCTAATGTCCTAGACCGTGTTCATCGCGAAGTCGTATTTGTGATTCGGTGATGGAGTAACTTTTTCCACCATCTCTCTTACAATAATTAAGTTACAATTTATTATTGATTTGATTTGGTTTGGTTTGGTTTGGTTTGGTTTGGTTTGGTTGGGGTCGGGTTCGGGTCGGGTTCGGATCGGGTTCGGGTCGGGTTCGGGTCGCGTTCGGGTCCGGGTTCGGGTTCGGATTCGACTCGACTCGACTCGATTCGATTCGATTCGATTTGATTTGATTTGATTTACTTCTGTTGGTACCTTACTTCATCCTCACCCCGACAGGCAAAACATATATTGTGGTGATGTTTTAAAATACGATTAATTGAGCGTCCTCAGAGTTAGAGTCGGGCGAAGATATCCTCGCTCAGCACATCGGGGGTACGATTCTGGGGTTCCTGTGGGTGTTTCGAAACATTCTACGATCTGGATCATCCAGCTGTTGCTGTCGGATTTCACTTGCGGGGCGCATGGGTATAACTACGGTAACTGTACAGATGTTGCACGTATCCTGTGCGTAGGGCGCACATCGAGGTCGAGACAGGGTGCCTGCTACGACGTTGCCCTTTCCTGAGCCTGCCCTAGAGGGTGGTTTGAAGGGTCGAGGACGAAGGCCCAGTTTGGGAGACGTCCTGCCGGCGTTTTTATAACCACAACCCACTTTAACGGCTGGTGGTCTGTTGCCAAGGTGGTGTGAGCTTCTTCGATGTATCCTTGAAATTTTCCAGTAGATCAAACGGAACAGATTTGTAAAGACCTCATTAATTGTTTGGTATTGCACGGTATGCTTAACTTGTCGATCGCAATGATTTTCTCGAGGTTGACGCAAATGCCTTGCGGGGTAATCACTAATCAGGTGTCCCAAGTAGCGTATTTGGTGTACACTTTTCGTGGGGGACGTTAATTTGAACAGCGCGAGTCGGTGTCAAGGTCGAATAAATGTTGTTCTACACTACCGGAGAGCACTGTAATATCGTTCAAATACGCGAGCACGTGTAACGTCAGTAAGTCCATTTCGAAAGCGATTGATTAGCCGCTGAAAACTTGCGGAAGCGCTTCTAAGCCCGAACGGCATCTTCTTAAACCGATAAACTAAAAGGTTACAAAAGCGATCCTCGCGGCGTACGGTGGCTTGTCAGTACTTAGCACGTAAATGGTAGCTATCGGCGACAGCGAGGAACCTCAATCGGTGGTAATCAATATAGACCCTTATGACTCCGTCCCGTTTGGGAACTATGACGAGAGTGGCAGCTCAGGTGGAATCGCATTATTCTATCACTCCTAGTTCCAATATGCGACCGAGTTTCTTCTGGGACAGGTATCGTTTTGCTGGTGGCAGTCGGTGTGATGGTGCGTAGATAATAATAATAATAATAATATGCTTTATTTTTTTGCAAGTTGGTAAAAAAATAACAAATTCAAAGTTAGAGAGAGAATCACTCAAAAAAAAGGATTAGAAAACAGTTAAAACTGATCTAAGTTCTAATCCTGAAGAACTGAGTAATAGTATCATGTGTGAATAATACTTTGGGTATACGTAAGAACTAAGAAGTGAAAATATAAAGCGAAAATTAAAAAAAAAAGAATTGAAGTTACGAAAAGAGTTTAGATACATAGCACATAGATGGGAACGCTGCGCTGGTGCTCGGGTCGATTCGATGCTCGTAGTACGGTGTCGAGCTGAGTTCGTCCGCGAAGACGTGGTGGTGGCCGGCGAGCAGGCGGCTGAACTAGGCGCGTTGAGGTGCAGTGAGGTCGGCACTTTGGTTAGGTCAGTGTTCTAGGGCGTACAGCGCTACCGTGTATGTGCCAACCGAGCCGAAACGCCGTCGTCACGGAGAGTGTGGGAAAGAATCCTGGGGTACATCACGTGTGGTTTCGTATCGATCCCATAAGTATGCCACCGCGCGGTCGTCCTCGACCTCGACCGGTGAGCCAACGAAGGTGTCGTCTGGGAGTAATTGACGCGTTGGTGTATGTAGGAGAGGCGGCTGCTTCCCTTGGTCGGAAGTATGGAAAGAATTCTTCCGCTGGTTCTCCCAAGATTTCATCGTCCGCGAAGATATACGTCCCTTGGTCAGGTTGAGGACCAATCCGATGTTGTATATATAAAATCGATGCCAAGAAGGGTGTGTGTCCGCTGTACGAAAATGTCATCGGTATTGCCTTGTGCTCGAGGTGGGTCGGAACGGTGTGCACAGCGCTTTCTCTGGGCGATTTCCGTCCGTTAGGATTAAGGTTATGGTCTAAAAACGAGTGGGTGTCCTTGCTGGTGCACCCGGTACAAGGTAATATCTACGAGGCTCTGCTTCGTTCCTGAATCTACGACGACTCATTATCCACTGGTGGAATTGATGGCAATTTTGAGTAGCAGAAAGTCATTGTTTCGTGCCTTTCTGTTGGCGGTCTGCACCTCAAGCAGTTGCGGCGGGTTACCCCTGAAGCCCCACAACCGTAGCAACTAAGTGGTGGTTTTGCGGTTTGTGTTGTGGGCTGTGCTGTCAGAGGTTTAGCTTCCTGTGGCTTCCGTTTGCGATAAGTGACCGGATCCAGTTTAGACTACCTTTGGAACTAATTTGACTGAACCAATATCCAGACGTGCTCTCTGTTAATTCATCGAACACCCAGGCCTTTTGATCCGATGGATACGCATGGCGGATTTCATTCCGGAATGTTAAGATTTAACTAATAATTAGTTGTGCACTAGAAGTACAATCTGAGAGAACCCGCGTTCCGTTCCTGGTCCTTCCAGACCATGTTTGGCGTTTCGTCGTGAATGGGGTTTACTCAAACTTGAAAAAAATTGAATACATACCTACAAAGGACGGTAGTTGTCGCCACAAATTGATTCCAGTTACGACCGGGACCCTTACATGCCTACAAAATCGGAACATTGATTAGAAAGTATATTACATTTCTTTTCCTTGGCAGAGTGTGAATGGCATTACCTATCAGCAAACTCCCTCAATTAGCAAGTAACGTGATTCTCCGCACAGCGCACCGTCTATAGTCTGAGTGAAGATTTTGTATATTGATGAGAAACGTTATATGCTATTGATCGTATAAACCCACCATTAATGTTTACAGTTCAGCATTAGTTTTGTGGGCAGCTGTATTGGCGATACGTTCATCGATCATCACGCTTGGTCGAAATTAAACTAATATAAGGTTGCACTCGAGTTGTAATTACGTTAAGATGAAAAATGGTATTGTGTAGAGCGAATGTTTCACTTCAGGATTTGGGAACATTTCGATTTACTTGATTTCAGAGTAATTAAATGAAGTCAGTTCAATTATAAGCTCGAGTGTAACTTTTCTGGTTCCGAGAAGTAGCGGAAAAATTGTATGGGCATTTTTAAATGCTAGATAACGTTTTGTTCTATAATTGTTAATCACATCTTTTTGCTTTTCATAGTACAATAGATGCGAACATAAACATGAATTAAACACATTAAAACCTCATATATATTTTAGTACGAAGGTTTACAGTTTTGTTTATGAAAAAGGCAAAAAAAGCATTATCTACTATCTTAATAGGTTAATTTTATTCTACTTTTATGGACCTTTTGAAAACAATATTTTTGAGACATTTCGTACTAAAAGGAAACGTTAAACTTAACGGACCTCCCATAAAACGGCATTAAAAATAAATAACGGTTGACTTTATTCCTTTATGTATCAGAAGTAGGAATTTGAAAGCACTAAATAAATGGAAATATTGTGTACTTAGAAGTCGATCCAAATAGATAATAAGAGGTTTAATTACGAATCCAGGAAAGTTATATATATATATATTGCTAATGGAGAGCGCCGTCCGTGCTTTGAAAAGGTCTATTGAAAATGTTCATCTTTTCCGACGGCGCTGTTTATAATGATTCTTTTTAGCCTCTAACCAATCTCATACTCACTGTACGTGTCCATTTCGTGATTGGTAGTTTCATAAGTTATATCTGTTACTAAAAAACAACTATTTAATTTATAAATAACCTAATAAATATCTATAATTTCAGTTACGCGCCAGAAACTTATGATATATATGATATGAACGAAACAGCAAAGAATAATTTATTAGCAACGAAAGAAATACCTATATTTCCTGAGAAATCACACATCACTATCGATGCAATAATTAATAAACCACCACCACATGCACATGGTCCCAATCCATATCACCTCGTGATATCATGGGGAGAATATTCGTATTTACACTACAGTAGTATTCAAACAATGACAATATACCTACCCTGTATCTGTATCAGGTATTTCATCCTTTACGTTTAGACGTATAAGCAGAGGATTAAAACAGTGGTTGAACCATAGTTTAGTAATTTATTATTAACGATCCTCGAGATCGTTTATAAGTTTGTATTGCTGTCTGTCTGCCCGCCTGTCTGTCCGTCCGTCTGCCTCTTTAAACCTCAGGTAAGTATGCAGATTTAAAAAAATAGCGCATGCGCAACCCAACTTTTATATTTGCGTATATTTTAAAAATTCCATATTTCAAATGTGATTTCGTAAAACTATGCGCAATTAATTAAAATTAATATTATTCACACAATACTGTATTAAATTAATCTTATGCGATATCCAGGAAACTTTAAAATATACTACAGGTGCAGGATAAACTTATCATAATATACGGTCGCTTTGTGTTAGTTCTCATAACTCTAAACCATTTTTTTAGGGCTTTCGGGATCTTGCCCATTTTAGCCTACATTAGAGAAACCAGAGGACTAAACAAGGATTTATACGTTTCACGCTTTGGGGCCGATCAAAGCGACTTCACACAAAACATACGTAGGCCACGAAAAGTTGGTAGCACATAAGGATGACATAATACGGGTTACAACGGTAGTTTACTTGCAGCTACAAAACGGACTAAAGTGTCATAAACTCTCTTATCGTTGGTACTTAGAATTGTTGGTACATCGAGAGGGTGTGTCAAACCCAGCTTGAGTAAGCCTTCCACCATAATATTCGTGTAATTTGTATTCTGAGGACAGGCGAGAACTAAATGATTCAAATCTGCTACCTCATGATTACAAAACGTGCACTGTGCCGAGGGAATCAAATTTATTCTGTGCAAATGTGCTGGAAATCTACCGTGCGCTGTTTTTAGCCTGACTATGCTTGATTGATAAAATCTATTGGATTTGTAATTATAGTAACACGGCTTGATTGTTATTGAGGGCATTATACGGGTATACTGCGTGGGTCTTCTAACGCATCACTCTCTCCACTCCGCTTCCCATTGCCTTCGAAGAATTTGCTGCTTCATGAATGCCGTTTCATCCTGTTTGGACTGCGGGATGTTTAAAATGATTCCCGACCCCATAGCTCCTTTCGCTAATATGTCCACTGTTTCGTTGTGGCTTATCCCGATGTGAGCTTTAATCCAATAAAAATAAATTTCGATACCTTCTTTACGGAGGCGGGCCACATTCGTGAATATGTCTAGGATATACGGGTTGGTACTGTAAAAATTAGTTTTGTTGTCTAATTAGTCCAGTCAAATTACGGTTTGGGCTGGATGTTTACACTTCACTCAACGACACCAAGCGCATCCTATGTAAAAAAATTCGCTGTATCCGAAAATCATAGTCCCCCTGGCCGGAAACGCCCGGAACATTATTGTTATAAACATAAAACGCAGAAAAAATGGGAAAATGTCGTGTTTTGTCACATTTGACTTCGAATATCTCGTTAACTATTGCTCGGAGGGAAAAAATGAATAGAAATGAACTTGTTTAGAATAAAATTTTCTATCAGATACAGTTTGGTCCGGAACGCTCATTTTCAACTGTTATTGTTATTTATGGAAAAATGTAAAAAGGTATTCTCGAAAATTAACACGCTTTGTTTATTACTAAGTAAAATTCATTCGATCTTTTTGAAAATCCGTATTTAGTAACTTCTTTTGATAACAAAACAATATGACAAACCAGATCACCGCGTAGGTTTCATACTCATTGATTAATTAAATAAACAAGTAGAAAAAGGGATGCTTTGTCTTTCAAACTGGGGGACTACAAGAGCGTTCCCAATTTTTTTATACATAGTGGAACCGTAAAACAATCTTTTCCAATAACTGTCCGCGACACAGGGTGTAGTGTCGAGGCCAATCACAGTGCAGCACGTGTGGCGTCATAAAAAAGAGTAGAGAATGGAAAATCCGTATGTAAGAAAAATTGGGTGATAGAGGCGATCAAGAAAACCATTTTTTCCAAATAAACGGAGAGTCCAACGTATTTCGTCTGAGAGCCGCCCCCAGAGAAGTGGTGAAATTTGGATTTCTTCTTTAATTATTTTTTCAGCAACCATAAGTTACAAAGATGGGCGGCACGTCTTTAAATAGGTTTTCGGGTATGCTCTATACGATTTTGAAAAAAAATTTTCAAATATCCCTCCACGAAAAGGCGCACACCTACTTGGTGGTGCAAAAAAGTTCTGATTTCGACGAAATTTTGTACCTGGGGGTTTTTGAACATGGAAATCACGAATCTGGAAAAATTTCTACTGCAATTCTTGGCCGGACAGTGAAAATGGAGAGAATTCCACGAAATTCATTCTTAAGATCTCTTTTCAAACAAAAGTTATACTAATTATTAAGATTGTTAGAAGTTATTGATATGCACATGCACATGGCGTCCATATTGGTGAACTGTAGTAGTGTGGGTGGATGTTCTACGTCGGCAGTGGGTGATTGTTGGTCGGGTGGAAAAACGGTGGTGCTGGCTGTGCAGTATCCCGTAATTCGGCTTCAAACACTATTTTACTTACGCCAATTTTAATTAGTGCATGCTCATTGGGTGGTTTCATTCGTTTCCTATTTCTTCTCACGCCTACACTGCCGCACGTGTTGATCTCTGTAGTCAGAAGACCCCGTATCAAACTTTAAATTTTTAAATTCGCCAATACAGTAAAGAACTTGGGACCCAAAAAATACACCAAAAATCACCTCCTGGTCATTTTCTCAGATATTAAATTTTTTCTCATTTTATATTCTATATCGGCATGGTCGGATGTCGATATATTTCAAAGCGTTTTCCAACCGCACGGTGGATTAATTTCACACACCTCGATAATTTTCTATGCCCCAAATTACAAATTGCTGTTTTATTAGTTACTGAATTCTATGATTACTCTTATTACAAGAATTGTCAGGTACCTACACGTATAGGTAACCATCAAAAAGGAGTTGTAACAAAACCGCATACGCTATAGTGGAATAAATGGACATCATCCTGCTTCAAGCAAAGGAAATCGTATAGAACTATGTCGTTAAATGAAACAAGTTTGTCAAAGGAAAACAGTTCGTTATACATAGATACTTTCGAAATCTATGCTTAACTTACGGTCGCGTTTCTTTGAAAGTTTTCATATTTTTTGTATCCGTCTAACAGTAAAGCTCAGTCTCAAAAGTCACATAACGACTCCTGTGTATATAATTGGACTATCAAGCGACATTACGAGAACTAATTGTATTTTATATTTGTATTATTATAAAGAAAATTATGTAGGAATTTTTATTCATACTTTACACTTTACAGGTTACAATTTATACGGTATGTAACACAAATTTAACAAGTCTATTTTATTGTCATTCTGTGCTCTTAAAACCGCGTCCACTTGAAAAGGAAACCGAATAAAATAAATAAAATAATTACCGTGTATGTTTTATATTATTCTAGCAGGGAATTATACAACATGACTGCAGCTACTGTATAGCGAGATAATTATTACATGTACCTACCAATTGTAATAGACAACATTTTATAAATTTGTTACCTATTTATGAAGGTACGAGCATTTCTTTGTGAAAGTTGGTAACGTGACTGTACCATAATTTGGGTATGCTGATTCCAAAAAAAACCATGTTACCATCCCGAATTCTGACAATTTAAGTCAAGTTTGAGTCAAAATTAGAAATTCAAAATGGCTGCCGTAAGGGGCAGCTGGCGTATAATATATACAGTAAAACCACTGTAACCTTAGAAAAAGTATGCTTTGCGCAGCTAATATAGAAGGCATGGGAAGGGATTGTACACTCCCAGTAAGACGTAGTCCGTTTTTAGGCTCAGTGCGCTATTGATTATTGCTCAATCTAATGTTAAGTTAAATGACTATTGTAGAATTGAGTAATGTGTTATTAACTAGTAATAAATAATCGATAACTTTTTTAATTATATTGACATTAATACCATGAGTAATGTGCAAATACTACTTCTGTTCTGGTTGTAGTTTCTGTTCCGAATGTACATTATAGCCGAACCTGGTAAGAAACGCCGATCAAGTGCGGACGAATCCGAACATGCATGCGCAAATTTTCTAAGGTAACGATGGTTTTACTTGTATCTTCTTTTGTTTGGAAGATATCGTAATGTTTATGAGCATGAAATTATCTTTCCAATGACATCATGCCTCACCGGAAGTGACAACCAAAAGTATCAAAAATACGGGATTCTTGCAGAAAGTAGTAACATATTAGTACCTATAAGGCGTTGAACCAGAGGGCATGTGCGGCTTCCTTTCTGGGGAGTAAATGTAGGTAACCTACAAATTTAGATTCGTCACGTAGGTAGGAGAAATGTTGAGTATGATACTTCGTAAAATTCGGTAGCTTAGTGACGTTATGACGTTACAAAGATGGCCGCCGGGCCAAAATTTTAGTTAAGCATTCTAAAGTATGGTTTCATGTGTAATATAAGGAACGAGGTAAGGAGTAAAAGTATCATACAAATTTTGATTCGGCATAAAGCTAGGATTAATGTTTGGGATGATACCTTGTGAAATTCGGTAGTTTACGTGACGAAGTCACAAAGATGGCCACCGGGCTAAAATTGTAGTTTATCATTCCAAAATCTGACTTCATTTGTAAGTTAAGAGTACCATAAATACCAATATCGGTGCAGCATAATGCCAGGATTATTATTCAAGATGGTATTTTGTAAAATTTGGTATCTTAGTGACATCATGACGTTAGCAGCCGTGTAAAAGAAATTAATTTTTATGTTAAGCATTTTGTAATAGGTTATGCCACTGCTTTGCAGTTAATGGTGAACATTTTGAAAATTCTTTGCGATGAAACCCATTTCACTGCTAATTTCGTTTGTCTTCAAGGTTTAATGAGAAATGTACACGTTATTCATTTGTTTTATTTTGATATAGGATATCGGGATTATAACGCTATGTTGATCTAATTATAAAAATTTTTTGAAAAATGTTCTTGAATAAAAGTTCGAACCTCATCGAAAAGGAAAAAAATCTCTATCAGATGAGGCTAATGAAAAGGTGCACTGCCATTTAAAATAATTCAATTGTTTTTCGTTACTCACTTGTTCTCTGAAATAAAAACAACTGAATGCTACCTTATTATGGGATATAAAATGTTAAAGAGCTTTCATATAGAAAATTTTTGTATACAGTCGATTTTACCGAGATATATACTATATTCCATAAATAATGGGCACCCACACGAATAGGCAGACATAATTAAGAATCTCGAAAAGGGGCTCTAGAGAAATCTTTACTGCCATATTAGCTGCTGTGCATATTTTCCATACACACTTTTAACAATTCCAATTGGGCTAATTATTTAGTTCATTGTTTCGCAGGCCTTTAGAATAGCGACTAAAGCTTCACCGTTAATTAAATATGCTACCTTTACATAATTACGTAGGTACCTTCGAAGATGCCCGTAAAAGCAGTCTAAAAAATTATCAAAGTCCTCGTGTGAGATCGAAGGAACTTCAACGCATTTTTGTGTGGTAGATTAGTAATTAGCCGGTTTTGACTCCACCATCAATATAAGAACTTGCCGAAGGCTACCACATGCTCTTTGTCAGTATCCACTTCCTACGTCCTGTTCACCCACAATTCGCGTTTGAAAATTTGACTCCACCATCAGTAAGATCTTGTCAGGGGCAACCACATTCCCTTTGTCGACGCGCTTCATCCGCAATTCGCATTTTGGTAGATTTCGCTAAAAACCCTTCACAAAATAGTACTCAATTTTTGGGGCACTTCTCATAGCTCGGGCTTCTAAATTGGCGGCACGAGAAAAAGAGACCGCGATTCGAGCTTTAAGAAACTTTAAACCGCGTGACAACATTCGCCGCGGAAGATAAGTTTTGGGTGCCCGAAGTCAACTACCCCTCGAAGACGCGCGCCTTGCAAAAGGTGGTTAATTTCGTCCGTGGAAAAAAAACAAAATTCCGCCACGCAGGAGTTGTGCGCGTTTACAAGATTTCTCCGACGACACCAATTTGAAAACAATCCGACCAACACTGTAGAAGATAGGAAAAAACTGAAAAATCTCCAGATTAGCACACCACGTTCGGGGATGGCGCCCAGATGTCGCCGACACCACATTATGTAGCACCGTCCCCAAAGTTATTAATTACACAACCCCGGTAGCAGAGTTGGACTGGGTCACTGGGTCACTGGGTCAACTGGGTCACCTGGGTCACTAAATTAAACTGGGTCGCTGGGTCACGTCATACTCTTTTCAGTTAGACCCAGTGACCCAGTTTGACCCAGTGACCCAGTGACCCAACTTGACCCAGTGACCCAGTTTGACCCAGTGTGACCAAGTGACCCAGTTTGACCCAGCGACCCAATTTCACCCGGGGACCCAATTCGACCCAGCCACCTAGTTTGATCGAATAACGCAGTTAAGTCAGTGCCCTCGGTTCAAGTGTACAGATTATGAAATAAATGAAATGCTGGTTTGTTGAAAATAATACTCGATTGCTTGACAACTGCCATTTCTGTGATGTTTGCTTTTTAATACTGCCGTAAAAAACTTTCCATGTCCCGAATTGTATTAGAATAATGTTATTTCTTTGCTTCAGGGCTTACCAGTTTGCTTACAGGTGTTCATTCACATTTAATTTTTTTCTACTAGTTAGCTTAATCCAAATAAATCTTTTCTCTAAATACTTTCATTGACTACTTGACTACAAACTATAAACTAAATACAAATGCATTTGATTTTTTTAGGTATTAGTTCTCTTGAATGGAATTGGGCTACGTGTTTGTTGCCGAATATTATTGAGGAAGTTTTTTTTTAAATTAAAAGTTACTTGAAATTGTTTTGGATGATACCTAACAATAATTTAATTACTGGGCCACCGGGTCAAGACGGGTCACTGAGTAAAGCTAGGTCAAGATGGGTCACTGGGTCAAACTGGGTCACCGGGTCAAAGTGGGTCACCGGGTCAAGCTGGGTCACTGGGTCAAACTGGGTCAAGGTGGGTCACCGGGTCAAGCTGGGTCACCGGGTCAAGCTGGGTCACCGGGTCAACTGGGTCACCGGGTCACTGGGTCAGAAAGCTAACTGGGTCACTCTATGCTTGACCCAGTCCAACTCTGCCCGGTAGGTGCATGTACACTCCTCGCCTTTCCACATGCGTTCTTCTACTGGTCCGTATTTGCCCTCAGCCAGCCAGCCTGCCAGGCGGCCAAAATGAGATTAAAAGCTACATTTTTACAAATAAATTTGCAAAAATTAATAAAATAAATATTTTCATGAAGATCGCCTCACAAATTTCCGAAACGAAATAAAGGTGATATCGGAAATAGTCTAACAGAAATCGAACACCCCGTTTCCGAAATAGACAAACTAAAACCTATCAGTGCAAATTCATTTAGTGATATGCGATAAAAATAGGAATGTACCCTCCCCTATTTATTTTCTTAATTTCTTTTTTAGGGAGGTGAAATCGAATAATAGTTATTTATTATACAATACGATAAAGAGATATTTTAACTATTGAGTGAAAGATATTATTCACGGGATGGTTAGTTTCCCTTTACCGTCGTGTATAATACAAAACTTTATTTTATAGCAGAAGCCATATAAATCATTGTAAAACTTCTGACAATTCTGAATTTCATTTAGAGACAGAATTGTCATATGTTCTGGAAGTCATTTTACAACGTCCATTTGAAATAAGAATGACAGATGCCATTAGAATGCACACTCATCTGTTTAACCTTATGTATACCCTTACGGTTAAAGTGATCACTTTATCTATCCTTACGGTCAAAGAACGGCTTGGCCTACTCATTCAAACCTATTAAAATGTGATTTTAACATATGCTATAATAGTACATTATATATCAAGGTAGAGAAGTCCACTATTATTGCCTGAGCACCAAGATTACATCTCGAGGCGCTTGCGCCGAGGGGTGTAAGGTGCGAAGGCAATAATAGACTTCTCTACCGTGGTATATATACTATTTTTTTCACTACTAGCACTTGAAATCCTCTAAATTAACATATTATATTGATAAGAGAGTTAACGGTTGGACAGAATTGTTTGTTTCTTAATTTAACATGTCAATCAAGTACGTGGAAGTACAAGTCAAACAGGCCGTATTTTGTTCTGTCATTGAGATTTTTCAAAGAGTAATTTCGTTCGAATTTTTTCAAAATGTGATAATTTTAGGTATGTAATTTCTCTGGAAATTGCGAATGGTGGCAATTATTCGTTTTAGAGAACTTGTCTAAACGTTCATTGAGCGAAATTTCGGGTTGTGTTTTCTAAAAGTGACAGCGTGACAGTTCTCATTATTGACTACTAGTTAATAATAAAAAATTATTAACCACTTTGAACAAATGCCGAGAAAGCCTACTTTACAAGTGGAAAAAAGGTTAATAATCATGTCATCAGACGCTAGTAGTGAAAAAAATAAAGTATAATATATAGTTCTATTTTAAGGTTAGGGTCTAAAATTATATAAAAGAAAAATTTACATAGGCAAACGAAGTCAAAAACGAATGAAATATATAGCGCTCCATTATTTTAAGGTTGGACGTCACATTCTTAACAATATATTTTAATTTAGAGGACTTCGAGTACGAGTAGTGAAAAAAATAGTATATGCACCACGGTACAGAAGTCTATTATTGCTTTTGCACCTTACACCTCTCTGCGCAAGCGCCTCGTTATGTAAGCTTGCTGCTCAGACAATAATACTGGACTTCTCTATCTTGGTACATATATAATGTACTATTTTTCACTATTATCTTATGATGAGATGGTTATTATGGTCAATAATGATATGATTATTAACCAGTAGTAAATAATAAAAACTGTCGGTTTCAGGGATGTTCACGAATTTACAAAAATATAAAATTAATAATTGCAACATCTTCCATTTAACTAGAAACTGCCTACCTACAGCTCTTTCAACCAATTAAATGCAATGATGATCAATTTAATTATCACTGTCGCGAACCATTGGAACTATTTTAAATCATGTATCTACTGATGTTGTAATTCAATTGTATCATTGCATTGTAACTAAAATGGTGGCTAAATCGCATAACTCATTGGCCTAAGTGCAAGAAAAACCGAATTCATTGGGCAAATTAACGATGAAGATCTAAAAAAGGCAATAGGGCAATGAACAAAAGGCGGCACAAAATTATTATGATTGCTCACTGAGAAATAAACCTTTTTAGAATATGCTATGTGTTTCGTCCCATTGTAATTTAATTTTTCCTTACCATTTCGTTTTGTCCTATTTTCCACCTTACTTCGTTAGCCTCCGTTTTTCCTTTCCAACTTAAAAGCAAACCTGCGCGGAAAAGGAGGGAATCGAGAAGGGTAGATTGCAGGGACAACACGCTAGAAAACCATAGAGTTCGGTCGTAAAATTAAGAAAAACCACAAGCCACCAACTGGTGTTCGTTTCGTTAATGTATTCGTCGTCGTACCGTTTAGCGGTAATTACTTAGAGTTGCAACCCTTCGTTTCGTCGCCTGTCCATCCACCAGCGCTCGTCTTTGTCGATACACAATGAGCCGCTCTTACCGGTCCGCCAAGAAATATATAATTCATACTACACATTAATTTTTGTCATTAAATAACGTCATAAATAGTTTGTTTACGTACATTTCTTTTCAATTTCTGTTTTAGATAAGGCACGAGATGGATATTCTGGTATAATAAAGAATATATTTAACTTAAACACACAAGTCTTAACAAATAAATTTTGGCAGAAAAAGAAGACTCCGCCTTTAACACAAGCCTGTACAAGTGATTTTTTACTATTGGATGATATACAAACAAGCGATTGCTTCGCTTTTGAATTTGGGAGTTACTTGATAAATGCCAATATAATTTATCCACCATATACTGAAAACACTCTTTTTAACGAAAGATTATTTTGGTCAATCTTCAACGAACTTGGAAATAGCGACGTTGTCTTTACAGATGGGTCAAAAGATGGAATTAAATGTGGATGTGCCTTTTATTATCCCCGAAGTAAGCTAAACCAAATATTTAGTCTAAATAGACATTTATCAATTTATACAGCGGAAGCAATTGCTATTTTGGAAGCATTGAAATTTTGTCAAAGAATTGGCTCGAAAAAAATTGCGGTGATGACAGATTCCAGGAGGGTCCTGCAGTCATTAGAGAATACCACAAAATTACCAAAAATGAACTATGTTGTCAGGGATATTATTAAACTATTAACGGAATTGCATTGTAGATCCGTAACTGTAACCTTTTATTGGACAAAAGCACATAGTAATATCCATTTCAATGAGGTAGCTGATGGCTTGGCGAAGTCATCGGATAGCCTAAGCGCATATATATACAGTAATAAAATTCCGTATACAGATGTGGTACCTTTTTTAAAGAGAAAAATTCTAAATGAATCGTGGAATATGTTGTGGAAAAACTATTATAAAACTAAAAGTACACAATATGCTAAAATACACCCCACGGTTTACTCCAGGCCATGGTATGAAAAAAATTCTGCATTAAATCGTTGGGAATGTACCGAGATAGCTAGATTGAAGTTTGGGCATGGGAGCTACCCAGCTCATTTGCATAAAATTAATTTAAAACCTACGTCGCAATGTTCATGTGGATACGAAATTGGAGATTTGAACCACATATTTTTTGCATGTCCCAATAACACTATAGCTACGAAAACATTACTAAATGAATTACAATCGCATGGCGTGTCTTTTCCCATAGAACTAATCTCCCTCCTGGCACTTGATAAAGAGCCAATATGTAGAAGCTTACTGAACTTTTTAAAGAATAGTAAATTAAGAATTTAAAAATATATACTTCGCGTCCGTTTGTGACCATCCATTGTTTGCCCTCCTATGCAACCGAGGTCTGAGTCTGTGTTTTGTGTCTTGAAAGAAGTCATTGTGAGGGACACCACAATGTGAAATTTTGTGCCCCTGTTTACTCATATTCCTGAAATCCCATCTTATTCGCGATAAAATAAACATTCAAACCAATCAGATAATAAGGCTCATGGGCTAGATCCCGAATAGCCTTAATTAAATTAAAAAAAAAAAAAAAAAAAGATTTCCTTTCATCATAAAGTCCACTTAATCGTTCGCGTATTAATCCTTTGTACCAGCGCGGAACACTATGATTTACCGATTGTGAATGGAGGGACCGGATGTAATTAGGGTGTAGCTCAGCCAGAACAGTGAATATATTCATACCTTCTTGATAAATAGAATTATATTTCAAGTCCAGTCCTCAATATTACATAATTAAGAACACTGTAGTACATGCTGTCTCCAGCTTTTAGCACAAGTTTTAAAGAATACACCAAAAATTCTGCGTCCGGTCCTGTCCGTATATTCCCGTTATTCATGTACCCACACCTACCGGCGCGATTTATCCTCATTATGCTTCTTGTGCTTTCAGCGTGAGTTTATTTTCGTCGACGTTATCGCGATAAGTATTTTTTTTGCGGTTTTATCTCGGCGTTACCTGTGATTCAATCAGTAAGTACCGATGAATCGGTTTGTTACCGACAATTCTTTTTATTCTTACGAGTAGACTTTCTCATCTACTTGCGTGTTTGGACTTCTAACCTCAAAATTTTTCAGAATATTTATTACAGATTATTTCAGTTATTCGAAATGGGAAAGAATAAAAAACGAGCTAGATCAAACAGCTCAGATTCTGGAGACCGTGTAAGTTCCAAGAAACTGATGAAACGCATTAAAAAACTCGAAATTGAGTTAAAAAGGCAACGTTCTCGTTCTCGGTCGAATTCCGAAGGTCGTCACCGACGATTCCGGTCACGTACGCCAAAGCCTACGTCATCGACTCGTTCATCGCAAAGCCGGCAGTGTATGCCGCGTTCTTATTCTCGCTCTCCGGCCCCGAAACGTGTAGTTTCGACGAGGCTCAGGGAGAGTACGACGACTCCGAACCTTAGTCCGGACCATCAACGCAGTCCGCGTTCCTGGTCGCGATCTCCACCGCCGAAGCATGCAGCTAAAGCGGAAAGGAGTAAGGAGGCGGCAGTTTATACGGAAATATCAAACAACAATAATAAGAATGCGTGTAGCATTCCTAGCCCTGTTGCCAATAACGATATGTGTAGTGTCGTTAACTC
This sequence comes from Photinus pyralis, assembly GCF_008802855.1. Lineage (NCBI taxonomy): Eukaryota > Metazoa > Arthropoda > Insecta > Coleoptera > Lampyridae > Photinus > Photinus pyralis. The sequence goes on along the minus strand of NW_022170403.1, from coordinate 36,739,013 downwards.
TCCCGACAGGGACGAACTACAAATTTTTTGCGATGAGGAATTGCCTACCATGTCGGAGGATATTTTTAACTCCTTAGGAGAGGATCCGAATAGGGTAGCAACTAACAGTTTTTCACTGCACGAAAAACTGGTAACCAGATGGGACGCCTTATTAACTAATGGCTTAAAGAAGGGAGATTCACAAACCCTACTTAATAATTATGAATTACCATCTAATTTAAAGAGTTTATGCCCCCCTAAACTAAATCTTGAAGTAAAGGCTGCTTTACAAAAACAAAATATTTTGACAGACTCGGCTTATGTAGAGATACAAAACCAGTTAGGAAAAGGACTTACTGCCCTGGGTAAGGGCATAAGCTTATTGTTAGACAACCTAAACAAGATACCCGAGGATACAAGGAACCCAATTTTGACTAATTTGGGTGATTCCGGACGTATTCTTACTAATTTATTCCACAGGGTTTCCATTACCAGAAGAAACCTTCTAGTCCCCTATTTAAACAAAAACGTCAAAGATCTGACAGATAATACATTAGGTTCTGAGTTTTTATTCGGATCCGACTTAAATGAGAAATTAACCTCTGCAAAGACTCTTGAGAGTATATCTAAAGAGTTAAAACTTCCTACCTCATTTAAAAGCCCTGTTAAAAAACTTACCAAATTGGGGGGGGCAAAGGGCCAACCATTACTGCGATACCAGAATCAGAAACCACATTTTCATTACCCGGCTCGTCATTCGGGGGAGACAGGGCCGCAGAAGTCTCTACAGGCCCCCAGAAGGTACAACAACAACTATGCTCCCAAGAAAAGAGACGGAGAGAGGAAGAAGAGGTATTAAACCATAGTGATTCGGTAAGTTCTAACTATGCAGGCCGCCTTCGGTTCTTTCTAAAATCCTGGTCGACTATAACTTGTAATCCAGTCATACTAGATTGGTTACAAGGATATAGACTACCCTTTGTACAATTACCATCTCAAAAACAAGCTGTGTTTTCAAAAACCTTGTCGGCTTTGAAACAAACAGAGATGGACGTACAAATTAATTATTTATTAAAGTTAGGTGCTATAAGAAGGTGCAATCCTTGTTTTGATCAATTCATTTCGACAACTTTCCTAGCCGATAAGCCCAATGGGAAAAAACGATTTATAATCAATTAAAAAAACTTGAATCGTTTTATCGTTGCACCGCATTTTAAAATGGAAGATGCTAGAACAGCAAACAGATTAATTCAATACGGTAATTACTCTGCTACCGTAGACCTTAAAGATGCTTATTATTTACTTCCAATCCATCCGGAACACAGAAAATATCTGAGATTTTACCATAAGGACATTCTCTTTGAATTTAATTGCTTGCCGTTCGGTCTAGCATCAGCACCCTATACATTCACAAAACTAATGAAACCAGTCGTCGAACATCTTAGACAACATGGCATTTCTAGTATAAACTATCTTGATGATTTTTTAATTTTGGGTCCTAGTAAAAAAGTGTGTACAAAAAATGTTAATTTTGTCACCACCCTACTTTTTTCCTTAGGCTTTATAGTAAATAAGGAAAAAAGTTCTTTAATCCCTAGCACTTCTTGTCGATTTCTAGGGTTTATATTCGACTCTATTAACCTAACAATTGAGTTACCAGGGGAAAAAAGGCAAAAAATTATAAAACAAATAAATTTTTTTATGCGTAAAGAAAAATGTAAAATCCTACATTTTGCCCAATTTCTCGGTTTAATTAATTCAGCCTGTATGGCGGCTCCGTACGGTCGTTTGTACACAAAGTTGTTAGAAAGAGCAAAATTTTTGGCGCTTAATCATAATAAAAACAACTATAATTCTTACATGAATATTTCGCAAGAAATTAAGTTAGATTTAATTTGGTGGGCTGACCATATTGAGGATTGCAAAAATTCTCTTAAAAGACACAATTTTTCTTTAGAGATCTCTACTGATGCTAGCCTCACAGGGTGGGGAGCGTACTGTAAGGGAGGGTCTACTCACGGTTGGTGGACAATCGATGAAGCTCAGGACCACATTAATATTCTCGAGCTTCAAGCCATTTTTTTCGGTTTACAATGCTTTGCAAAAGATTACAGAAGTTGTAATATTTTAATCAGAACGGATAATAGTACAGCTCTAGCGTACATTAACAAAATGGGAAGTGTTCAACATCCCAAGTTAAACTTACTATCCAGAAAGATATGGCAATGGTGCGAGAGATATGAGTTGTGGTTATTCGCCTCTTATATTAGCTCTAAAGATAATTGGAGGGCTGATCAAGCTTCCAGGATTTTAAAATCAGAAACAGAATGGTCTTTAAATGAGAAAATATTCCAAAATATTAAAATTAATTTTGGGGAACCAGATATGGACCTTTTTGCATCTAGACACAATAACAAATGCAAAAGGTACATATCATGGCAAAGAGACCCTGGATCAGAGGCAATAGACGCGTTCACGTTAGATTGGTCTAAATATTTTTTCTACGCATTCCCTCCCTTCTCCCTTGTTCTAAGAACAATTGAGAAAATAATTAACGATAAAGCCAAAGGTATCGTAGTTTTTCCATTGTGGAAAACACAAGCTTGGTATCCTATTCTTAAGACACTTATAATAGGAACTCAACTTGAATTTGGGCCTAAAGATAATATTCTTTTTTGTCCTTTTAGCAAGAAAACACACCCTTTGTCACAACAGCTTACCCTGGTGGCCGCAGTATTATCAGGGAGTCCTACAAAAGAAGAGGAATACCCAGTGAAGCTATCGACACAATGATCAGCTCACTTAGTGATTCCACAATCATTCAGTATGAGGTGTGTGAGGAAACGAAATTAAGGGTAAGGAAATAATCTGCCCAAAACCAGTAAATGAGATTTCCCCCAGATATTTCTACTTAATTTCGCCCCTCCTAATCGTCTTCCCCACCAGAGCTCAAATATATATATACCTGTGTCCGTCCAGTCCAGTAACTTTTGCTTTTGCTTCTACCTTTACCAGTGCCTTTTGCTATTAACCAGCCTTATTTACCTGTGATTTATTCCTATATAATTTGTACCCTTAACCGTCGTTCCAGTACCTGTAAAACCTTTGTTAACCTGCACCCCTGTCGTTCCCTGTGTTGAGTGTGTTGCCGTTAGCCCTAGGGGGTAAATCGTAAGTAGCCTTCGAGGTGAGTGAGTGTGTTTATAGTGTCATTAAAACAACAATCTTTCAACCCTTTATTAAACGTGCAAGCTGTTACCTTTATTACTCTGACCAGTTCCCAATTCCCCGAGTAATTCCAGTTCCTAGGTGTACTCCCTAGCGAACGGGTTACTACAACAAGTATTCCGCAAGATTACCAGCTACTCTCCATACGTTCCTACCTGTCCGTGTCTTCAAAACGAAATCGGAGCGTGACTCCTGGTTTTATACGAAGTACACCTCCGTAGTATCTTCCCGTCGCCCCGTCCTGCCTGAACCTGGGGCACAGAGTGCTCCCGCCTACGTTAACCATAAGGGGCTGAAAGCCGTCACGTGAAAGGTTAGTTGTTACAGTTCGAACACTCACCCCGCAGGTTCTGTTGGTTACCTCGTTCGGGTGGCGCAGCCCTCAATCCCGCATCAATTAATTTGTTACATTCTAGACAGCACTGCACGTGGAAATTAACCTACTAAGGGTACGTTCCACTTAACGCCCGCAACGACCACGACCGCGACCACGGTTTTATCGTTCCACTAGCTTAGAGGCGTTGTGGGCGAACCCTTAAGTGGAACGCTTTTGAGTGCGGTGTGACGTCACGCGTGAGTGAACAGTTTTCCAACATGGACGCCGTTGAGGAAATCGTAATGCGTAAAGGATACAAAGTGGGGTGGATTATGAAAAGTCACGTTAAGTTAGTAAATATTTTTTTATTTTTCAGTACCAATTATTGACACATACTTCTTCGCTTTACACAAGATATTGCTTCTTGTTAATAAAATATTGAAGACGACTTTTGAATTTCTATCATAAATGCTGCGGCCATACTTAATACGATGATAATGAACACTTCTCCCCAGAATTTCTTCTGGGAATGCTGCTTCGAAAACAATTTCTCTTCTTCATTCAAAACTAACATGCATTTTCATTAATCGTTGCATTACCATTTATACGAGTCTCATTCGCATTCCCTGGTAAAACCCTTTGCAGCAAACTAGTTGTAAATCTAAGATCTACAATAAAGAAAATTGTGTTAGAGCAGAATTTTCCTTAACAAATAACTAACATTCACGAATCAGCATATATACTTACCAGTTTGTGCATGTAGAACATCCATAGTGTAATGTCCACCACAAGGTTACGTTCTGAAACACGTAATTATATTTTCTCCATAGCGAAAACGAAAAATTTGTAACGCATGCGTGTTCAAACAATCAGTGTCTGACAGTTAAATGTCTCTAGAAATGTCTCCTGTCAAGAATGTAAGGTTATAAAATTAGAACGCCCACGCTGACCCAGGTACGATAGGCGAGCGCCGTGGGCTCGTTGCGGTCGCTAGTAATGACGTCATATCTGACGTCGCGATTGCGACCATAACGACTGTGGTCGTTATGTGGAACGGCAGCCGAGCGTCGTGGTCGTTGCGGGCGTTAAGTGGAACGTACCCTAACAGTCCGACTCCGACACGAAAACGACATTGACAGCACACCAGCTGACACGCTGGGGCCAGATAGCTACCGGCAGAGGGCAGTACTCCCCGGAAACTCCGGAAATCTTTTATATCATTTTATTTTGTATATATATATTTTTTTTAATTTTATTTCTATTTAGACAATACACTTTTACTTTTCTTTGCTCGCCAATTATTTCCCGACGCTACCCGAGGCTGTGGGCAAAAGCCGGAACGTACCCAGGGTTGCTCACAGGTGACCTATAAATTATGGTGGAATTTCTGCAGAGATCGAAACATCTGCCCTTTTAACGTGGAATCGGAACCAGTTATTTCTTTTCTACAAAACATACTGGATTCTACTAATAACTTATTCGGGTCAGTTAACTCTCATAGATCAGCCCTCTCCTTAATTAGTATGAGTAATTTATGAGATGATTTATCTCTTAAACGGTTTTTAAAGGGGGTGTTTAAACTGAGACCTCCCAAACCTAAATATAATTACACTTGGAATCCTGAAAAGGTCATAAGGTATTTTGATAAATCCGATGACAGCAGTTTAACTTTCCTCTCACATAAACTGGTTACCCTTCTGACATTGGTGACGGGTCATCGATTACAAACGATTGCATTAATACGATGCTCTAATATCAACATAACTGATGAACGTATTAACATATTCATCCCAGATTTAATTAAGACATCTAAACCGAACAGTTATCAACCAAACTTAAGATTACCGTTTTTCAAAGAAAACAAAAATATCTGTGTCGCGTCGTGTTTATTAAGTTACCTGAACCACACGGAAAGTCACAGAAGAATAACTAACGATGATCATTTATTTCTAACTTGTTCTAAACCGTTCAAACCAGCAACGAAACAGACGTTAAGCCGATGGGTCAAGACCACACTTTATAAAGCCGGTGTGGACACAAAAATCTTTCAGGCCCATTCTACAAGACACGCCGCAACATCAGCAGCACTTAGAGGTGGTGTGTCTCTGGATGTTATAAGGCGTACCGCGGGATGGACTCAGTCATCTCAAACTTTCGCAAAATTTTACAACCGGCCCTTGATGGAAAACAATAACTTTGCAGAATGCATTTTAAGTCAAGGAACAATCAGTATTAACTCTCAGTTATAGACTTTAATACCTTAAGATTCAGGTCAAATTTCACTTACCTGCAAAATAGTTTTTATAAGTTTAGTATACTTACCACAGGGAAAAAATCTGTTACTTAAGTATGCGTATAGGTTTCTTGTAGAATACTTTTTTGGTTGTTCAAAAACTAGTTTTCTTTTCTTACTTTTGGTGCTTTAGTATGCCTTTCTTGCTGTTATAAATGTTATTATGTATAAACAATATAGAGCGAGTGTTTTACGTCCACATTCTTTAAACATCTACAGTGTTCTTAATTATGTAATATTGAGGACTGGACTTTCATATAATTACGATCGAACTTCAGGTAAGTTCTTTTGATCGATAAATCAAAGAGTATTATAACGAATTTTCTCGAAAACGAATTGACCGATTTGAAAAAATCAAACTTGAAAACTTCGAAAAACCATTCAAACAAGCCATTACTCAATACCACTTGTCATTTAAAACTTTTAAGGGAATGACCCTGGGTGGCAGAGGGTGAAAGGGGGGAAGAGTCTTGGTTAAAAAGTTGTCCCCCTTGACAAATCTTTTGCCGTGTTTCGGCGTTTTTCCTTTAATTAGTGGTTTTCGATCTGGATATAGAAAGTACCGTAATCATCCGCCATTTTTTGGCAAATTTGCTGCAAACTTAAAAAAAATTGACAAATAAAATCTGATTAGCTGAAATTTTTTAATAACCTAACTTTACATAGTACTGTCATGTTTTATAAAAATATATACGAAAGGGTACTTATATCAGTCGACCAATAATAATATTTCGTCTCGGGACTGTGCAATGAAACAAGCACAAACATTATTCTGACTACTTCCAAGAATCCTCCACATAAAATAATCTACTATAATTATTATTGTTGATATTTGGATGTAAGATAGTTATGTAGGTGTGTGCTGTTAGGATATCCGAGCATCTGCCACTAATTTCGCAGAAGGCGCGGCGGTGGTGGGTGGTCGAAGATTTAAAAAATTTAAACGTCTTATTATTAATAAACTTTGATTTATTTTATTTATATGAATGTACTGAAATGATAAATAATTATGCGAGACGATTTTTGCGGTATACACGCTGATTCAAATTCGAGGGCCACCATTGGTATCTCGGAAACTGTAAGAGATAGGTAGGTAGTTTAAATTTGGTAAAGTTGCGTATTTTGATGCTTAACGAAATGCGATTTTGAAACTGAAGATATCCGGAAAAAAACGAAATTTCGCAACATCGTTTTTTTTTACTGAAGTTATTTAAAACATATTTCAAAATAAATGACACTTTATTATGGCCACTTTCTTCCTCTATAAGATGATAGTTTTAAATTTTAAGTCGGACGTTTCGTCTCCGGTTAACCATCATCAACCTTTTTTTTTCTTATGGAAACCATTTTCATTTTTTTTTTCAGTTTCAAAACGCATTTTGGTTAAGCATCAAGTGCCAAATTTAAACTACCTACCTAGTGCTCACACTTTCCGAGATCCCCATGGTGGCCCTCCACTTTGAATCAACCTGTATACTCTTTGAAAGACGCCATTAATTAGAATATGTAATAGGGAATTGTCGCGTTTATAATAGTATAAATGAAGACCATTACTACCATCTGATTGGTGCACATGACTAGATCACCGACTTTAAAAGCGATCCGACGTCGCGGGTTCGAACCGAATTTTGTACACGTTTTTAAGACATAAAAGGAAGGGCTGAAGAGCTTTTGAACCAATTGGAATCAAATTTAGTACACATATTCTTAGACATAAAAGCGCAAAATCGCGCATGGGCAGGTGTGAGGGTGGTATCTCTACCAAATTTTTTTGTGCAACCGAAATATTTTGTTTTTTTACGCGCGCACACTTTATATACGACATGTGCGTCATTGAAAAGATAACGACAAAAGACACTTTCGAATTCGAATGTGTTTATCGCAAATTTAAGTGTAGTGTAGTGGACGAAAGAGTTTTTCTTAAATGGAAAGCAAAAATCTACACTAATTTATATAACGTCAGTAAAACCATTATTTGGGGAGGATAGGGTAGCTTCATGATGAAATCATACTTTGAAATGAACTCTCAGAAAACTAAAATGGAATTTAATTTAAGGAATAAGGAGAAATTGAACGATTTCTAATTGATGCACGAACCTTTCCAAGATCTAGCATTAAAAATCACATAGGATAGGACTGTTGAATTCTTGCATTTAATTGCTTAACAGTAACAGTATTAATATCTAAGGCAATTAATGCCAAAATTTATATGATGCTCTCTGGTCTGAAATTGTAGTAATAAATCAGATTTGCTCTTGCATCGTGACTATGAAATAAAATTATCCTCCTTTCGGGTTAGCTCTTTTCCCCAAGCTATTTCCCAATGCTGATCCCTTGACCCAAACCATTGAACAATAGTAATCGAATACAAGCTTGTTCATACCCTGTTTTCAGGTTCCGGTTTAAATAGATTATCCATTTTATATGTGCTTTGTGTTAAAGTATCTTATTACGCGATTGTTGAACACGACGTTTCATTAGATGCACTCGTGGAGCTCTAATTCAATATCAACGGAAATTAAAGGCCTCTTATTTCATTTCTGTTTTATCTTGGACACCTTTTGCTTACAGGAATTGAATTCCGTTTGTTGCATTACATATTACATCAATCTCGCTTGCATTCCTCGTCGATAAGTTAGGTAGGCTTGCATGGGTAGGTACTAAGAAAAGTAATTCCTATCTAAATATAATAGAACAAGAGCTCGAGACAGAAAAAGGTGTAGGTACAGTGTACTTATACATCTTATTTTTAAAACAATTAAATTATTGATTACCTACACACATTGGAGTGCGATACAAATACCTGTGCATAGTTCTAAAGGAATGTGTAACAGAATAATTTATTTTAAAAAGTAATCAAACGATACGGAAATTATGCGGTTTTTGTACGCAAAGGAAGGTGGCAAACAATGAAAAGTTAAATTGGATTATAAATAAATTTTGATCCACGGTAGTGCTTGTTGCGCTGGACCTTGTGGTATAATGTGCTTCTAAGAAATCACTGAACAAAAGAAGTACTTTCGTAAAAGTGACTACATACAATGCTTACTTTTGTTCTTTCTGCAAGTTACTTACTTACTAACTGGGAAAGGTGTGCAACAAAATATATAGTTTTAAGATGTATACAAAGAAAACTAAAAGTGTAAAAGTAGAGTGTACAGTCAATAATATGTTGCACTATTGTTTGTTGCTTCATATTCGCGTACGTGCTCTTCTGTAATGTATCACGTTTTCTCACCACAGAAAATACCGTTTCATAAATCCCACTCTCGTTATTTTAATCACACCTCATCTACCTCAACTATAGCAAAAGGGAGAAATAAACGTCCAAGCTCATGAATATTTTTCATCTAATATCGGAAAGAGCGTTTAGGTATTTAATAAAATTTCTCTTCAAAGTTATTGGGCAGGAATTCCGTGCCTATGGGGAATTCAACAAATGTTAAATAGAAGGTGATAAAATTGATTTTACAATGAAAACGAAATGATCCTAATATGTATAATTGAAATAGCAGGTACGTTACCGGTTTATTGTCAGCGTTGATCAACCGAGCTTTAACCATCCAATATTGCATAAACTACTATAAATATCTTAATGTAATTAATAATACACGTTTCTCGCGTACTTGTCTTCTACTTCTAGAATTGTACAGTTCCATGTTTTCGTTCATTTCGTCTTTAAGAAGACAAACCCCGAATAGAACGGTCACATACTCTGTAGGGTGTTCCAATGAAATTTGCATCCTCTACTAAATCCCTGACTAAACCAGTTTACAGAATATTAACAAAAACTGACCGAATACAATATATCTCGAATTTATAGCTTTAGGAAATAGTAACCGTTACCTTAAAAATTTGAAATGTCACATGGGGTCGTGGGCCCTTTTTTTCGGATCTTACCTTAGTTTTACCTTTGAATATAAAATATTTTTACGATTTCTTTTTCTACGGTTCAATCATAATTATCAGGATGTGGGTTTGAGAGAGCCACTTGTTATGTTGTAAATTCGCAAAATAACCCAAGTTGAGCCGAGAAGCACAACTGCACAACTCTAAACCAAAAATCAAAATTTCCCCAGACTGGAACCCCATGGCATATGATCGTGATAACCTGTCTAGTGGTAGAGCTGCGTTGTTTTGTGAAATGTGTTGCTCGAGGATGAGTGTATCGCGCGGAGAATAGATTAAATCCACATAAATAAAACAAAAGAAGTGGAGGAGAGTGAAATTTAATTATATCGTTATAAAATTCAAATCAAAATATAAGTAAAAGTTGCCTTCTCACAACCGCGAGTAGCTCTAGGGTCTTCATTGATTATAAGGAAAGAAAAAGGGTCATTGAAAACCTTCCAGGATATGTACAATCACCTGCTACCACTTTTCACGGAAATGAATGTATTTACTAAGGATCTGCTATATTGGCCCCTGACATTAACAACACGGCTAAGAATATACGTAATGTATACCATATTTTGGTTTGTGTTTGTGGGTTGAGCTTAGTGCTTTGGCTAGGACATGACCTGTCTAAAGGTATACTCGAGGATAAAAGAGATAAAAGGGAGGAAAAGGAGAAGAAAAAATAACATTCAATCTTATTTGGCCTCCTGGTCGAGAAGGCAAATTTTGAACTAGAACTAGGAGTCTCATGGCAAAATGCAAATCATTCCTAAATGAAATAGTCATAGACATGGGCTCTAAACCAAACAAAAACAAAGCAATTTCGAAGGGTTAATTTTATTAACCTCAATCAACACCATTTCAATTCCCTTACGGGGCTTTCTTTCGACTAGCCAACATTTTCGAACAGGTCAGGTCTCAGCTACACTCATTCAAGAAAGTCAATAAGTCGCTTCCTACCGGATCAGAGGGAATGATTATCATTCGCATGTCCTGTCGGTTCAGAAATCGCGCTAGTGGCATCCAAACTAAGAAGGCTTGAGGATTTTCTCCTTTTATTTTGGCTCGAAAACCGTCACGGTCAAAACTCTTGACAATGTCTGTCGGCCATCGGCAATTTTTGCCTCTTCGAAGTTTCCGCTCTGAAATCGGTCCGAACCGGTCGATGATATCGTGACTCTTAGTCAACAAATGGAATAGTTTCCAAAATACAACCAGAAATGTAAATCTATAATAGGCGAATGAAAAGCTCTCGGAAAGACCTAAAATTAAAAAAATACGTCCAATTCCGATTAATGGTTCACGAGAAATCAGCTTTTGACTTTGGGCTTGTTTTCGAGATAATCAGAAATGATTTTGCAAATCGGGTCTCATCTAACGATTCTTTAAAGCGTGAACTATTTTTATGCTTCTATTTGACCAAAATGTATGATTTTTATTAATCAGAGTACAAGTGTCACAAAAGTATAATATGTGAGAGTACCAAGTAGATTGTTTGCAACATATTCGATATAATATAAGAGCTGTATACATGGTGTAACAATTTTGCAGAAATTCCCAAAATTTCTACCCCAAAAAGTGGATTCCTAAACAAGAGTGCGAAAAATTCTGATTTCTACGAGATATTCATTTAAAAGAATATATACGGGCAGTTTCCTTATTGTATTCTTTTAAATGGGAAATAATATATGACCTGAAGTACAGTGGGGAAAGAACGCAAAATGAAATAAAATAAAATGACCAACAGTGAAAGAGTTGTTAATGAGCAAAATGATTTTTGCAATTGATTAATTGACAAAAAAATCATGATAAATATGAATTATAAATCATATACACAAAGCATAATCGCAAAAACAGATTAAAAGCAAGTTCCAAAATAAAGAACCGGTTAGGGTACAAGCTCGTAGCTGTACAATGGGTAACTAATCTTTGGTGCAATAATACTGTTTGTCAAACGCAAAAATGAAGATTACATGGCATTGGAAGGCCATTTAACGTAAACACCAAAATATGTGGTAATTAGTGAATTGCAACTCACATACATTCTACACCGCGAAGATTTTTTGTTGTAAGTAACATGTACTGGTGCTGGACTCAATTTCGCGCTAATTGCCCCTCGCGCTTCGACGTGAATTTCCCTACGGGTTAACCTGAATTCTTCACAGATTCTAAATCTACCTCGTGCAAAGTTACGGGTGGTTAACCGCTCAACGTGAACGCTATCGTAGCTTAACGTGCATTGCTCCACGGCTCTCTACTAATTACATAATTCCCACTACTTTTATTTTATAATTCGCACTGATCCTCGGGCACACAGCCCTCTGTACTAATAAAACTTCTTCTTTCTAGCTGAGATCCCTTAACAGCTATAAATTGACTTCGTGTGAAGTAGTATACTGCTGAATCAGCAATTCACACGCTGCGTACCAGTTCCGATAAAAACGGACTTGTCTTTTGCAAAATTGTTGTGTAATTCCTGCTGACTTCATTCTGCCCCATGACTTCTAGGCGCCTCAAATTTACATACGCAAATACATTTGTCGGGGCTGTACTTAATCCAAGACCATTCGCTGCACACAAAATCGAAGAAATTAAGTAAACTTCTATTCAAATAAAAATCCGTCAACGGGTCCCCACTTTCGAACTTTGAAATGTGCTTACAAATAGGTTTTGGAACTGTTTTAATAAATATCTATACATCAAGGTGGCTTGTTTGTACCTTGGTCAAAAACTAATCTGTAGAGTACGTCGAATAATATAAAGAGACGACATATAGCAATTAAGTAATGATTTGGTTTGCATTTGATAATTGAGTAGCTCCATCCATTCACTGTTAATGCAACTGCGAACACGTGAAGTAACCCACTTTGAGAGAGTTAATTGCTTTAAGATCTAAATAATTGGCGTCGTGCAGAAAGCATTAGTATCTGTATAAGTGAGAGCCAATTACCCGTAAGAACGAAATTCGTATTACCCGACAAAAGTTTTAATAATATAAAGTAACTTTTTTAAATGGAACGCCCTGTATGTATATCTTTACATAATATTTTAAAAGAAAATGAAATTCTGAATAAAACTTTCTAGCTTATTTTCGCGTATATCTTCTTCTGATTAAAGTATCGGTTGCTTGCGTCGTATACGATCTTTGTAATAAACTGAAAAAAAAATTAACGTAAGATAAAATAAACATCCCATCGGGATAAATGTTTCGTTTTAAACTTAAAAAAAATTGCAAGTAGTTCTTTAAATTCCAATTTTTGGTGGTTGTTAAACATTTTTTATCCAGGATTTCATTTTCTTTCGAAATTCAAGATATACAAAGCGTTCCCCTCACAAAAGGTTACTTTTTAGGCTATCTTCACAAAAACGTTGATTTTGTGGTCGCTTTTGCTAACTTTACTTTATTGTACACATCTGTCAAACTGTACTTATTTGAAACTGATGTGTGAGAAACTGTTTGATACAAAGCGTCGATCCTAGCCCCATCAAGGATTGGGCCATCCACGTGCGTTTTTTTCATTTTCGAACTTTTAGGAATGTTTCACACTATTTTGCATAATCTCAATGTTCACATTTTTTTTTTTTTTTTTTTGGACAGGTGGGGAAATGCATTACGCACACTCCAGATGGAGGTCTCAAATTATAGTTTGACGTTTCAATCTTTGCTGCTTGCAGACCTTTTTGAAATGTAGAACCAAAACATGAGGAAGATGTTTTTGCTTACATTATTATACGAAGAATCACCAGCAATTAACCGAGAATACAAGTAGCTACCTATACCTACCATCAAAGTAGGTAATCAGGTTTCTAATAATTGTACAGCATGTTAACTATAAGGTCTTGGAAGCCACAGTTACGAAGGACCTATTGCATTTGACATTATTAAAATGTTGTGCAACGGTGGAAGTTGCGATTGTACCTACTTTTACTCTCAAACGTTTCCTCTTAGATCATAGTATGAGCTAAGCGCCTGCCAGCCGCACGGACTCAAATTTAAATGTGAAGGTGAACCTTGTGATTTTAGGTTTATACGAAAAAATTACGTCAGAAAGTTGATGAGCGCATGCGTACTCGCCGAAGTTCGCTTGTCAGTTTAATCCACAGAATACGGCCTTCGTTTAATCTTAATAAGCTCGTGCTCGTACACTTATACACTGACCTGAATGAAAAATGAGGTCGGTTTCATGGAATTTGTCGTTTTCTACATGATCACGAATGCTGCTATCATACGAAGCCTTAAATTGTACCTTCTTTTGCGTACATTCGCTCTATTCGACTGCGAAAGTGAAGCGGTGCATTCGCCAAAGATGTGACTGACGTCAACATAACCTCAAAATTGCGGAAACCTAACGAAAATCAGTAATTACGTCTTATTCCCATAAATCTAACTGCATTCGGTTGTTTCAGTATTCAACCGCCTTGACTTTTTAGCTTCCTAGCATGTGCTAGGTAGCTATTAATTGCGATAGCCGTTTTTTGAACATTTCAAAATTTCATCAAATGTCGACGTTTTAGACCATGTTAAGCAACTTTTAAAGAATAAAATTTTTTTCCGTCTGTATGTACGTACGTACGTACGTTTGTTGGCAATTTTCTGAGAAAACGGCTCGACGGATTTTGTTGAAATTTTGTTTTAGGCATACCGAACAGAAAAATAACGGGCCGGATTTTTGAAAAAAAATTTTGGAGCGCCGTAACGGCATCGAACTTTTTTTTTCAAATAGCAACCTAAAATTTTTATTCTATTATTTGGAAGACCTTATTTTCCTGTGTACAACCTACAAAAAATTGGGCCGGGTTATATTATCAAAAAACGGAGAAAAAAATTGTCAAAGTCAAAAAATTGTGTTGCATATGTGCAAAACGCAACGATCTTGTTTCTGAAGCAATTTAAACGAAATTTCTATGGTAAGTCCCTTTAATAAAAGCAAACAAAATTCATGCGCAAAAATCGTGTTGCGCATGCGCAGAAATGCAATTTTCTTATTTATGGAACAATTAAAACGAAATTTGGATGGTACGTCCTCCTAATAAAAGAAAACAAAATGCATGCGCAAAAAATCGAGTTGCGCATGTGCAACATCCAACTTTCTTATTTATGGAGCAATTTTAACGAAAATTGGATGGTAGGTCCCTCTAATAAAAGCAAACAAAATGCATGCGTAAAAAATGCACCTTTCTTATTTTTTCCGTCTGTATGTACGTACGTACGTTTGTTGGCAATTTTCTGAGAAAACGGCTCGACGGATTTTGTTCAAATTTCGGATATGTATATTAGGCATACCGAACAGAAAAATAACGGGCTGGATTTTTGAAAAAAAATTTTGGAGCGCCACAATGGCATCAAACTTTTTTTTTCAAACCTGAAATTTTTATTGAGTTATTTGGAAGATCTTATCTTCCTGTGTACAACCTACAAAAATTGTGTCGGGTTTTATTACCAAAAAATGTTTCAAAACCCACTCGTGGGTATTGCCGCGTAACACATTGTAAATGATGAGTAATGGGCAAATATAGACCATAGCAGCTATCAATTAGTGAAAATCTGAAGTCTCTTGGTGACCCAGGGGCCGAGATCTCGATGGAACAGACGGACGGACATAGACAGACAGACGAAAACACAAGCACATAAGCGTTACCTCAGCATCGTTGTGATACACTAAAAAGTTGGCATTGCGCAGTTTGCGCGCATATGCACACCTGATTTTTACGATTTGCGATATGTTGCCATTACTAGAAGCATCTGTGGTTAAAATTTCAAAGAAATTATAACGCGCGAGCTGCAAAAGGCAAGGCGCTACAAAAAATACCATGTGCTTTTTAAATAAAAACACACGCCGCTGACCGGCCAGCTAGCTATGTTGACAAAAGGGTAAACAGCGGAGAGAGCAAGACAAATATACAGGGACGTAGGTAAAAGAATTCAATACAATTGGTAATGGCTCCGTAGCTATCCTCGATTTCAACTCAATCTTCTCTACTTACGGTTAGTGGTTCTGGTAGAGTCTTTTGGGCGCCACCTAATTCGTCCAATATCGCTTATCACTACCCGAACTAGGAAAAGGTAGCTTAGCTTAAAAAAATATGTAACTATAATCCCACAAAAATAATTATTTATTGGGGTGCTCTGCACCTTCATAAAAGCACAACCAAAACTTCGGTTCCCCAATGGGAATCCCAAAAACTTAGGTCCAACTATGAGGCTTTAAAAAATAAATACTCCAAATTAATTCAAACATAAAACATTTACAAAAAAAAAATTTCCCCCATGAAATACGGAATAAAACCCACCAGAATCTCTGGGGTCAGAACACAAATATTGTTACCGTGGCACAAGTGATGAATTAGATAAAGTGATTTCAATCCCTTAATCGGTAGCTTGGGGGCAATGAAGTGGTTCAAGTCGTTACGAGCTCGTACGTTACATACTGGTTATTACTTCGTACATGGGAGTAATACTTAAGTGATTATCAATTATCGTATCTCAATATTCCAAGCTGACTAATTAACAGTATTACTATTGGCTTTAGTGCATATGCCAATTACCACAATGTGGGTCCAATTCAATACAAACAGATAAATTTATAACATTTACATCACCACAGGATCAAATATTTACGTCTGAATGGCTCCTCTGGGTCCTGGTGTAAGTCTTCTACGTAGTGCAATAAAAGGTGTCGGTTATTAGAAGAGTTCGGCTTAGCCCGCAAGATCGTAACGTTGCAATGCTAGATTTTACGGCACTGCTCTGCAATATTCTGTCGCCTAACTTCCCAAGTTCAATCCATCCTCAATAACACCATTCGGTACGTAGATCGGTACAAGGATTTTATCTCGTACAAGGACTCCTATCCAATACAAGGACTCTAAAAATATAACCTAATTACGACTGGTTCTCACTTAAATATAGACGAACGAACCTCTAAGTAGAGAGTAAACAAAAAAAACTTCGTCAAACAGCAAGTAATGTAAAAGGCGTTATATCGTGGATCGGATCGGTACCGATGAGTGTTTCGGCTTCAAGATTAAAATTCCATTTCGGAAAGTTGCTGTCGATTTAGATTCCTTAACGACACAACATTTAAGTTCGTTGGCAAGTAAAAATGCTTTCGCAAATGGTTAATTCACCAACGGAACATGAAGATGGTAAAACACACACCGAATCCCAGTCAAAACACACACGTTCCTCTTGCAAGTTCTAGCGAGAAGACCCCACTTTCTTTCCGAATTTCCGGCTAGTGCAACGAAGAAATTTATCTCCAACCAATTAAATCACAGAACGGCCTTTACAATACCATATAAGGAAATCTCCAAAACGCTTATCGAAAACGGAAATGAATTATCACCAATACGAACATAGATAGATATGAAAATAACACCAACGCAAATGCATAAAGTTACTAGATGGGTTGCATTCAGCGCGGCGCAAAAAGTTATACACAGAGTGAATAAAAGTGAAATATAGACAACATGTTGGCATTGTTTTAAAACTGTTACAAAATATCTGGCAATTTTTGGTTTCAGCTAGGAAGTTATTCTGTCAAGAATTTGACACCTGGTTTTATCCTGCACCACTCAACAAAATTTTCATATTGTTTGAGGTAAAACCGTTGTGATTTTGCAGGGAGCAGACTTAGGGTCGCAACGCTTGCAGCCGGTATCACCCATTTTGATACGTACAAAACACACGCAAAGATGCTAATTATAATTACGTACGACAAGAAATGCTTTATTTTTAATTGTCTAAGAGATAACTATGATTTTCAGAAAAAATATGTTTATGAGCAAATTTTTGAATTCTTTTTTGATGATCGCCTAAAAAATGTTGTGTGGACCTTGGCCAAAAGTGATTTGTTAGGCCTCATCTGAATTGCGGCCTCGGCTGCCGCCTCGGTCGCAAACAACAGCTTCGGCCAAAAAAGATCACTTTTACGGCCTTGGTACACAAATAACTATTATTGAATATCTTGATAACCGCATGCCTGCAATTATTTTTATCATGCGACCGTTGCAATCGTGAGAAATTTCATATTTTCTAATTAAACAACTTCGTAACTGCAATAATATCAAAGTTAGTAATAGTAATGATGTAATGTGATGACACAGTGCGTATATGGGGTTGTAACTTGTGAATTGTGAGATTTCATATTTTCAAATTTCATCATCTTTTACGCTTTTGATGGCAATGTAATGGAGGGTAGTACTGAACAAGATCCATGAAATCTTTAGACGAGGACATGACTGATATGAGTAACTCACAGATAGGTTTTGAAACTGTTTTAATAAATATACATCAAGGTGGCTTGTACCTTGGTCAAAAACCTAATCTGTAAAGTACGTCGAGTAATATAAAGAGACGACATATCGCAATTAAGTAATGATATGGTTTGCATTTTATAATTGAGTATTAAACACCTCTGGAGATCAAGTCGTTTGTCTGTGAACAACGTTGTCCGTCAAGTAGCTGAGATAGCATGGTAGGGGTGGAAACTCGGTAACATCCTTTGCGGAAGTCGTGTCCGCATGACTGAAAATATGTACATATAACCGTATTTTGAGTTGATTAAAATCTCCCATAACACCGTACAGTGGTGTAGTGCTGTAGTTTCGAGGACTGTATCTCTGCAAGGTATGTCGATGCCAGTGGGTTACGATGCAGTATCAAACAGAAAAGACTAGACATATAGTACCTGTTGCGAATGATATACATATATCAATGGTTAAAGTAAACTTCTTGAATGTTTTATAGTCCGGAAGCCAGCTGCCATTTTTCATGACCAATAATAAGAAAGCTGAAATGTTGTAGTATGGTTCATTTAGTATTGCTAATAAACGTAGTAGCGGTGTGTGTAGTTGCGGCAGCCATCCGAAGATGTATAATTATGATGAACAAAAACCAATATTAAGAACGCTGAGATTTTGTTTGTAGGTTGATTACTATTAACGAAAAAAAGTAGCCAGCTGACTTTTTGGTGGTGGGTTGTACATCAGCTTCACGCCTTAACATGCGAAAAGTGTGCGTGGAGTAAATTAATATTAAGAAAGCTGAAATTTGAGGAAGTGATGGTCGACTTTAACAGTTTCACGAAATAAATCGTCCACGGTGGAAAAGTGCTCAGCTGATCACTTAAAGATACGGCGTATCGCTATGCGCGCGGGGGTCTAGAATTATTAACTGCATCAGCTGACCATGTTTCCACTGCGAAAAGCTCAGCGGACATTTTTTTCGTGTAACTGTTACCGATAACTATTAGTTTAAAAAGTTTCAGCTTTCTTGGGTTCCGATTACTAGTAATTCTTCTTAATTAAACAGTGTTTATAGTATATGGGCACGACGCGTTGCGCCTGTCATGTCATGGCATGCTTCTCTCTCATGCTAAATTATACTTTTAAATATCTCATTCTAAACAGTACATACCTACTATTACCGGGTGGTGCACGGTAAGTAGGGATTAACATGGGAAATTAGTTTTATGCAATATCCTGCCCTCCTGTACATTTTACAGAAAAAACTGTAGAGTTTAAAGTTGTTCCGAATTAAAAGGTGCATACAAAACTGTTTTTACATGTTTTATTAAGCTTTTGGTATACCCGCAAATTTAAAAATAAATTTCAACATTTCTGTTATAGTAACAATAGCCATAAATTTTGTTGTTTTATGAACTGCTAAACCGACCGATCTGAATCCATTTGAAAATTAACATGCTATAAAGACTATTATATGAAAAAGTAAGGTACGCTTTTTAGGGTGCCATAGCTACGCTCGCTTGTTTGTAACTGTCAACAAAAGTTAAGAATTTTTTATTTTAGTAAAATCATTCCTGTAAATCCTTCTAAAAATATTGAAAACGAAAGTGACGAAGCATCTGAAGGCGCTTCTTTCATCCCCTAAGATGTCACTCGCTGATAAAGGTTAGTTTGTGTAAAACATTGCATGTTCATGCTTCCAAAGTTTGTGGTTGTAGTGACAATTATGGATATTGGAAGTTGCAGCTTGCAGTTGCAGATCAGAGGAATTGTTAAAAATGAACGTAGACTACATAGAGGATGGAGAATGTTAGAATTCTAGATACAAAAACTAAAAGTCAAGAGTTTTTAGCGCATTTCCACAAAAATTTAAAAAAAATGCGCTATTGTGGCCACTTTGTCCGTCCGTCCGTCCGTCCGCTAACTTTGCGACGCTACTAGTTTTTTTATCTTAAGAGCTATTGTTCTACTTTTTTCGCTATTTGGTTCGTTATGGTGTCGAGTCTTGTACCAAGGAAGGAATTTTTTCGGTACCGCTTACAAAAAAAGTTATTGTAAAAAAAACAAAAAACCGTTTTTTACATGTTCCATAATTTTACACTTTTGCCGTTTATTAACGATCCTAGAGATCGTTTATAATTTTGCATTGCTATCTGTCGCCTGCCGGTTGGTCTCTCCGTCTGTTCCTTTGTCTGTCTGTCCATCTATCTGTCCGTGTGAACGATAACTTTGTTTAGAAATGTTCGATCGCTTTTACATCTCCGTTAGTTATGAACTGAATTGCATGAAATTCAATATGGGCATAGCTTTAGCCATATAATACGCAATGCCAAAAGTTGAATCGAATCGATTCAAAATTCACAGTGCCCTTTTCGCATCTCGACCATTTATAAACCGAATTGCAAACTTTTTTACTTATAAAAGTATTTAAACGAAATTTGATACATAGGCACTTGGGATAAAGGAAAATCAAACGCCAATTTCAAAATTTGGTTTTGCGCATGCGCAGTGCCAACTTTTTTATTTATGGAAGAATTTAAACGAAATTTGATACATAGGCACTTGGGATAAAGGAAAAAATCAAACGCCAATTTCAAAATTTGGTTTTGCGCATGCGCAGTGCCAACTTTTTTATTTATGGAAGAATTTAAACGAAATTTGATACATAAGCACTTCGAATAAAGGAAAATCAAACGCCAATTTCCAAATTTGGTTTTGCGCATGCGCAGTGCCAACTTTTTTATTTATGGAAGAATTTAAACGAAATTTGATACATAGGCACTTGGGATAAAGGAAAATCAAAAGCCAATTTCAAAATTTGGTTTTGCGCATGCGCAGTGCCAACTTTTTTATTTATGGAAGAATTTAAACGAAATTTGATACATAGGCACTTGGGATAAAGGAAAATCAAACGCCAATTTCAAAATTTGGTTTTGCGCATGCGCAGTGCCAACTTTTTTATTTATGGAAGAATTTAAACGAAATTTATCCATAGGCACTTGGGATAAAGGAAAATCAAACGCCAATTTCAAAATTTGGTTTTGCGCATGCGCAGTGCCAACTTTTTTATTTATGGAAGAATTTAAATGAAATTTGATACATAGGCACTTGGAATAAAGGAAAATCTAGCGCCAGTTTCAAAATTTTATTTTGCGCATGCGCCGTGCCAACTTTTTTATCTATGGAACTATTTAAGTGAAATTTGATACTTAGGCGCTTGGAACAAAGGAAAATCTTAGTTTATTAGTTAGTTATAGTAAATTAGTTTTAAAATTTAGGTTTGCGCATGCGCAGTTCCAACTTTCTTATTTAGAAAAGCATTGAAATGAAATTCTTCTCATAAACTGAAATTGAAGTAGCACGTCAACAATGGATTGCCCATGTGCAACGCTATCTTTCATATTTGTGGCCGGATTTTTACGATTTTAACAGAAGTTGCATCTTACAAATGGGAAATGAATGCAAGTGGAAATGCGCTTTATGTAAATCGTTTACGATTACTTTTTAACTTGTTACTCTAAAGGGGGAGACAAATACTTAGTAATCTCATTCATCAGTATGGTACGTCTGTAACAAATGCAATTAGTAAACCAATACTTTATGCTATTTTCCTATAACCGGCAATAAATTTGTTAGCGTATTTCTCTGAGCAATATCTCAGTTCAGCCCAGCTAAAATAACAATACGCAGTTTCAAATAATAATAATAATAACATCCCAAATAATGGTGAATCTACCAATACAAAATACGCAGTTTGTCCGCAAGGTACCCGATATATTTAAAAGAATGATCTATCATGCCAGGCTATAAACATAAATGTGTTCAAAGGATTGTCATGTTCCGTTTTAAAACGTGAATTGAATACATTACGAAAGTGATTGTTTCGATGGACCGTAGTAGAATACGTTATTTATTACCAAAATTTCAATAGTGATTATGATAGAAAACTGCCGTTGCTTATTGTAATGTTATTAGGAATAAGCTGTAAAACGACATGAAAGGATTACCTACAACTTACAAAGTTTCGAAAAGCTTAAATGTTAGTTGTCGGAAGTAGAGAATTCTAATTTAAGTATGTCTTTTAACGATTATTATAACAACATATTATTATGATAAGATACCATATACCTTCTACACACTATAAGCTGTGCTATAAGTATAATAACCGCAAAGCTTTGTAGCCTATTCGGAATACCATACATTTTATTTTATTGTAGTAACATTCTCACAGTAGCTTGTAATCCGCTATTTGTAATCCCATTTGCGTGACTTAAAACAAAATAATTCATGCAGACTGCGCTAATTTCTATTTTTAGACAAATTCCACTTATTCAAACCATATTAAGAATTTGAACGCCATAAAAAAAGTCCCATATGGCGGGGATTATAAATACTTAAATCATTTAGGGAAAGAGTCATACCTATACGATAAATTTGACTTTTAAATTTCACTCCGCTTTTAGAGTTTGTATTTGACTGTCGTATTGTTTATGCAATAATAATAATGACGCAATTTGATGTATTAAATCATCGCTTACTATTGGTTTATAAATATTAATTATTCGTAGTAATTCTTTGCATAATTGAATGATGAAGTTAGCTCACGCGTTTCTCAATGAATATTTTATAAATTGACTGATAGTCTTTATAATATAAATACTGAAGTAGGTACATAGCGTGAGCGTGATGGGATTATTATCGGTTTTAGTGCTTTTTCTTGTTGCAGTCTGCGGTGTAGTCGACCAACTAATTATGCAGACATTGTATAAATAAGTACCGGACTTTAATATGAATTTTAATTACCGTAAAAGGATATAGTTTTTGGAAGAATTCGCCATTCAAATTAGCCACTGCAAAATTATAGCTATGAGCATCAACTGCTTCTATTTGTGACTGGAATCGCCCATGCTTTCAACGCAACGGGTCCTTGATTCTTATTGAAAAAGTAAGAAAGTCGTTATAGCTACGAAGGCTACGACCGAGCGACGGGCCGTTTTTACTATTATATTCGTTATGGCTGACTGGCTAGCAGAAATTACAATAGCTAGAGACTTCAAGTTTGCTTCTGAGACAAAATGACATATGGTATATGCTCGTATATATGCAACGCATATTCACCGCATATACTTTTGGCCAACAAAGGTATACGAGTATCCTATATAGCGTTGGGCAAAAAAATCGATTAATCGATTATAATCAAACGATAATCGATAATCGGGTTTGATTATTCTATTAAATTAATCGATTAATCGATTATTTGATTAATCCATTATTTGATTAATCGATTATTTGATTAATCGGTTATTTGATTAATCGATTGTTTGATTAATCGATTATTTGATTAATCGGTTATTTGATTAATCGATTGTTTGATGAATCAATTATTAAGTAAATTTTAATTGATTATTATTAGCTGGATCATCAGTTTACGCAAAAAGGAGCACTCACAGCTCACAAGTATTATTTTATTTTATGGCGGATGTTAAAACGTCACTTTAAGCAGCTAAAATGAATTAAGATCAAAACTAAAGCACACCTCATCGGAGAGTAAGCTGCCTAATCATTTATTTTTATTTATTTATTTTTATTTTTGACCTTCATTTTCAAATGGGCTGGGTTTCAGCCAAGGCTGTTCTACCAACCAACCCACTATGCATTTGCAAATATCCATGCCCGAACCCGGATTCGAACCAGGGACACTTTGTTGATTATTGATTAATCGATCTCCCTAGTAATGAACGATTTGATGAAAAGAGTAATGGAATTATTTTTTATTTTTATTATTAAATAATTAACGTATTAATTCATACAAACAGATATTTATCATGTATGTGACAATCGACTTTTGATTAAACGATTAGGTGATTAATCGATTATTTGATTAATCGATGATTTGATTAATCGATTAATCGATATTTGATTAATCGATTATTTGATTAATCGATTATTTGATTAAACGATTATTTGATTAATCGATTATTTGATTAATCGATTATTTGATTAAACGATTATTTGATTAATCGATTATTTGATTAATCGATTATTTGATTAATCGATTAATCAGTGTAATCGATTATTTTTCATAATCGATTATCGATTATTCAAACCCGTAATCGCCCAGCCCTAATCCTATAGGAATAGCCTCAACGTATATTTCACATAGTACCTATTTTACAATATTCGTTGTATATTTTGGATTAATCAAGTGTGTTATGATGTGAGAATTATCTAGCGACCGCATTTTCAAAAAAATGCTTTTGATTGTACCACGATACACTTACAACGGTATGCTCTTGCGCATCTAGAGTGACGTCACGTGCGAACAAAACCACAGAATATAGAGCAAAATTTCGCTTCTTAGATCGACAAATCACACTGATTTTGTGTAGAGATCGTCGGGGCGGGTATTTCCTGTGATTTGGTGATCGTATGAAATAAACTCGAATCAAAAATATTGGCCCTAAACATGAAGTGCGGCTTTTTCAGTAAATATTATGTAATTAATGCCTTATTAAAAGATGGAATTTCTCTTCCGTTTCCATTTTATTTTGATTTTCATTATTACGTGGTAGTTTTAAAGTAGGTAAAGCATCAGGTTTCAAATGTCCGCTGTTTTTAAAAGTAGGTTTAATTAAGAAATCGTTCCCTTAGCGGTGCTTCAAAACGGCTGGCTTCAACATGTTCAGAGCAAATACAGGCTATGGAATTAAACAGCAATGGAAAGACTTAAATACACCACTTAATATTAATGTAACACCATTTATCAAGTTAATTTTGTCGTTACGACGACTTGCAACAATCCATTTTTGAGAAAAGTTTTCAATTTTCCGAAATCGAAAGTATTTTATTTCCGTTCGTTTTGTTTTTCTATTAGAATTGCCCCATTGAGCCACTGCAGAACCTGGCATTTTGGAAATTTCACTAATGATTAATTAGCTATCAACAAATTAACGCTAAACCTCGTAGATACAAGATACTTATAAGTTGCAAAACTGTCACGCGTGACATGTGTACTACTAGATCGGTCCTGGCGTAAACATTTGAATTTTGGCGCCACATGTTCGCAGGTGACGTAATGCGCAGTAGAAAACGCGTTTGAGAAAAATAATGAGCATACCGTGTGTAAATGTATCGTGGATTGTACCGAAAATAAACCTCCGAGTAAACCTCATATATTTAACACATTGATTAATAATGTTAACTCAAAACACAGAAGGTTGCAGCGGTATCTAACAAATACTCCAAGATAAGAAAAAAATATAAATGCTAAACAAGGACTTATTATTTTGATATTGCACATACAAATCACACGCACCTACCACTTGAGGTAAATTTTAAAAAAGCAAAGGCTAAGGCGAACTAATTTTGAAATACTTCAGGCTGGCCAATAGAAAGTCTGTAAAACGACGCGATACATTCCGCGCCATAATTATTAATTATTCCATTTTGACAGTTGACGCTTCACGTTATTTTAGTTTACACTTTGCTTTTTGTATTTGCTTTATTTTACGTTTTCCTCCTCTAGTTTTTTACCAACTCGTCTTTTTCAAGACGCATATACTCGTAGCTTGGATCTACGATCTAATAAGGTATGTAATTCCCTTAAAGTGTTTTTAAATTTTGCATCAGAATGTCGGTCTTCATTTCTAGCGCCCTCGGACACGCCCTGTCAGGGACTTTCTGAGCTTGGTACCACTGTACATTGGCCCATATGAATAAAAGGAAGCATACGCTTATACTTGAAAAATTCAAAGTAAATACTCGTAAGAGCCCTTTCACACTGGGCTGCTCAGCAGCGCTACGCTGCGTCTCGTCTCGCTGCTCAGCAACGCTGCCAAGTCGCCAAGTGTGAAGGGGCTCTTACAAGTAATTACTTTGCATTTTGCAAGTATAAGCATATGCTTCCTTTTATTCGTATGGGCCATTGATTATTAGTAATTAAATAATTAATCAATCTCGAAACCCACTTGAACACAAATTAATTAAAAAAAATTCCCTTAATTTAAGGACTTCACTGTACAATAAGCTAAGTGGCAATAAAAAGTTTTATACCAATTACCTACACAAACAAAGCAATTGTCCTTCCATTTCCTTTTCCAAAAACAATAGCTACCTACCTACAATTGTTGCTAATTAACGGATATAACTTTGTGTAATTAACATACCAATTAATTATTATGGAAAAATAATCAAAAAAAAACCAACCACAATTTTTTATCGCCTAGCATTTGATATCTTCGGTTAGGTGCTATAATGATCGTAATATTGCAAAAAATAAACTATTTCAATTCTTTTCATGTCTATAAATTATATGATTTCTGCTCGATCCCCATTGAAATTCCGTTAATACAAACTTTTGGGTACATTTCATCAAATGGAACGAAATTGTGTATAAATGGCATTTTTACAATCGAGTTTACAAAATTTGTCCTTGCCATTATCATTTTTTATACGAAATTATGGCATTGTTAGTGGCGAAACTTTAGAATCATATCATTATTGTATGGAAGATTATTTTTTGCCTTTATTATTCAGTGAACAGTTTTTATTATGATTTCATTATTCGCATTTGCGTACATATCTGCAGGAATATACTATACTAATAATTCTATCAAACGTATAGAGGGGACACACACGCAGATGGGCACACAGAACACATTAGTAACAAATTTAAATTCCATAATGCTTTTTGTAGGTTCCAACGCCAACCATCTTTGCCTTAACTGTGTGTCCGGTTGTGGCTCAAACAAACCCAAGTGGTTCAAAATCGGTTTTGATTTTTGAAGCGTGTTCAAAATGCAAATTTGTGTTTTTGAAAACAATGCTGGCAATTTTGGGATATTACAGATTTCAAAATTGCATATGAAGGCGACCTAACTTTATGCAACCAAAATAGCTTCGTAAAACAAAGATCTAGCTATCATATTCATTAATTTGAATATTGTTGCTTTGGTTTCCGTATTTTTATTTTCGTTCGGGTGCGATGGTTTCAACTGAAAAAAAGTTGATATTGTCAATTGGTATAGCGGCAACAGTTTAAGGAGTATAAGAGATATTTTCTGTGACGGCAAAGCAAAAATATTCAAATTGATTAATACTACAGCCAGATCTTTAAATGTTTTAAGAAGTTATTTTGGATGTATAAAAAGTTGCGCTCTTTAGAAGAGATTTTGTCATTTAAAAGTAGACAGGGAAAAACAATAGGTACACGTAAATCCCTATGTCTACTTCTTAATAAATAGCACTGTATGTGCAAAATGTACATTTTATTGTGTTTGTGGAAGCTAACGTAGGCCACGGTTTGTGATATTGTTAGTCCTTTTTCTGGGAAAAAGCCAAGCCGTTTTGATAATGAAATTCCGTGTGAAATTCTCAACGTAACTGAAAAGTCTTATTCTTTAAGCTTATTTTTGATTTATTTTCAGTATTATCTGGAATTGTGAATAGACATATACGATCAATCACCTCTGACATTCTATTTCGATATTAATCAGGTTGTGGTAACCTGAACATCGCTCCAGATTTATTTTGAACAAGTCGGCAGGTAATTGTTGTTTGTAATGCGATACAAAAACCGCGAGCATTTCATATTGACGGTTGTTTGCTTTATCAATAAGTTGTGGAAAATTTTACCGGTACGGATTATGTGGCCTTAAGAAAAACTTAGTGATCAATGAATAATACGGAGGCAAAGCAATAAAATAGATTAATAATGTAATAAAATAGTTCTGAGAACCCACAGTTCTGTTACATTTAATAGTTAGTGGCCGATTAAATATTACCGCAACATTATCGAGTTGAACTACCTCCTTAAGTATTCATTGCTATTGATTTGGCGCGACTTTGACGAATATTGCGTAATTTAGCAAATTTTTCCAAGTATTTTTCATGTAGAGCAAGGAAAGGTAAACGAAAGTGCATAATCAATCAATAAATCATTAATACGGAAATGCTGCGGATTAAATTCAAGTTTGTAAAATAAAGATTACGAGAGGAATATTTAACTCAGTATTAATATCGGGAAAACAAAAGTTTTTTTAGCAGCTGAATTAACCGGGGGTTCGGGGGCCTAGTTCAGAAAATACTATTGTAAGAGAATTGTCAGTAAATGTCTTAGTAAAGATAGTGTGTGTGCAAATTCCGGGGCAAATTCGTCTTCAACTGTCAAAAAATTATAAAGGTACGAATGGACTTTTCCCGTACATAAATCAGGGTGATGGCTCTAATTCGAAAACGGAAGTTAAAAGACACAAATTAACACAGTTTCAGAGAGAGCAAGCTGAAAGCCACTGTTGAAGTCCATAATTTACGAATTTCGTTCAAGGGATGCTTTTATAAATCGATCTGGATTAAGATATTGGCCACGAAAGCATGGAAGATACGACGGTGTTCAAATTACAGAAAAGATCCGCAATTTAAGAGTTATTATTATGCTTTAAAGGAAAACAGAAAATTCCGATTACTTCCGAAGATATGCCAGAAAAACGAAACCGAAAAAACAGATACAAAAAAATCAAAAACACTTTCTCATTGCCACTTTTGAGCTCTACAACACACCGTTGAGAGATTTTCAATATAACGTTTTGTTCATCATCAACTTTATTTTTTTTATATGGGTTACATTTCACAGGTTGGTGCTTCTGCGCACAACGCTCATTCGAGAATACTTATCGGGCAAATTTTCCAGGAAATTTGTCCGATAGGTTTTTCTCGGGAATTTCTCCTGCGTTTTTGAGTTCAATTTGATACAGTTCAACTTATCTCACAATACACAAAACGACCGATAAAGACAAAAGGTGAACGGTCTTAAAATTAATTAGAAATTCGACGATTATTGTATATTTCTTCAGACATTTTGAGCAGAAACAATCCGAGCATGTAAGCTAAAGTTGAAAATCTATAAATGCCCATGAACATAAAAACGATCCCCAAATAAACTTAAAATCTAAAAAATTTAGCATTTAGATTATCTTTTTTATCGACACATTGAATTAAGTTAAAAAAATGTTTACAAGTTCTGAAAAGTATTTCAGATACGCATGTAACCATGTGAATGGAGTCTTTATTGTTATACTTTGCGTTTCCCATTTGTAAAATTAGAGATGCGTAATTTGTCATTTTTTAAGAGTAGCTTAGGTTTTGCGTTACAGCATCTTGTGAGTTAATCGGGGTAAACCAAGGATACGACCATGAGTCAAAGTCAAGGCAACGACCTTGGGTTAAAGTCAAGGCAACGACCTTGGGTCAAATCTCAAAGGCATGACCTCGTCCCAAATTTGAATTTTACGTTGCTTTTGAGAAGCACTGCATACTATTATCTTCACGGACTTCAAAAATTGATATGCCATAGTGCAATTGTTTATTGTACAAATGTGGGACATCATGTATCAAAAACTGTGCAACCAATCATTTGCAATAACTATTCCTTGTAGTATATAAATACTAAAGCATACTATAATATCGCGAACAATTGACTTTTGTCATTAATTAACGTAGGTATATTATCATTATTTAGTAAAGTATTTCAACAATGAAAGTGTGAACAGTTGAATACATAAAAAGTATTGTAACCTGTAGTCAATTTTATTGTAGTTCAAATAAATAGGACAGGTAGGGTAATCGTTTAGTTCTCTATTTCACTAATCCAATTAAAAACTAAAAGTATGGTTTCGATTCGATTTGTACCTATAAACCTATAAATGAAAACAAAAAAACACACCAGTTTCCGTTCAGCAGCACAAGATATAGGATTGTCGGTGAGGAAAAAGGGGAATTAGATTAACTAAACGGACACGTTTTCGCGGTACCTATACACGACCGTTGTCTTACGAATTTTCTAGAGCGATATCAAAGCACCATCGAGTCGATAAAGGATTTAGTCACCGGCGATAAGGAATGTGACGCATTCTTTCCATGAAATGCTGATTCTTTAGAAAGTCTTTGTTTGCTATATAAGCAAATTGAGTTGTGTTTAATTTCAGTTCCAACATCGATGTCGAACGGATAAATAGTGAAATTCGCGCTCGTCTTATCAATTTACATTAATTAATTGTTACAAATAAATCACGTAATCTTAACACAATACCAACCAATTTTAACATTCAAGAAGGCGGCATTTACCAAATAAATAATAGCCATCTACCTATATGAAATTTTGTGGGTATAATGTTTATGTATTTAAGAAGGAAAATGTCGAACAACTTTTCAAAAAAAAGCTCGTGCCTCGTGTTTGTGCGTCCGGAATAATTAGAAATGTAACGATTTTCGTTATTGGGGTTAAGCATTGCACTTGATTCTTTGTGCTATTTTTTTTGTTCAAAGAGACTCCAGTACCAAATTTCGTTGAGATCGGAATTTTTAGTCATTTAGGCGAAGAAACGCAAATTTTGAAACTTGCGGGTGTAGTTTTGTTTTCCAGTTTTTTGTTGATTCTAGTCCGCTGTAATCCTCACTTTTTTTCTGTGCAAATATTAGGCAACAGATTTATTTACCAATTATACCGAAAACTGTAAATGTGGTATTATAAATTGACGTAATTAGGTAAGCCTTAATGAAATAACATCATAACTTCTACTTGTGCGTGACTAAACGGGACGGCATCGTAAATTTTTGTCAAATTAAAAAAGGTCTAGTAACCTTACATTAAATGAGCGCGTTAATATCCGCTGATAGCTGTATTTACGTCGGCATTTTTTAATGAGACATTGAGACATACCACTGGATAAGGGTTAATTCAATTAAAATATGGAAGTACTTAAGGTTGCGTTTCTATTTCAATGAAAGACAATTACATAATCAATGGGAAAGTTCGTAACTAGAGCATAATAGAAGAAAATCAATTTTATTCTATGTATTACGAAATATTTATTTTATGGTGACAGCAGAGCAGAGTGATGTGCGCTCATCGATATTTGATGTCCCGACGTGAATCTTACAGAATAGTTGGTGCTCCTCAAGGTTCCTATTTGCGTTCACTTTTCCTCTTATCAAGTAGGGATGATGTCAACGTTCATCTGATGATTTATAATTGCAGAGTCTTATTTTATTTACTTATTGATACTTTCTAGTCACAACAAAATTACGTATATGGTTACATGTTACCAAGCTTAATTGACAACAGTCGACAGAGTTGTGGTATCACAAAAGTTGGTAGGTATGATACCTATTGTTTAAACAAGCGCATGTGTCTACATCTTAGTAAAACAAACACACTGTGATGCTTAATTGAAGGTGCTATTTGTGTTTAATATACGTAAACCACCTCCACAAAAAGCGCAACTAAATTGTCACATATCAAACATCCAGTTTTTGTAACAGTTTAAACGTGGGTAAATATATTTAATTCACATCCGTTAGATGCTGCCAATTTTTTTTATCAAGGCTTAAAAATGTTCTTTGGAATCACGTTCGACGACTCGCAATATGAAATTAGTGTCGCAAATACTCTAAATTATTATTCTTTTCATTACTCTTAATTGCCTTTTCCTGCGTATTCTGAAATATCTAACATACAAACTATTTAGTTGGGAATTTTCTGTGGTTACTTTTGGTATAAAAACTCCAACTGAGGCTCACAACCTGTCATATTGGATGTAATGAGCAAGAAAGAGTATCCGACCTTTTAATTGGAGATCAACTGTACTAATGATATAAATGAGTATATGCAAAGTCTTTGTAAGTACTTGAAGGTTGGAAAAATAAACTCTTTCAATCTCTTACAGACATTTTCACAAAAAATGTTCTTTCACTGATTTTGCTTCGATATTCTCGTACACATTTTCCAAAATACTGAAATGGCGAGTTAAATAATGTGGTTGCTGTTTTTAAATCGTATAAAGTTGCCAATAAATTCGGTCGAGGGAAGAGGGCAATGGGGAAACACGTCTGCTACGTCATAATACATAAGGCGTCATTCAATAATCAACTTCATTGTGAGATTAATCATCTTGGCATATTAAATAAGTTTAATTGTGTGGATTTAATGTAAGTCGAAATAATAGCAATTGAAATTGTGCACTTACAATTTAATTTTTTGCGTTGAGAATTATGAAGGTTTGTACAGAAGGCATTCTTTTAATAATTATTTATATGTAATGCTTATGCAAAGATGGATAAATGGCACATTTTCACTTTTGGAAAAATGAGGTAACAAGTTGTTGTAACAACAGTTGATATAATGCTAGAAGTAACATAACAGCATAACGTTCCTTAACGTTAGGGTAACATTGAAATCGAGGTCTGTGAAGTTGGATATACCACATGAAGGTATTCAAGCCACGGACAGTGGGCACTCTATAATTTTGGGCCAATTTTTGACGTATAATGCAAATGTTGTGCTCAAGCCGTACCGGAGATATTCAAAATTTTCAGTTGGTACCTCCAACCTCCCGTATCTTCGGAACGGCTGAGCCGATTTTAACAAACTTGCGCTACTTGAAAAATGCTATTCTTGGGCTACATAATATTTCAAGTTTTGTTAGTTTCACATGTCGCCGCTAGAGTGTTTTTTCGACATTCCAACAGAAATGGTTAATTTTCTCAAAAAAAAAATGCATTGGCGTGATTTTTTTTCATGAAAAAGTATAGCTAAATGTTGCCTAAAAAAGCTCACGAAAACCGCATCTCGATTTCTTGTTCCTAACCTAAATTTAGGTCAAAGAAAATTGTATACCCTTAATTTTTTATTTTCTGAAACTAATTTTTCTGGAATTCTTTTTTATTCATCAGAATAAAATCGCCCTTTTGGAAAATATTTCAAAATAACGCTAAAAGGTAAGTATGTAATGCGAATAACAAAATCACTATGGGATACACGAAAAATATAATTAATAAAAGCAGGCCATGGGCAACAAAATAAATAAATACCTAATCAAAACATAAATTGTAATAGTTTCACGCTACTTTGAGCAATTTTTGTGCTTCCAAAATGCGTTTTACGAACAATGAAGCTGTTGATACATGCTTGCAGTTTATTTTGAATGTTTTCAGAATACCTCACTAGCAAAAATGTGAGAGTTAGAGCCCTTGGAAGAGGAAGACACTTGGATCGTAGGTTGGGTCATTGCCATTGGTGTTAGCATTGAATAAAAAATAATTATTCAATGATGTTAGGCATAATTTAAATAATAGGTAACAGATTTTAAATTAAGTGCACTTAAATGGTTCTCTTCCTATGAAATGACATGAGTAATGAAGAATTTGGATATACAGACTGAGAGTTTCGAATTTTTCCGTTACGACTTGAGTACAAAATTTGCACTAGGTATACGATGATACGGCAAAAATTGGCACAAAATTATAGCGTGTCGATGGCTTGAATGGGTGATATTTATTCAGGATTCGCTGGTTTGCAGAATTACCTAGCTACATAGTCAATATAATCAAATTTAATGTTCTACACTGGTCATATTATTCCAAGGCACCTATTTATACAGGGTGTTTTTTTGGGAGCTTTAGTTAAACGTTTTTGGGAAAGTAAAATAGGTAGGTTTTTGAAAATGTGTACTTAGGAGTTACTTGAAGGCCGAATCGATGTATAATGTTTTCAAAATGGCCGCACTTCCGGAAACACCGGAAGTCGATAGTAATTCCGTTATTTTAAATGGCAACCCCTATTTTTTATTGCATTTTTGGATTCTACGTGAAATTTCAGTTCTTTTGATACCCACATGTCGATATCTGCCATTTATGGTTTTTAAGTTATTTTGATTTTATGAAAAAAAAAATGGTGGATGCAGATGGTTCCTTGATAATTGATTACTTGAAAACGGTTATAGTCATGGCATCCCATTTTTATCAGTGCTTAGAGAATGAATAGGGCTTTCTTTTAATGTACTTAAAAAAAGTTAAGTTGCATACAACCGCACCTATGGAGATAGAAGTTCAAAGTCTTAAAACTCAGTTTTTTTTAATGGAATGACCATGTTCTTACTATTGCATGAGATATAGAATCGAAATTGGCATATTTTAATATTACATGTTCCTACAGCTATCTTGAACAGTTTCTGATTTATTCCCATTTCATTGAATTTATGCCATTTTGTTTCGCATTTTCTATTTAGTAGTTGGCCATGATTTTATAACGATCAAAATTTAAACAAGGAAAGGATTCTTTAATATCATTGATTCTAGTCTAAATAATTCAATTCATTTTCTTAAATATTCTCTTGTAGAGCTTTGCATCACTTGTGCTTGAACGGTTTGTAGTGCATTTGGTGGTACATTTCCAAAATTCATACAATTTCGTTCCAGTGTTCGAATGAATGTACGGCAGGCACGTACCGCGATTCTGCCCATTTCACCATAAATAACAATTAAATTCCAAAATAGGTGAAACAATTGCGAGTCATTTTTCGATTTTTGAAAAACTTATGTTACCTACAACAGTAGGTGACAGATTAGAATCACTAGATTTGTTTAAAATTCGATTGTTATAAAATCATGGCCGACTACTAAAAAGAAAATTAAAAAAATGGTGCCAATCGAGGTGTCAATTCAATAAATTGGGAATAAAGTCAGAAACTGTTAAAGATAGCTATAGGAACATGTATTGTCAAAATATGCCCATTTCGATTCTTTATCTCATGCAATAGTAAGAAAATGGTCATTCCATTTAAAAAAACGTTTTTAGTCTTTGAAGTTTCATACATTTGGATCTCCATAGGGGCGGTCGTACGTAACTTAACTTTTTTTTAAGTGCACTAAAAGAAAAGCCCTATTTATTCTCTATGCACTGATAAAAATAGGTTGCCATGACTACAACCGTTTTCAAGTAATCAATTATCAATGTACCATCTGCATGAGCCATTTTTTTTCTTAAAGTCAAAATAACTTAAAAACCATAAATGGCAGCTATCGACGTGTGGGTATCAAAAGAACTGAAATTTCACGTAGAATCCAAAAATGCAATAAAAAAATAGGGGTTGCCGTTTAAAATAACGAGGTTACTATCTACTTCCGGTGTTTCCGGAAGTGCGACCATTTTGAAAATATTTTACATCGATTCGGCCTTCAGAGTAACTCCTAAGTACAAATTTTCAAAAACCTATCTATTTTACTTTCCCGGAAACGTTTAACTAAAGCTCCCAAAAAAACACCCTGTATAAGCAACATTGGGATAGGTATTAGCTTTGAATAATCAGAATGCAGTGCGATACAAAGGGTGTCAAAATTAAAATTTGGCCCTTAAGGAAATCAATTTCCAGAACATTAATTAGGCAATTACGGAATCCATAAATTTTATTTTGAAGTTTTTCACTTTTTAGATTGTCCCATTTCAACTGTAACTCTTAAGTTAGCCTGACTCAATTTCAAATTACTTAAGTCACCAAATATAAATAAATTTGTTGAACATTATACAAATATTTTCGCAAATAAGAATGTTGATATTACAAAATTTAATAATTTTCTTTTTTTTCATTTTAGGTAAACGGACGCAAGAATGTATCTGCGTGGGTATTTGCATAACATTAATGGCATTTAATTGCGGATTCCTTATTTTACATTTTCGAATACGCAATATGAGTGCTATTATTACTGCAGCTTTATGTGGTATCGTTACGGCGGATTTCGGTTCCGGTTTGGTGCATTGGGGTGCAGATACGTGGGGTTCAGTGGACCTACCTATAATTGGAAAGGTAACGCACTTTGTTAACGAACAATAATAACCGAAAGCATGTTCAGAACTTCCTCCGGCCTTTTCGGGAGCATCACATAGATCCCACATCAATCACCCGGCATGACTTTATAGAGACTAATGGTGACAATTTTATGGTCACCATTCCTTTTTTGGCACGAATGTTATGGGACTTCTTAACGTTACCTGAAGAAGAAGTACAAAAAAAGTTTATATGGAATTGCTATGTGTTTTTATTAGCAATATTTGTAGCTATGACTAATCAGGTTAGTTTGTTTATCTGCAAGTTAGCGTTTTGTCTTATTCAGTTTATTTTACAGATACATAAATGGTCTCATACGTACACTTCGGGTTACCTGGGTGGGTGGTTTGGTTACAAGAGCATCACATCATCCTACCACGACGTCACCATCGAATACATCACGTAGCACCTCACGAAACCTACTTCTGTATTACAACCGGATGGCTCAATTGGCCACTAGAAAAATTGCATTTCTGGACGATAATGGAGTACATTATCGAGTATACTACATCGTGTAAACCTCGCGCAGATGACTTCAAATGGGCACAAAAACGCACGTGATATAACAATAGCACCATTCGCATGTTTAGTGTCTTAAATAATTCATTGTGCCTCGAGGGGGTTTGTGGTCGGAAAATATCGCTTTAGATAATTTGCTTTTGTCGTAAGAAAGTGCTTTCCCCGAAATTCTTTACACAGCAGATAATCAAAAGGTTCTGCATTTTAGCAGAAATCAAATCAACATTGTTACTGAGATTGTGCCTATACTGAGAGAAATTTTTATAAGTGTATGTAAGTATATGATATAGTGCTCGTATACTCAGGTCTAGCTATCAAATAGCTTTTTAAACGCTTACCGACTTAATTAATTGAACAAAGATATTTTTACAATTAGTCAAGGAGTAGTTAGTGAACCACTACTTAATATTTTGTTATAAAAAGCACGTAAATCAGAATAGTCGCGTGTACTCTGTCAATTGTGTTCTTAAGGATTTTTTTAGTGCTTCGTAGAATAGTAATCTAGAAACATATGTATCCGGGGACCACAGTGCGAGATTTGTGTAATTTTTTTAATAATAATAATACTATTGTACAATTTGGACTAGAGACTTGGGTGTTCATCCAAATTGTATATCGTGATTATTATAACTTTGCAATCAGAATGGTCATTTGAAGCTCATTGAACTTTTAAGAATTTTGAGCCATCGAATTCTGAGTGAACGGGTGTCAATTTTTATTAGCAACATCGTTTTTTGGAAAATGAGTCTAGTCAATCTTCTTATTGCAGTTGGAATTACAAATTCTTCTGTACCGATTTTCTTTTTTTTTTCTCACATTACTTCCTCTTTTCTCACTAAAATTGCTGTATCTAGAAAAGCAAAAAAACTTAGCATAAAGAAATAAATATTTAGATTAAAGTAGTCATTGCATAATAGTTTATTCTGTCAGATAAGATCCATTAACAGGGAATTTTGCAATTATTGATCATTAGGGCGCGGATTTTTAGGTGCTAAAAACTTCCAAAATATTTATTTTTTATGTGCTTAAAAACATTAAAATATTTACTAAAAACTTAAAATTATTTTGACAATTTTCGCGAAAAAAACCTCGACAAAAACGAAAAGAAGACGTCTTTTATGTAGCTGAACATTACTTACCAGGAGTTTCTTTAGCATTGCCAATGTACAACAAAAGGCATCTCCAAATTATCGATCTCAGGTGATTGTCGATTGTCCCTAAATAATAATTTGTACTGCGAGAAACACTGTTTCACGTCACAGGAAATGTCTTGCGTATTTTAAGAGAGGGTTCATGGGACGCCGTAAAATTTACATGTTTTTAAATTCAATTGTATATTGGATACTGTTGAAGAGTGACGACGCGAATTAGTGCTCGATTTAACTTAAGGCATTTTACGTACGGTGTGCAATTGAAACAGTATCTACCGAGTCAGATAGATAACAAAAAGAAAGCAGCCAGTCAAAAAATTACGGGTAGCCGCATGCATAAAACAGAACTTGTCAGCAGGTCTAGAATTTGCTGAAGTGACGAATGCAGAAACAAGATACCATAGTACTCACTGCATACAGAAATCACGTGCAAATAAATATGGGGACAAAAATGTGGAATATGATGCACGCGGAAGAGAAAAAATGGATAAAATAAATTAAAAACGTTGTATTTATGTGGTTTTTATGAATATCTTTGAAATATGTATTCACATAAAAATAAACCAAAAATATGTGTTTTTATGTGAAATAAAATTTCGTTTTTGAGTTACTTTTGGCTCA
>NW_022170403.1:36642098-36701005 GCF_008802855.1 Photinus pyralis | reverse complement strand
TTGATAACAAAACAATATGACAAACCAGATCACCGCGTAGGTTTCATACTCATTGATTAATTAAATAAACAAGTAGAAAAAGGGATGCTTTGTCTTTCAAACTGGGGGACTACAAGAGCGTTCCCAATTTTTTTATACATAGTGGAACCGTAAAACAATCTTTTCCAATAACTGTCCGCGACACAGGGTGTAGTGTCGAGGCCAATCACAGTGCAGCACGTGTGGCGTCATAAAAAAGAGTAGAGAATGGAAAATCCGTATGTAAGAAAAATTGGGTGATAGAGGCGATCAAGAAAACCATTTTTTCCAAATAAACGGAGAGTCCAACGTATTTCGTCTGAGAGCCGCCCCCAGAGAAGTGGTGAAATTTGGATTTCTTCTTTAATTATTTTTTCAGCAACCATAAGTTACAAAGATGGGCGGCACGTCTTTAAATAGGTTTTCGGGTATGCTCTATACGATTTTGAAAAAAAATTTTCAAATATCCCTCCACGAAAAGGCGCACACCTACTTGGTGGTGCAAAAAAGTTCTGATTTCGACGAAATTTTGTACCTGGGGGTTTTTGAACATGGAAATCACGAATCTGGAAAAATTTCTACTGCAATTCTTGGCCGGACAGTGAAAATGGAGAGAATTCCACGAAATTCATTCTTAAGATCTCTTTTCAAACAAAAGTTATACTAATTATTAAGATTGTTAGAAGTTATTGATATGCACATGCACATGGCGTCCATATTGGTGAACTGTAGTAGTGTGGGTGGATGTTCTACGTCGGCAGTGGGTGATTGTTGGTCGGGTGGAAAAACGGTGGTGCTGGCTGTGCAGTATCCCGTAATTCGGCTTCAAACACTATTTTACTTACGCCAATTTTAATTAGTGCATGCTCATTGGGTGGTTTCATTCGTTTCCTATTTCTTCTCACGCCTACACTGCCGCACGTGTTGATCTCTGTAGTCAGAAGACCCCGTATCAAACTTTAAATTTTTAAATTCGCCAATACAGTAAAGAACTTGGGACCCAAAAAATACACCAAAAATCACCTCCTGGTCATTTTCTCAGATATTAAATTTTTTCTCATTTTATATTCTATATCGGCATGGTCGGATGTCGATATATTTCAAAGCGTTTTCCAACCGCACGGTGGATTAATTTCACACACCTCGATAATTTTCTATGCCCCAAATTACAAATTGCTGTTTTATTAGTTACTGAATTCTATGATTACTCTTATTACAAGAATTGTCAGGTACCTACACGTATAGGTAACCATCAAAAAGGAGTTGTAACAAAACCGCATACGCTATAGTGGAATAAATGGACATCATCCTGCTTCAAGCAAAGGAAATCGTATAGAACTATGTCGTTAAATGAAACAAGTTTGTCAAAGGAAAACAGTTCGTTATACATAGATACTTTCGAAATCTATGCTTAACTTACGGTCGCGTTTCTTTGAAAGTTTTCATATTTTTTGTATCCGTCTAACAGTAAAGCTCAGTCTCAAAAGTCACATAACGACTCCTGTGTATATAATTGGACTATCAAGCGACATTACGAGAACTAATTGTATTTTATATTTGTATTATTATAAAGAAAATTATGTAGGAATTTTTATTCATACTTTACACTTTACAGGTTACAATTTATACGGTATGTAACACAAATTTAACAAGTCTATTTTATTGTCATTCTGTGCTCTTAAAACCGCGTCCACTTGAAAAGGAAACCGAATAAAATAAATAAAATAATTACCGTGTATGTTTTATATTATTCTAGCAGGGAATTATACAACATGACTGCAGCTACTGTATAGCGAGATAATTATTACATGTACCTACCAATTGTAATAGACAACATTTTATAAATTTGTTACCTATTTATGAAGGTACGAGCATTTCTTTGTGAAAGTTGGTAACGTGACTGTACCATAATTTGGGTATGCTGATTCCAAAAAAAACCATGTTACCATCCCGAATTCTGACAATTTAAGTCAAGTTTGAGTCAAAATTAGAAATTCAAAATGGCTGCCGTAAGGGGCAGCTGGCGTATAATATATACAGTAAAACCACTGTAACCTTAGAAAAAGTATGCTTTGCGCAGCTAATATAGAAGGCATGGGAAGGGATTGTACACTCCCAGTAAGACGTAGTCCGTTTTTAGGCTCAGTGCGCTATTGATTATTGCTCAATCTAATGTTAAGTTAAATGACTATTGTAGAATTGAGTAATGTGTTATTAACTAGTAATAAATAATCGATAACTTTTTTAATTATATTGACATTAATACCATGAGTAATGTGCAAATACTACTTCTGTTCTGGTTGTAGTTTCTGTTCCGAATGTACATTATAGCCGAACCTGGTAAGAAACGCCGATCAAGTGCGGACGAATCCGAACATGCATGCGCAAATTTTCTAAGGTAACGATGGTTTTACTTGTATCTTCTTTTGTTTGGAAGATATCGTAATGTTTATGAGCATGAAATTATCTTTCCAATGACATCATGCCTCACCGGAAGTGACAACCAAAAGTATCAAAAATACGGGATTCTTGCAGAAAGTAGTAACATATTAGTACCTATAAGGCGTTGAACCAGAGGGCATGTGCGGCTTCCTTTCTGGGGAGTAAATGTAGGTAACCTACAAATTTAGATTCGTCACGTAGGTAGGAGAAATGTTGAGTATGATACTTCGTAAAATTCGGTAGCTTAGTGACGTTATGACGTTACAAAGATGGCCGCCGGGCCAAAATTTTAGTTAAGCATTCTAAAGTATGGTTTCATGTGTAATATAAGGAACGAGGTAAGGAGTAAAAGTATCATACAAATTTTGATTCGGCATAAAGCTAGGATTAATGTTTGGGATGATACCTTGTGAAATTCGGTAGTTTACGTGACGAAGTCACAAAGATGGCCACCGGGCTAAAATTGTAGTTTATCATTCCAAAATCTGACTTCATTTGTAAGTTAAGAGTACCATAAATACCAATATCGGTGCAGCATAATGCCAGGATTATTATTCAAGATGGTATTTTGTAAAATTTGGTATCTTAGTGACATCATGACGTTAGCAGCCGTGTAAAAGAAATTAATTTTTATGTTAAGCATTTTGTAATAGGTTATGCCACTGCTTTGCAGTTAATGGTGAACATTTTGAAAATTCTTTGCGATGAAACCCATTTCACTGCTAATTTCGTTTGTCTTCAAGGTTTAATGAGAAATGTACACGTTATTCATTTGTTTTATTTTGATATAGGATATCGGGATTATAACGCTATGTTGATCTAATTATAAAAATTTTTTGAAAAATGTTCTTGAATAAAAGTTCGAACCTCATCGAAAAGGAAAAAAATCTCTATCAAATGAGGCTAATGAA
Organism: Photinus pyralis; assembly: GCF_008802855.1. Taxonomy (NCBI): domain Eukaryota; kingdom Metazoa; phylum Arthropoda; class Insecta; order Coleoptera; family Lampyridae; genus Photinus; species Photinus pyralis. The sequence continues at coordinate 36,697,634 of NW_022170403.1, read as the reverse complement.
AAGGTGCACTGCCATTTAAAATAATTCAATTGTTTTTCGTTACTCACTTGTTCTCTGAAATAAAAACAACTGAATGCTACCTTATTATGGGATATAAAATGTTAAAGAGCTTTCATATAGAAAATTTTTGTATACAGTCGATTTTACCGAGATATATACTATATTCCATAAATAATGGGCACCCACACGAATAGGCAGACATAATTAAGAATCTCGAAAAGGGGCTCTAGAGAAATCTTTACTGCCATATTAGCTGCTGTGCATATTTTCCATACACACTTTTAACAATTCCAATTGGGCTAATTATTTAGTTCATTGTTTCGCAGGCCTTTAGAATAGCGACTAAAGCTTCACCGTTAATTAAATATGCTACCTTTACATAATTACGTAGGTACCTTCGAAGATGCCCGTAAAAGCAGTCTAAAAAATTATCAAAGTCCTCGTGTGAGATCGAAGGAACTTCAACGCATTTTTGTGTGGTAGATTAGTAATTAGCCGGTTTTGACTCCACCATCAATATAAGAACTTGCCGAAGGCTACCACATGCTCTTTGTCAGTATCCACTTCCTACGTCCTGTTCACCCACAATTCGCGTTTGAAAATTTGACTCCACCATCAGTAAGATCTTGTCAGGGGCAACCACATTCCCTTTGTCGACGCGCTTCATCCGCAATTCGCATTTTGGTAGATTTCGCTAAAAACCCTTCACAAAATAGTACTCAATTTTTGGGGCACTTCTCATAGCTCGGGCTTCTAAATTGGCGGCACGAGAAAAAGAGACCGCGATTCGAGCTTTAAGAAACTTTAAACCGCGTGACAACATTCGCCGCGGAAGATAAGTTTTGGGTGCCCGAAGTCAACTACCCCTCGAAGACGCGCGCCTTGCAAAAGGTGGTTAATTTCGTCCGTGGAAAAAAAACAAAATTCCGCCACGCAGGAGTTGTGCGCGTTTACAAGATTTCTCCGACGACACCAATTTGAAAACAATCCGACCAACACTGTAGAAGATAGGAAAAAACTGAAAAATCTCCAGATTAGCACACCACGTTCGGGGATGGCGCCCAGATGTCGCCGACACCACATTATGTAGCACCGTCCCCAAAGTTATTAATTACACAACCCCGGTAGCAGAGTTGGACTGGGTCACTGGGTCACTGGGTCAACTGGGTCACCTGGGTCACTAAATTAAACTGGGTCGCTGGGTCACGTCATACTCTTTTCAGTTAGACCCAGTGACCCAGTTTGACCCAGTGACCCAGTGACCCAACTTGACCCAGTGACCCAGTTTGACCCAGTGTGACCAAGTGACCCAGTTTGACCCAGCGACCCAATTTCACCCGGGGACCCAATTCGACCCAGCCACCTAGTTTGATCGAATAACGCAGTTAAGTCAGTGCCCTCGGTTCAAGTGTACAGATTATGCAATAAATGAAATGCTGGTTTGTTGAAAATAATACTCAATTGCTTGACAACTGCCATTTCTGTGATGTTTGCTTTAATACTGCCGTAAAAAACTTTCCATGTCCCGAATTGTATTAGAATAATGTTATTTCTTTGCTTCAGGGGTTACCCAGTTTGCTTACAGGTGTTCATTCACATTTAATTTTTTTCTACTAGTTAGCTTAATCCAAATAAATCTTTTCTCTAAATACTTTCATTGACTACTTGACTACAAACTATAAACTAAATACAAATGCATTTGATTTTTTTAGGTATTAGTTCTCTTGAATGGAATTGGGCTACGTGTTTGTTGCCGAATATTATTGAGGAAGTTTTTTTTTAAATTAAAAGTTACTTGAAATTGTTTTGGATGATACCTAACAATAATTTAATTACTGGGCCACCGGGTCAAGACGGGTCACTGAGTAAAGCTAGGTCAAGATGGGTCACTGGGTCAAACTGGGTCACCGGGTCAAAGTGGGTCACCGGGTCAAGCTGGGTCACTGGGTCAAACTGGGTCAAGGTGGGTCACCGGGTCAAGCTGGGTCACCGGGTCAAGCTGGGTCACCGGGTCAACTGGGTCACCGGGTCACTGGGTCAGAAAGCTAACTGGGTCACTCTATGCTTGACCCAGTCCAACTCTGCCCGGTAGGTGCATGTACACTCCTCGCCTTTCCACATGCGTTCTTCTACTGGTCCGTATTTGCCCTCAGCCAGCCAGCCTGCCAGGCGGCCAAAATGAGATTAAAAGCTACATTTTTACAAATAAATTTGCAAAAATTAATAAAATAAATATTTTCATGAAGATCGCCTCACAAATTTCCGAAACGAAATAAAGGTGATATCGGAAATAGTCTAACAGAAATCGAACACCCCGTTTCCGAAATAGACAAACTAAAACCTATCAGTGCAAATTCATTTAGTGATATGCGATAAAAATAGGAATGTACCCTCCCCTATTTATTTTCTTAATTTCTTTTTTAGGGAGGTGAAATCGAATAATAGTTATTTATTATACAATACGATAAAGAGATATTTTAACTATTGAGTGAAAGATATTATTCACGGGATGGTTAGTTTCCCTTTACCGTCGTGTATAATACAAAACTTTATTTTATAGCAGAAGCCATATAAATCATTGTAAAACTTCTGACAATTCTGAATTTCATTTAGAGACAGAATTGTCATATGTTCTGGAAGTCATTTTACAACGTCCATTTGAAATAAGAATGACAGATGCCATTAGAATGCACACTCATCTGTTTAACCTTATGTATACCCTTACGGTTAAAGTGATCACTTTATCTATCCTTACGGTCAAAGAACGGCTTGGCCTACTCATTCAAACCTATTAAAATGTGATTTTAACATATGCTATAATAGTACATTATATATCAAGGTAGAGAAGTCCACTATTATTGCCTGAGCACCAAGATTACATCTCGAGGCGCTTGCGCCGAGGGGTGTAAGGTGCGAAGTAATAGACTTCTCTACCGTGGTATATATACTATTTTTTTCACTACTAGCACTTGAAATCCTCTAAATTAACATATTATATTGATAAGAGAGTTAACGGTTGGACAGAATTGTTTATTTCTTAATTTAACATGTCAATCAAGTACGTGGAAGTACAAGTCAAACAGGCCGTATTTTGTTCTGTCATTGAGATTTTTCAAAGAGTAATTTCGTTCGAATTTTTTCAAAATGTGATAATTTTAGGTATGTAATTTCTCTGGAAATTGCGAATGGTGGCAATTATTCGTTTTAGAGAACTTGTCCAAACGTTTATTGAGCGAAGTTTCGGGTTGTGTTTTCTAAAAGTGACAGCGTGACAGTTCTCATTATTGACTACTAGTTAATAATAAAAAATTATTAACCCCTTTGAACAAATGCCGAGAAAGCCTACTTTACAAGTGGAAAAAAGGTTAATAATCATGTCATCAGACGCTAGTAGTGAAAAAAATAAAGTATAATATATAGTTCTATTTTAAGGTTAGGGTCTAAAATTATATAAAAGAAAAATTTACATAGGCAAACGAAGTCAAAAACGAATGAAATATATAGCGCTCCATTATTTTAAGGTTGGACGTCACATTCTTAACAATATATTTTAATTTAGAGGACTTCGAGTACGAGTAGTGAAAAAAATAGTATATGCACCACGGTACAGAAGTCTATTATTGCTTTTGCACCTTACACCTCTCTGCGCAAGCGCCTCGTTATGTAAGCTTGCTGCTCAGACAATAATACTGGACTTCTCTATCTTGGTACATATATAATGTACTATTTTTCACTATTATCTTATGATGAGATGGTTATTATGGTCAATAATGATATGATTATTAACCAGTAGTAAATAATAAAAACTGTCGGTTTCAGGGATGTTCACGAATTTACAAAAATATAAAATTAATAATTGCAACATCTTCCATTTAACTAGAAACTGCCTACCTACAGCTCTTTCAACCAATTAAATGCAATGATGATCAATTTAATTATCACTGTCGCGAACCATTGGAACTATTTTAAATCATGTATCTACTGATGTTGTAATTCAATTGTATCATTGCATTGTAACTAAAATGGTGGCTAAATCGCATAACTCATTGGCCTAAGTGCAAGAAAAACCGAATTCATTGGGCAAATTAACGATGAAGATCTAAAAAAGGCAATAGGGCAATGAACAAAAGGCGGCACAAAATTATTATGATTGCTCACTGAGAAATAAACCTTTTTAGAATATGCTATGTGTTTCGTCCCATTGTAATTTAATTTTTCCTTACCATTTCGTTTTGTCCTATTTTCCACCTTACTTCGTTAGCCTCCGTTTTTCCTTTCCAACTTAAAAGCAAACCTGCGCGGAAAAGGAGGGAATCGAGAAGGGTAGATTGCAGGGACAACACGCTAGAAAACCATAGAGTTCGGTCGTAAAATTAAGAAAAACCACAAGCCACCAACTGGTGTTCGTTTCGTTAATGTATTCGTCGTCGTACCGTTTAGCGGTAATTACTTAGAGTTGCAACCCTTCGTTTCGTCGCCTGTCCATCCACCAGCGCTCGTCTTTGTCGATACACAATGAGCCGCTCTTACCGGTCCGCCAAGAAATATATAATTCATACTACACATTAATTTTTGTCATTAAATAACGTCATAAATAGTTTGTTTACGTACATTTCTTTTCAATTTCTGTTTTAGATAAGGCACGAGATGGATATTCTGGTATAATAAAGAATATATTTAACTTAAACACACAAGTCTTAACAAATAAATTTTGGCAGAAAAAGAAGACTCCGCCTTTAACACAAGCCTGTACAAGTGATTTTTTACTATTGGATGATATACAAACAAAGCGATTGCTTCGCTTTTTTGAATTTGGGAGTTACTTGATAAATGCCAATATAATTTATCCACCATATAGTGAAAACACTCTTTTTAACGAAAGATTATTTTGGTCAATCTTCAACGAACTTGGAAATAGCGACGTTGTCTTTACAGATGGGTCAAAAGATGGAATTAAATGTGGATGTGCCTTTTATTATCCCCGAAGTAAGCTAAACCAAATATTTAGTCTAAAGTAGACATTTATCAATTTATACAGCGGAAGCAATTGCTATTTTGGAAGCATTGAAATTTTGTCAAAGAATTGGCTCGAAAAAAATTGCGGTGATGACAGATTCCAGGAGGGTCCTGCAGTCATTAGAGAATACCACAAAATTACCAAAAATGAACTATGTTGTCAGGGATATTATTAAACTATTAACGGAATTGCATTGTAGATCCGTAACTGTAACCTTTTATTGGACAAAAGCACATAGTAATATCCATTTCAATGAGGTAGCTGATGGCTTGGCGAAGTCATCGGATAGCCTAAGCGCATATATATACAGTAATAAAATTCCGTATACAGATGTGGTACCTCTTTTAAAGAGAAAAATTCTAAATGAATCGTGGAATATGTTGTGGAAAAACTATTATAAAACTAAAAGTACACAATATGCTAAAATACCCCCCACGGTTTACTCCAGGCCATGGTATGAAAAAAATTCTGCATTAAATCGTTGGGAATGTACCGAGATAGCTAGATTGAAGTTTGGGCATGGGAGCTACCCACCTCATTTGCATAAAATTAATTTAAAACCTACGTCGCAATGTTCATGTGGATACGAAATTGGAGATTTGAACCACATATTTTTTGCATGTCCCAATAACACTATAGCTACGAAAACATTACTAAATGAATTACAATCGCATGGCGTGTCTTTTCCCATAGAACTAATCTCCCTCCTGGCACTTGATAAAGAGCCAATATGTAGAAGCTTACTGAACTTTTTAAAGAATAGTAAATTAAGAATTTAAAAATATATACTTCGCGTCCGTTTGTGACCATCCATTGTTTGCCCTCCTATGCAACCGAGGTCTGAGTCTGTGTTTTGTGTCTTGAAAGAAGTCATTGTGAGGGACACCACAATGTGAAATTTTGTGCCCCTGTTTACTCATATTCCTGAAATCCCATCTTATTCGCGATAAAATAAACATTCAAACCAATCAGATAATAAGGCTCATGGGCTAGATCCCGAATAGCCTTAATTAAATTAAAAAAAAAAAAAAAAAAAGATTTCCTTTCATCATAAAGTCCACTTAATCGTTCGCGTATTAATCCTTTGTACCAGCGCGGAACACTATGATTTACCGATTGTGAATGGAGGGACCGGATGTAATTAGGGTGTAGCTCAGCCAGAACAGTGAATATATTCATACCTTCTTGATAAATAGAATTATATTTCAAGTCCAGTCCTCAATATTACATAATTAAGAACACTGTAGTACATGCTGTCTCCAGCTTTTAGCACAAGTTTTAAAGAATACACCAAAAATTCTGCGTCCGGTCCTGTCCGTATATTCCCGTTATTCATGTACCCACACCTACCGGCGCGATTTATCCTCATTATGCTTCTTGTGCTTTCAGCGTGAGTTTATTTTCGTCGACGTTATCGCGATAAGTATTTTTTTTGCGGTTTTATCTCGGCATTACCTGTGATTCAATCAGTAAGTACCGATGAATCGGTTTGTTACCGACAATTCTTTTTATTCTTACGAGTAGACTTTCTCATCTACTTGCGTGTTTGGACTTCTAACCTCAAAATTTTTCAGAATATTTATTACAGATTATTTCAGTTATTCGAAATGGGAAAGAATAAAAAACGAGCTAGATCAAACAGCTCAGATTCTGGAGACCGTGTAAGTTCCAAGAAACTGATGAAACGCATTAAAAAACTCGAAATTGAGTTAAAAAGGCAACGTTCTCGTTCTCGGTCGAATTCCGAAGGTCGTCACCGACGATTCCGGTCACGTACGCCAAAGCCTACGTCATCGACTCGTTCATCGCAAAGCCGGCAGTGTATGCCGCGTTCTTATTCTCGCTCTCCGGCCCCGAAACGTGTAGTTTCGACGAGGCTCAGGGAGAGTACGACGACTCCGAACCTTAGTCCGGACCATCAACGCAGTCCGCGTTCCTGGTCGCGATCTCCACCGCCGAAGCATGCAGCTAAAGCGGAAAGGAGTAAGGAGGCGGCAGTTTATACGGAAATATCAAACAACAATAATAAGAATGCGTGTAGCATTCCTAGCCCTGTTGCCAATAACGATATGTGTAGTGTCGTTAACTCTCCCGACAGGGACGAACTACAAATTTTTTGCGATGAGGAATTGCCTACCATGTCGGAGGATATTTTTAACTCCTTAGGAGAGGATCCGAATAGGGTAGCAACTAACAGTTTTTCACTGCACGAAAAACTGGTAACCAGATGGGACGCCTTATTAACTAATGGCTTAAAGAAGGGAGATTCACAAACCCTACTTAATAATTATGAATTACCATCTAATTTAAAGAGTTTATGCCCCCCTAAACTAAATCTTGAAGTAAAGGCTGCTTTACAAAAACAAAATATTTTGACAGACTCGGCTTATGTAGAGATACAAAACCAGTTAGGAAAAGGACTTACTGCCCTGGGTAAGGGCATAAGCTTATTGTTAGACAACCTAAACAAGATACCCGAGGATACAAGGAACCCAATTTTGACTAATTTGGGTGATTCCGGACGTATTCTTACTAATTTATCCCACAGGGTTTCCATTACCAGAAGAAGCCTTCTAGTCCCCTATTTAAACAAAAACGTCAAAGATCTGACAGATAATACATTAGGTTCTGAGTTTTTATTCGGATCCGACTTAAATGAGAAATTAACCTCTGCAAAGACTCTTGAGAGTATATCTAAAGAGTTAAAACTTCCTACCTCATTTAAAAGCCCTGTTAAAAAACTTACCAAATTGGGGGGGGCAAAGGGCCAACCATTACTGCGATACCAGAATCAGAAACCACATTTTCATTACCCGGCTCGTCATTCGGGGGAGACAGGGCCGCAGAAGTCTCTACAGGCCCCCAGAAGGTACAACAACAACTATGCTCCCAAGAAAAGAGACGGAGAGAGGAAGAAGAGGTATTAAACCATAGTGATTCGGTAAGTTCTAACTATGCAGGCCGCCTTCGGTTCTTTCTAAAATCCTGGTCGACTATAACTTGTAATCCAGTCATACTAGATTGGTTACAAGGATATAGACTACCCTTTGTACAATTACCATCTCAAAAACAAGCTGTGTTTTCAAAAACCTTGTCGGCTTTGAAACAAACAGAGATGGACTTACAAATTAATTATTTATTAAAGTTAGGTGCTATAAGAAGGTGCAATCCTTGTTTTGATCAATTCATTTCGACAACTTTCCTAGCCGATAAGCCCAATGGGAAAAAACGATTTATAATCAATTAAAAAAACTTGAATCGTTTTATCGTTGCACCGCATTTTAAAATGGAAGATGCTAGAACAGCAAACAGATTAATTCAATACGGTAATTACTCTGCTACCGTAGACCTTAAAGATGCTTATTATTTACTTCCAATCCATCCGGAACACAGAAAATATCTGAGATTTTACCATAAGGACATTCTCTTTGAATTTAATTGCTTGCCGTTCGGTCTAGCATCAGCACCCTATACATTCACAAAACTAATGAAACCAGTCGTCGAACATCTTAGACAACATGGCATTTCTAGTATAAACTATCTTGATGATTTTTTAATTTTGGGTCCTAGTAAAAAAGTGTGTACAAAAAATGTTAATTTTGTCACCACCCTACTTTTTTCCTTAGGCTTTATAGTAAATAAGGAAAAAAGTTCTTTAATCCCTAGCACTTCTTGTCGATTTCTAGGGTTTATATTCGACTCTATTAACCTAACAATTGAGTTACCAGGGGAAAAAAGGCAAAAAATTATAAAACAAATAAATTTTTTTATGCGTAAAGAAAAATGTAAAATCCTACATTTTGCCCAATTTCTCGGTTTAATTAATTCAGCCTGTATGGCGGCTCCGTACGGTCGTTTGTACACAAAGTTGTTAGAAAGAGCAAAATTTTTGGCGCTTAATCATAATAAAAACAACTATAATTCTTACATGAATATTTCGCAAGAAATTAAGTTAGATTTAATTTGGTGGGCTGACCATATTGAGGATTGCAAAAATTCTCTTAAAAGACACAATTTTTCTTTAGAGATCTCTACTGATGCTAGCCTCACAGGGTGGGGAGCGTACTGTAAGGGAGGGTCTACTCACGGTTGGTGGACAATCGATGAAGCTCAGGACCACATTAATATTCTCGAGCTTCAAGCCATTTTTTTCGGTTTACAATGCTTTGCAAAAGATTACAGAAGTTGTAATATTTTAATCAGAACGGATAATAGTACAGCTCTAGCGTACATTAACAAAATGGGAAGTGTTCAACATCCCAAGTTAAACTTACTATCCAGAAAGATATGGCAATGGTGCGAGAGATATGAGTTGTGGTTATTCGCCTCTTATATTAGCTCTAAAGATAATTGGAGGGCTGATCAAGCTTCCAGGATTTTAAAATCAGAAACAGAATGGTCTTTAAATGAGAAAATATTCCAAAATATTAAAATTAATTTTGGGGAACCAGATATGGACCTTTTTGCATCTAGACACAATAACAAATGCAAAAGGTACATATCATGGCAAAGAGACCCTGGATCAGAGGCAATAGACGCGTTCACGTTAGATTGGTCTAAATATTTTTTCTACGCATTCCCTCCCTTCTCCCTTGTTCTAAGAACAATTGAGAAAATAATTAACGATAAAGCCAAAGGTATCGTAGTTTTTCCATTGTGGAAAACACAAGCTTGGTATCCTATTCTTAAGACACTTATAATAGGAACTCAACTTGAATTTGGGCCTAAAGATAATATTCTTTTTTGTCCTTTTAGCAAGAAAACACACCCTTTGTCACAACAGCTTACCCTGGTGGCCGCAGTATTATCAGGGAGTCCTACAAAAGAAGAGGAATACCCAGTGAAGCTATCGACACAATGATCAGCTCACTTAGTGATTCCACAATCATTCAGTATGAGGTGACCTATAAATTATGGTGGAATTTCTGCAGAGATCGAAACATCTGCCCTTTTAACGTGGAATCGGAACCAGTTATTTCTTTTCTACAAAACATACTGGATTCTACTAATAACTTATTCGGGTCAGTTAACTCTCATAGATCAGCCCTCTCCTTAATTAGTATGAGTAATTTAGGAGATGATTTATCTCTTAAACGGTTTTTAAAGGGAGTGTTTAAACTGAGACCTCCCAAACCTAAATATAATTACACTTGGAATCCTGAAAAGGTCATAAGGTATTTTGATAAATCCGATGACAGCAGTTTAACTTTCCTCTCACATAAACTGGTTGCCCTTCTGACATTGGTGACGGGTCATCGATTACAAACGATTGCATTAATACGATGCTCTAATATCAACATAACTGATGAACGTATTAACATATTCATCCCAGATTTAATTAAGACATCTAAACCGAACAGTTATCAACCAAACTTAAGATTACCGTTTTTCAAAGAAAACAAAAATATCTGTGTCGCGTCGTGTTTATTAAGTTACCTGAACCACACGGAAAGTCACAGAAGAATAACTAACGATGATCATTTATTTCTAACTTGTTCTAAACCGTTCAAACCAGCAACGAAACAGACGTTAAGCCGATGGGTCAAGACCACACTTTATAAAGCCGGTGTGGACACAAAAATCTTTCAGGCCCATTCTACAAGACACGCCGCAACATCAGCAGCACTTAGAGGTGGTGTGTCTCTGGATGTTATAAGGCGTACCGCGGGATGGACTCAGTCATCTCAAACTTTCGCAAAATTTTACAACCGGCCCTTGATGGAAAACAATAACTTTGCAGAATGCATTTTAAGTCAAGGAACAATCAGTATTAACTCTCAGTTATAGACTTTAATACCTTAAGATTCAGGTCAAATTTCACTTACCTGCAAAATAGTTTTTATAAGTTTAGTAAATACTTACCACAGGGAAAAAATCTGTTACTTAAGTATGCGTATATAGGTTTCTTGTAGAATACTTTTTTGGTTGTTCAAAAACTAGTTTTCTTTTCTTACTTTTGGTGCTTTAGTATGCCTTTCTTGCTGTTATAAATGTTATTATGTATAAACAATATAGAGCGAGTGTTTTACGTCCACATTCTTTAAACATCTACAGTGTTCTTAATTATGTAATATTGAGGACTGGACTTGAAATATAATTTATCGATCAAAAGAACTTACCTGAAGTTCGATCGTAATTATATGAAAGTCCAGTCCGAAAATATTACAACCCACCCCTCCTCTCCCGTATGAACGTAAAACAAATTGTCTTTAAAATAATGAGGATAAATCGCGCCGGTAGGTGTGGGTACATGAATAACGGGAATATACGGACAGGACCGGACGCAGAATTTTTGGTGTATTCTTTAAAACTTGTGCTAAAAGCTGGAGACAGCATGTACTACAGTGTTCTTAATTATGTAATATTGAGGACTGGACTTTCATATAATTACGATCGAACTTCAGGTAAGTTCTTTTGATCGATAAATCAAAGAGTATTATAACGAATTTTCTCGAAAACGAATTGACCGATTTGAAAAAATCAAACTTGAAAACTTCGAAAAACCATTCAAACAAGCCATTACTCAATACCACTTGTCATTTAAAACTTTTAAGGGAATGACCCTGGGTGGCAGAGGGTGAAAGGGGGGAAGAGTCTTGGTTAAAAAGTTGTCCCCCTTGACAAATCTTTTGCCGTGTTTCGGCGTTTTTCCTTTAATTAGTGGTTTTCGATCTGGATATAGAAAGTACCGTAATCATCCGCCATTTTTTGGCAAATTTGCTGCAAACTTAAAAAAAATTGACAAATAAAATCTGATTAGCTGAAATTTTTTAATAACCTAACTTTACATAGTACTGTCATGTTTTATAAAAATATATACGAAAGGGTACTTATATCAGTCGACCAATAATAATATTTCGTCTCGGGACTGTGCAATGAAACAAGCACAAACATTATTCTGACTACTTCCAAGAATCCTCCACATAAAATAATCTACTATAATTATTATTGTTGATATTTGGATGTAAGATAGTTATGTAGGTGTGTGCTGTTAGGATATCCGAGCATCTGCCACTAATTTCGCAGAAGGCGCGGCGGTGGTGGGTGGTCGAAGATTTAAAAAATTTAAACGTCTTATTATTAATAAACTTTGATTTATTTTATTTATATGAATGTACTGAAATGATAAATAATTATGCGAGACGATTTTTGCGGTATACACGCTGATTCAAATTCGAGGGCCACCATTGGTATCTCGGAAACTGTAAGAGATAGGTAGGTAGTTTAAATTTGGTAAAGTTGCGTATTTTGATGCTTAACGAAATGCGATTTTGAAACTGAAGATATCCGGAAAAAAACGAAATTTCGCAACATCGTTTTTTTTTACTGAAGTTATTTAAAACATATTTCAAAATAAATGACACTTTATTATGGCCACTTTCTTCCTCTATAAGATGATAGTTTTAAATTTTAAGTCGGACGTTTCGTCTCCGGTTAACCATCATCAACCTTTTTTTTTCTTATGGAAACCATTTTCATTTTTTTTTCAGTTTCAAAACGCATTTTGGTTAAGCATCAAGTGCCAAATTTAAACTACCTACCTAGTGCTCACACTTTCCGAGATCCCCATGGTGGCCCTCCACTTTGAATCAACCTGTATACTCTTTGAAAGACGCCATTAATTAGAATATGTAATAGGGAATTGTCGCGTTTATAATAGTATAAATGAAGACCATTACTACCATCTGATTGGTGCACATGACTAGATCACCGACTTTAAAAGCGATCCGACGTCGCGGGTTCGAACCGAATTTTGTACACGTTTTTAAGACATAAAAGGAAGGGCTGAAGAGCTTTTGAACCAATTGGAATCAAATTTAGTACACATATTCTTAGACATAAAAGCGCAAAATCGCGCATGGGCAGGTGTGAGGGTGGTATCTCTACCAAATTTTTTTGTGCAACCGAAATATTTTGTTTTTTTACGCGCGCACACTTTATATACGACATGTGCGTCATTGAAAAGATAACGACAAAAGACACTTTCGAATTCGAATGTGTTTATCGCAAATTTAAGTGTAGTGTAGTGGACGAAAGAGTTTTTCTTAAATGGAAAGCAAAAATCTACACTAATTTATATAACGTCAGTAAAACCATTATTTGGGGAGGATAGGGTAGCTTCATGATGAAATCATACTTTGAAATGAACTCTCAGAAAACTAAAATGGAATTTAATTTAAGGAATAAGGAGAAATTGAACGATTTCTAATTGATGCACGAACCTTTCCAAGATCTAGCATTAAAAATCACATAGGATAGGACTGTTGAATTCTTGCATTTAATTGCTTAACAGTAACAGTATTAATATCTAAGGCAATTAATGCCAAAATTTATATGATGCTCTCTGGTCTGAAATTGTAGTAATAAATCAGATTTGCTCTTGCATCGTGACTATGAAATAAAATTATCCTCCTTTCGGGTTAGCTCTTTTCCCCAAGCTATTTCCCAATGCTGATCCCTTGACCCAAACCATTGAACAATAGTAATCGAATACAAGCTTGTTCATACCCTGTTTTCAGGTTCCGGTTTAAATAGATTATCCATTTTATATGTGCTTTGTGTTAAAGTATCTTATTACGCGATTGTTGAACACGACGTTTCATTAGATGCACTCGTGGAGCTCTAATTCAATATCAACGGAAATTAAAGGCCTCTTATTTCATTTCTGTTTTATCTTGGACACCTTTTGCTTACAGGAATTGAATTCCGTTTGTTGCATTACATATTACATCAATCTCGCTTGCATTCCTCGTCGATAAGTTAGGTAGGCTTGCATGGGTAGGTACTAAGAAAAGTAATTCCTATCTAAATATAATAGAACAAGAGCTCGAGACAGAAAAAGGTGTAGGTACAGTGTACTTATACATCTTATTTTTAAAACAATTAAATTATTGATTACCTACACACATTGGAGTGCGATACAAATACCTGTGCATAGTTCTAAAGGAATGTGTAACAGAATAATTTATTTTAAAAAGTAATCAAACGATACGGAAATTATGCGGTTTTTGTACGCAAAGGAAGGTGGCAAACAATGAAAAGTTAAATTGGATTATAAATAAATTTTGATCCACGGTAGTGCTTGTTGCGCTGGACCTTGTGGTATAATGTGCTTCTAAGAAATCACTGAACAAAAGAAGTACTTTCGTAAAAGTGACTACATACAATGCTTACTTTTGTTCTTTCTGCAAGTTACTTACTTACTAACTGGGAAAGGTGTGCAACAAAATATATAGTTTTAAGATGTATACAAAGAAAACTAAAAGTGTAAAAGTAGAGTGTACAGTCAATAATATGTTGCACTATTGTTTGTTGCTTCATATTCGCGTACGTGCTCTTCTGTAATGTATCACGTTTTCTCACCACAGAAAATACCGTTTCATAAATCCCACTCTCGTTATTTTAATCACACCTCATCTACCTCAACTATAGCAAAAGGGAGAAATAAACGTCCAAGCTCATGAATATTTTTCATCTAATATCGGAAAGAGCGTTTAGGTATTTAATAAAATTTCTCTTCAAAGTTATTGGGCAGGAATTCCGTGCCTATGGGGAATTCAACAAATGTTAAATAGAAGGTGATAAAATTGATTTTACAATGAAAACGAAATGATCCTAATATGTATAATTGAAATAGCAGGTACGTTACCGGTTTATTGTCAGCGTTGATCAACCGAGCTTTAACCATCCAATATTGCATAAACTACTATAAATATCTTAATGTAATTAATAATACACGTTTCTCGCGTACTTGTCTTCTACTTCTAGAATTGTACAGTTCCATGTTTTCGTTCATTTCGTCTTTAAGAAGACAAACCCCGAATAGAACGGTCACATACTCTGTAGGGTGTTCCAATGAAATTTGCATCCTCTACTAAATCCCTGACTAAACCAGTTTACAGAAAATTAACAAAAACTGACCGAATACGATATATCTCGCATTTTATAGCTTTAGGAAATAGTAACCGTTACCTTAAAAATTTGAAATGTCACATGGGGTCGTGGGCCCTTTTTTTCGGATCTTACCTTAGTTTTACCTTTGAATATAAAATATTTTTACGATTTCTTTTTCTACGGTTAATCATAATTATCATAAATTATAAAGTATAAAGTGATTTATTAGCATCTTGACATATATGGTATATGATAATGCAAGTCAAGTACAAGAATAAATACACAAAAGAAGATAGTACACACGGCTCAGTTTCCTTCACAGAGTTTGCAATTCGTAGAATTCATTTAGTGAATAGAGGGCTTGCCTATGTAAATATTTCTTAACTATATTTTTGAAAGAGTTGAAATTATTGATACTTTTAATTTTAGAGGGCAATGAATTGTACAACTTTTTGCAAGCATAAAACGGTGACTTCTCATAAAAAGTCGATTTGTGCAAATCTGTCGGTAGCAAGTCATTAAATCTTGTATTGTAATTATGATGTGAGTTATCGCTAAATTTTGTTATATTACGCTTTGCATACTTTAGACAGTTGTAGATATAAATTGAGTATATCGTCATAATTTTATGCTTTTCGTTCTACAAGATTCCCTTTTATTTAGGTTGAATATCAATCGCAAGATTCTCTTCTGAGCAATAAATACCCTATTAATGGAGGCAGCTTGTCCCCATAACATGATATTATATGTTAAGTGCGAGTACGCTAGAGCATAATAGACATTCACTAGGCACGCCATATCAACCATATTTTTTATTTTATAAATTGCAAAGTAGCAACTGTTAAGTTTCGAAGTAACATGGTCAATATGCTGTTGCCACGAAAAAGAGCCATCGACACTAACTCCTAGGAACTTTACATTAGTTTCCAAATATAATTTCGATTTAGCCAGCCCTGAACTCAATATTGAATCCGGCAGTTTCTTTTTACTAAAATACAAACATTTTGTCTTAGCAATATTAAGAATCATACCATTGTCTGTACACCAAGACTTAAAAGCACACGTTACATACTCCACACGAGCTAAGAGTTCCCCAGTAGAAGGTGCCGCCACAACCATTGAAGTGTCATCAGCAAAGATTGTAATATTATTCGTTGTTATATAGTTTGGCATATCATTCATAAAAATAATGAATAATAAGGGCCCCATCACGGATCCCTGGGGAACACCCAGCTGAACAGGGTACTCTTCAGATAACTGATCTCTAACCCTAACAACTAACCTCCTGTGATCCAAGTAGTTGCAGATTACATTTAAGGTAGCTCCGCGAATGCCCAAAGCTGATAATTTGTCTTTTAGAAATCTGGGGCTGACAGTATCAAACGCTCTCTGTAGATCAAAAAACAATCCTATAACTAGGTTACCGGCGTTCAGTTCATTGTAAACGGCTTGCATAAAATGCGTAGTTGCATCTTCAGTTGAAAAATGAGGGCGAAAACCAAATTGGCAGTCAGTGAGTAATTTATATTTCGACAAAAAATTTCGAATTCTAAACACAATTATTTTTTCTAATAATTTTGAGAGGGTACTTAAGAGGCTAATTGGCCTATAATTTTCAACATTTGCTTTATCTCCTTTTTTAAATAAGGGAATGACGATAGCCAACTTGAGGGCATTTGGAAAGCAACCAGTATTTATTGCCAAATTAAAGACGAAGCTTAACGGATGTGCTACTGTGGTTGCAATATGCTTCAGAATTTTAGTCGAGATCTTATCAGAGCCCATCGAATTTGACATTTTAAGATTGTTAATGTAATGTACTATTTCCTCCGGCGAGATAGGATCGAATACTATAGAATTTTGGACATGGATACCTGTCGTGCACTTTGCGGATGGCGTTTGAAAATGTTGGTTAAGTTTATTTTTGGCAACGTTTGCAAAAAACTTTCCAATGAAATCAGCAACCGTTTTCGGGTGACTAATTTCCTCTCCTTTAATATCAAGACAGATTTCATTAGTGGTGTTTTTCTTATTACGATTTAATTGAGAGTTTACAATACTCCAAACTTTTTTGGTCGTATTGTTAGCTGACTCTATTTGTTTCGAAAAATATCGTTTTTTATACCAACTAATTTTGTGGTTGAATTCTTTTTTGCGCTTTTTGTAAACAGCATAGCAGTTAGGGTCATTTAACTGTTTAGCCACCCAATACAGATTATTTAGTTTATCACTCTCAAGTTTTAATGTTTCACAAAACCATGGGTTTTTATTCTGTTTGTGGGCTTTATTTGTTGAAACAAAGGAACAGAATTTGTTAATGTGGGATGTGGGTTTGAGAGAGCCACTTGTTATGTTGTAAATTCGCAAAATAACCCAAGTTGAGCCGAGAAGCACAACTGCACAACTCTAAACCAAAAATCAAAATTTCCCCAGACTGGAACCCCATGGCATATGATCGTGATAACCTGTCTAGTGGTAGAGCTACGTTGTTTTGTGAAATGTGTTGCTCGAGGATGAGTGTATCGCGCGGAGAATAGATTAAATCCACATAAATAAAACAAAAGAAGTGGAGGAGAGTGAAATTTAATTATATCGTTATAAAATTCAAATCAAAATATAAGTAAAAGTTGCCTTCTCACAACCGCGAGTAGCTCTAGGGTCTTCATTGATTATAAGGAAAGAAAAAGGGTCATTGAAAACCTTCCAGGATATGTACAATCACCTGCTACCACTTTTCACGGAAATGAATGTATTTACTAAGGATCTGCTATATTGGCCCCTGACATTAACAACACGGCTAAGAATATACGTAATGTATACCATATTTTGGTTTGTGTTTGTGGTTTGAGCTTAGTGCTTTGGCTAGGACATGACCTGTCTAAAGGTATACTCGAGGATAAAAGAGATAAAAGGGAGGAAAAGGAGAAGAAAATATAACATTCAATCTTATTTGGCCTCCTGGTCGAGAAGGCAAATTTTGAACTAGAACTAGGAGTCTCATGGCAAAATGCAAATCATTCCTAAATGAAATAGTCATAGACATGGGCTCTAAACCAAACAAAAACAAAGCAATTTCGAAGGGTTAATTTTATTAACCTCAATCAACACCATTTCAATTCCCTTACGGGGCTTTCTTTCGACTAGCCAACATTTTCGAACAGGTCAGGTCTCAGCTACACTCATTCAAGAAAGTCAATAAGTCGCTTCCTACCGGATCAGAGGGAATGATTATCATTCGCATGTCCTGTCGGTTCAGAAATCGCGCTAGTGGCATCCAAACTAAGAAGGCTTGAGGATTTTCTCCTTTTATTTTGGCTCGAAAACCGTCACGGTCAAAACTCTTGACAATGTCTGTCGGCCATCGGCAATTTTTGCCTCTTCGAAGTTTCCGCTCTGAAATCGGTCCGAACCGGTCGATGATATCGTGACTCTTAGTCAACAAATGGAATAGTTTCCAAAATACAACCAGAAATGTAAATCTATAATAGGCGAATGAAAAGCTCTCGGAAAGACCTAAAATTAAAAAAATACGTCCAATTCCGATTAATGGTTCACGAGAAATCAGCTTTTGACTTTGGGCTTGTTTTCGAGATAATCAGAAATGATTTTGCAAATCGGGTCTCATCTAACGATTCTTTAAAGCGTGAACTATTTTTATGCTTCTATTTGACCAAAATGTATGATTTTTATTAATCAGAGTACAAGTGTCACAAAAGTATAATATGTGAGAGTACCAAGTAGATTGTTTGCAACATATTCGATATAATATAAGAGCTGTATACATGGTGTAACAATTTTGCAGAAATTCCCAAAATTTCTACCCCAAAAAGTGGATTCCTAAACAAGAGTGCGAAAAATTCTGATTTCTACGAGATATTCATTTAAAAGAATATATACGGGCAGTTTCCTTATTGTATTCTTTTAAATGGGAAATAATATATGACCTGAAGTACAGTGGGGAAAGAACGCAAAATGAAATAAAATAAAATGACCAACAGTGAAAGAGTTGTTAATGAGCAAAATGATTTTTGCAATTGATTAATTGACAAAAAAATCATGATAAATATGAATTATAAATCATATACACAAAGCATAATCGCAAAAACAGATTAAAAGCAAGTTCCAAAATAAAGAACCGGTTAGGGTACAAGCTCGTAGCTGTACAATGGGTAACTAATCTTTGGTGCAATAATACTGTTTGTCAAACGCAAAAATGAAGATTACATGGCATTGGAAGGCCATTTAACGTAAACACCAAAATATGTGGTAATTAGTGAATTGCAACTCACATACATTCTACACCGCGAAGATTTTTTGTTGTAAGTAACATGTACTGGTGCTGGACTCAATTTCGCGCTAATTGCCTCTCGCGCTTCGACGTGAATTTCCCTACGGGTTAACCTGAATTCTTCACAGATTCTAAATCTACCTCGTGCAAAGTTACGGGTGGTTAACCGCTCAACGTGAACGCTATCGTAGCTTAACGTGCATTGCTCCACGGCTCTCTACTAATTACATAATTCCCACTACTTTTATTTTATAATTCGCACTGATCCTCGGGCACACAGCCCTCTGTACTAATAAAACTTCTTTTTTCTAGCTGAGATCCCTTAACAGCTATAAATTGACTTCGTGTGAAGTAGTATACTGCTGAATCAGCAATTCACACGCTGTGTACCAGTTCCGATAAAAACGGACTTGTCTTTTGAAAAATTGTTGTGTAATTCCT
Organism: Photinus pyralis; assembly: GCF_008802855.1. Classification (NCBI taxonomy): domain Eukaryota; kingdom Metazoa; phylum Arthropoda; class Insecta; order Coleoptera; family Lampyridae; genus Photinus; species Photinus pyralis. The sequence goes on along the minus strand of NW_022170403.1, from coordinate 36,677,994 downwards.
GCTGACTTCATTCTGCCCGATGACTTCTAGGCGCCTCAAATTTACATACGCAAATACATTTGTCGGGGCTGTACTTAATCCAAGACCATTCGCTGCACACAAAATCGAAGAAATTAAGTAAACTTCTATTCAAATAAAAATCCGTCAACGGGTCCCCACTTTCGAACTTTGAAATGTGCTTACAAATAGGTTTTGGAACTGTTTTAATAAATATCTATACATCAAGGTGGCTTGTTTGTACCTTGGTCAAAAACTAATCTGTAGAGTACGTCGAATAATATAAAGAGACGACATATAGCAATTAAGTAATGATTTGGTTTGCATTTGATAATTGAGTAGCTCCATCCATTCACTGTTAATGCAACTGCGAACACGTGAAGTAACCCACTTTGAGAGAGTTAATTGCTTTAAGATCTAAATAATTGGCGTCGTGCAGAAAGCATTAGTATCTGTATAAGTGAGAGCCAATTACCCGTAAGAACGAAATTCGTATTACCCGACAAAAGTTTTAATAATATAAAGTAACTTTTTTAAATGGAACGCCCTGTATGTATATCTTTACATAATATTTTAAAAGAAAATGAAATTCTGAATAAAACTTTCTAGCTTATTTTCGCGTATATCTTCTTCTGATTAAAGTATCGGTTGCTTGCGTCGTATACGATCTTTGTAATAAACTGAAAAAAAAATTAACGTAAGATAAAATAAACATCCCATCGGGATAAATGTTTCGTTTTAAACTTAAAAAAAATTGCAAGTAGTTCTTTAAATTCCAATTTTTGGTGGTTGTTAAACATTTTTTATCCAGGATTTCATTTTCTTTCGAAATTCAAGATATACAAAGCGTTCCCCTCACAAAAGGTTACTTTTTAGGCTATCTTCACAAAAACGTTGATTTTGTGGTCGCTTTTGCTAACTTTACTTTATTGTACACATCTGTCAAACTGTACTTATTTGAAACTGATGTGTGAGAAACTGTTTGATACAAAGCGTCGATCCTAGCCCCATCAAGGATTGGGCCATCCACGTGCGTTTTTTTCATTTTCGAACTTTTAGGAATGTTTCACACTATTTTGCATAATCTCAATGTTCACATTTTTTTTTTTTTTTTTTTTTTTGGACAGGTGGGGAAATGCATTACGCACACTCCAGATGGAGGTCTCAAATTATAGTTTGACGTTTCAATCTTTGCTGCTTGCAGACCTTTTTGAAATGTAGAACCAAAACATGAGGAAGATGTTTTTGCTTACATTATTATACGAAGAATCACCAGCAATTAACCGAGAATACAAGTAGCTACCTATACCTACCATCAAAGTAGGTAATCAGGTTTCTAATAATTGTACAGCATGTTAACTATAAGGTCTTGGAAGCCACAGTTACGAAGGACCTATTGCATTTGACATTATTAAAATGTTGTGCAACGGTGGAAGTTGCGATTGTACCTACTTTTACTCTCAAACGTTTCCTCTTAGATCATAGTATGAGCTAAGCGCCTGCCAGCCGCACGGACTCAAATTTAAATGTGAAGGTGAACCTTGTGATTTTAGGTTTATACGAAAAAATTACGTCAGAAAGTTGATGAGCGCATGCGTACTCGCCGAAGTTCGCTTGTCAGTTTAATCCACAGAATACGGCCTTCGTTTAATCTTAATAAGCTCGTGCTCGTACACTTATACACTGACCTGAATGAAAAATGAGGTCGGTTTCATGGAATTTGTCGTTTTCTACATGATCACGAATGCTGCTATCATACGAAGCCTTAAATTGTACCTTCTTTTGCGTACATTCGCTCTATTCGACTGCGAAAGTGAAGCGGTGCATTCGCCAAAGATGTGACTGACGTCAACATAACCTCAAAATTGCGGAAACCTAACGAAAATCAGTAATTACGTCTTATTCCCATATATCTAACTGCATTCGGTTGTTTCAGTATTCAACCGCCTTGACTTTTTAGCTTCCTAGCATGTGCTAGGTAGCTATTAATTGCGATAGCCGTTTTTTGAACATTTCAAAATTTCATCAAATGTCGACGTTTTAGACCATGTTAAGCAACTTTTAAAGAATAAAATTTTTTTCCGTCTGTATGTACGTACGTACGTACGTTTGTTGGCAATTTTCTGAGAAAACGGCTCGACGGATTTTGTTGAAATTTTGTATATATGTTTTAGGCATACCGAACAGAAAAATAACGGGCCGGATTTTTGAAAAAAAATTTTGGAGCGCCGTAACGGCATCGAACTTTTTTTTCAAATAGCAACCTAAAATTTTTATTCTATTATTTGGAAGACCTTATTTTCCTGTGTACAACCTACAAAAAATTGGGCCGGGTTATATTATCAAAAAACGGAGAAAAAAATTGTCAAAGTCAAAAAAATTGTGTTGCATATGTGCAAAACGCAACGATCTTGTTTCTGAAGCAATTTAAACGAAATTTCTATGGTAAGTCCCTTTAATAAAAGCAAACAAAATTCATGCGCAAAAATCGTGTTGCGCATGCGCAGAAATGCAATTTTCTTATTTATGGAACAATTAAAACGAAATTTGGATGGTACGTCCTCCTAATAAAAGAAAACAAAATGCATGCGCAAAAAATCGAGTTGCGCATGTGCAACATCCAACTTTCTTATTTATGGAGCAATTTTAACGAAAATTGGATAGTAGGTCCCTCTAATAAAAGCAAACAAAATGCATGCGCAAAAATCGTGTTGCGCATGCGCAGAAATGCAATTTTCTTATTTATGGAACAATTAAAACGAAATTTGGATGGTACGTCCTCCTAATAAAAGAAAACAAAATGCATGCGCAAAAAATCGAGTTGCGCATGTGCAACATCCAACTTTCTTATTTATGGAGCAATTTTAACGAAATTTGGATGGTAGGTCCCTCTAATAAAAGCAAACAAAATGCATGCGTAAAAAATGCACCTTTCTTATTTTTTCCGTCTGTATGTACGTACGTACGTTTGTTGGCAATTTTCTGAGAAAACGGCTCGACGGATTTTGTTCAAATTTCGGATATGTATATTAGGCATACCGAACAGAAAAATAACGGGCTGGATTTTTGAAAAAAAATTTTGGAGCGCCGCAATGGCATCAAACTTTTTTTTTCAAATAGTAACCTGAAATTTTTATTGAGTTATTTGGAAGATCTTATCTTCCTGTGTACAACCTACAAAAATTGTGTCGGGTTTTATTACCAAAAAATGTTTCAAAACCCACTCGTGGGTATTGCCGCGTAACACATTGTAAATGATGAGTAATGGGCAAATATAGACCATAGCAGCTATCAATTAGTGAAAATCTGAAGTCTCTTGGTGACCCAGGGGCCGAGATCTCGATGGAACAGACGGACGGACATAGACAGACAGACGAAAACACAAGCACATAAGCGTTACCTCAGCATCGTTGTGATACACTAAAAAGTTGGCATTGCGCAGTTTGCGCGCATATGCACACCTGATTTTTACGATTTGCGATATGTTGCCATTACTAGAAGCATCTGTGGTTAAAATTTCAAAGAAATTATAACGCGCGAGCTGCAAAAGGCAAGGCGCTACAAAAAATACCATGTGCTTTTTAAATAAAAACACACGCCGCTGACCGGCCAGCTAGCTATGTTGACAAAAGGGTAAACAGCGGAGAGAGCAAGACAAATATACAGGGACGTAGGTAAAAGAATTCAATACAATTGGTAATGGCTCCGTAGCTATCCTCGATTTCAACTCAATCTTCTCTACTTACGGTTAGTGGTTCTGGTAGAGTCTTTTGGGCGCCACCTAATTCGTCCAATATCGCTTATCACTACCCGAACTAGGAAAAGGTAGCTTAGCTTAAAAAAATATGTAACTATAATCCCACAAAAATAATTATTTATTGGGGTGCTCTGCACCTTCATAAAAGCACAACCAAAACTTCGGTTCCCCAATGGGAATCCCAAAAACTTAGGTCCAACTATGAGGCTTTAACAATAAATACTCCAAATTAATTCAAACATAAAACATTTACAAAAAAAAATTTCCCCCATGAAATACGGAATAAAACCCACCAGAATCTCTGGGGTCAGAACACAAATATTGTTACCGTGGCACAAGTGATGAATTAGATAAAGTGATTTCAATCCCTTAATCGGTAGCTTGGGGGCAATGAAGTGGTTCAAGTCGTTACGAGCTCGTACGTTACATACTGGTTATTACTTCGTACATGGGAGTAATACTTAAGTGATTATCAATTATCGTATCCCAATATTCCAAGCTGACTAATTAACAGTATTACAATTGGCTTGAGTGCATATGCCAATTACCACAATGTGGGTCCAATTCAATACAAACAGATAAATTTATAACATTTACATCACCACAGGATCAAATATTTACGTCTGAATGGCTCCTCTGGGTCCTGGTGTAAGTCTTCTACGTAGTGCAATAAAAAGGTGTCGGTTATTAGAAGAGTTCGGCTTAGCCCGCAAGATCGTAACGTTGCAATGCTAGACTTTACGGCACTGCTCTGCAATATTCTGTCGCCTAACTTCCCAAGTTCAATCCATCCTCAATAACACCATTCGGTACGTAGATCGGTACAAGGATTTTATCTAGTACAAGGACTCCTATCCAATACAAGGACTCTAAAAATATAACCTAATTACGACTGGTTCTCACTTAAATATAGACGAACGAACCTCTAAGTAGAGAGTAAACAAAAAAAACTTCGTCAAACAGCAAGTAATGTAAAAGGCGTTATATCGTGGATCGGATCGGTACCGATGAGTGTTTCGGCTTCAAGATTAAAATTCCATTTCGGAAAGTTGCTGTCGATTTAGATTCCTTAACGACACAACATTTAAGTTCGTTGGCAAGTAAAAATGCTTTCGCAAATGGTTAATTCACCAACGGAACATGAAGATGGTAAAACACACACCGAATCCCAGTCAAAAACACACGTTCCTCTTGCAAGTTCTAGCGAGAAGACCCCACTTTCTTTCCGAATTTCCGGCTAGTGCAACGAAGAAATTTATCTCCAACCAATTAAATCACAGAACGGCCTTTACAATACCATATAAGGAAATCTCCAAAACGCTTATCGAAAACGGAAATGAATTATCACCAATACGAACATAGATAGATATGAAAATAACACCAACGCAAATGCATAAAGTTACTAGATGGGTTGCATTCAGCGCGGCGCAAAAAGTTATACACAGAGTGAATAAAAGTGAAATATAGACAACATGTTGGCATTGTTTTAAAACTGTTACAAAATATCTGGCAATTTTTGGTTTCAGCTAGGAAGTTATTCTGTCAAGAATTTGACACCTGGTTTTATCCTGCACCACTCAACAAAATTTTCATATTGTTTGAGGTAAAACCGTTGTGATTTTGCAGGGAGCAGACTTAGGGTCGCAACGCTTGCAGCCGGTATCACCCATTTTGATACGTACAAAACACACGCAAAGATGCTAATTATAATTACGTACGACAAGAAATGCTTTATTTTTAATTGTCTAAGAGATAACTATGATTTTCAGAAAAAATATGTTTATGAGCAAATTTTTGAATTCTTTTTTGATGATCGCCTAAAAAATGTTGTGTGGACCTTGGCCAAAAGTGATTTGTTAGGCCTCATCTGAATTGCGGCCTCGGCTGCCGCCTCGGTCGCAAACAACAGCTTCGGCCAAAAAAGATCACTTTTACGGCCTTGGTACACAAATAACTATTATTGAATATCTTGATAACCGCATGCCTGCAATTATTTTTATCATGCGACCGTTGCAATCGTGAGAAATTTCATATTTTCTAATTAAACAACTTCGTAACTGCAATAATATCAAAGTTAGTAATAGTAATGATGTAATGTGATGACACAGTGCGTATATGGGGTTGTAACTTGTGAATTGTGAGATTTCATATTTTCAAATTTCATCATCTTTTACGCTTTTGATGGCAATGTAATGGAGGGTAGTACTGAACAAGATCCATGAAATCTTTAGACGAGGACATGACTGATATGAGTAACTCACAGATAGGTTTTGAAACTGTTTTAATAAATATACATCAAGGTGGCTTGTACCTTGGTCAAAAACCTAATCTGTAAAGTACGTCGAGTAATATAAAGAGACGACATATCGCAATTAAGTAATGATATGGTTTGCATTTTATAATTGAGTATTAAACACCTCTGGAGATCAAGTCGTTTGTCTGTGAACAACGTTGTCCGTCAAGTAGCTGAGATAGCATGGTAGGGGTGGAAACTCGGTAACATCCTTTGCGGAAGTCGTGTCCGCATGACTGAAAATATGTACATATAACCGTATTTTGAGTTGATTAAAATCTCCCATAACACCGTACAGTGGTGTAGTGCTGTAGTTTCGAGGACTGTATCTCTGCAAGGTATGTCGATGCCAGTGGGTTACGATGCAGTATCAAACAGAAAAGACTAGACATATAGTACCTGTTGCGAATGATATACATATATCAATGGTTAAAGTAAACTTCTTGAATGTTTTATAGTCCGGAAGCCAGCTGCCATTTTTCATGACCAATAATAAGAAAGCTGAAATGTTGTAGTATGGTTCATTTAGTATTGCTAATAAACGTAGTAGCGGTGTGTGTAGTTGCGGCAGCCATCCGAAGATGTATAATTATGATGAACAAAAACCAATATTAAGAACGCTGAGATTTTGTTTGTAGGTTGATTACTATTAACGAAAAAAAGTAGCCAGCTGACTTTTTGGTGGTGGGTTGTACATCAGCTTCACGCCTTAACATGCGAAAAGTGTGCGTGGAGTAAATTAATATTAAGAAAGCTGAAATTTGAGGAAGTGATGGTCGACTTTAACAGTTTCACGAAATAAATCGTCCACGGTGGAAAAGTGCTCAGCTGATCACTTAAAGATACGGCGTATCGCTATGCGCGCGGGGGTCTAGAATTATTAACTGCATCAGCTGACCATGTTTCCACTGCGAAAAGCTCAGCGGACATTTTTTTCGTGTAACTGTTACCGATAACTATTAGTTTAAAAAGTTTCAGCTTTCTTGGGTTCCGATTACTAGTAATTCTTCTTAATTAAACAGTGTTTATAGTATATGGGCACGACGCGTTGCGCCTGTCATGTCATGGCATGCTTCTCTCTCATGCTAAATTATACTTTTAAATATCTCATTCTAAACAGTACATACCTACTATTACCGGGTGGTGCACGGTAAGTAGGGATTAACATGGGAAATTAGTTTTATGCAATATCCTGCCCTCCTGTACATTTTACAGAAAAAACTGTAGAGTTTAAAGTTGTTCCGAATTAAAAGGTGCATACAAAACTGTTTTTACATGTTTTATTAAGCTTTTGGTATACCCGCAAATTTAAAAATAAATTTCAACATTTCTGTTATAGTAACAATAGCCATAAATTTTGTTGTTTTATGAACTGCTAAACCGACCGATCTGAATCCATTTGAAAATTAACATGCTATAAAGACTATTATATGAAAAAGTAAGGTACGCTTTTTAGGGTGCCATAGCTACGCTCGCTTGTTTGTAACTGTCAACAAAAGTTAAGAATTTTTTATTTTAGTAAAATCATTCCTGTAAATCCTTCTAAAAATATTGAAAACGAAAGTGACGAAGCATCTGAAGGCGCTTCTTTCATCCCCTAAGATGTCACTCGCTGATAAAGGTTAGTTTGTGTAAAACATTGCATGTTCATGCTTCCAAAGTTTGTGGTTGTAGTGACAATTATGGATATTGGAAGTTGCAGCTTGCAGTTGCAGATCAGAGGAATTGTTAAAAATGAACGTAGACTACATAGAGGATGGAGAATGTTAGAATTCTAGATACAAAAACTAAAAGTCAAGAGTTTTACCATATGTGAGCGAGAAGAAGAACTCAGGTATTTGACATCTATAATAGGAAGATCTGGATGTACCACTAAGGCCCTTTATAAATTGTGCTTTTCATATTTACCTGTTCTCAAAATAAAGAAATGAATAGTTACTTTCTGAAAATGTTTTTACAAGAAATTTCATAAAATTATTAACATATATGGAGCAAGTATATAATGGTATTAACTGTGCATGGCTTTTTGTAGATGTTATGAAAGCGTTCGACACGGTGGACCACTCGGTGCTTTTGTCGCGGCTGGACAAGGCAGGCGTGCGCGGTGTTGCCTACCAGTGGTTCACTTCCTATCTCACTGGTCGCTCCCAATCAACCAAGGTCGAGGGGCAGATCAGCGAACCGGCGGCACTGCCACATGGTATACCGCAAGGTTCGGTACTCTCTGGCCCACTCTTCTTGATTTATGTCAACAGTTTGTGCAATGGAAACTTCAAAGGAAACTTTGTGGCATATGCTGACGATACAGCCTTGTTTTACAAAGCTGATACTGCAGACGAATTAAAAGCAAACATGCAATATGATATCAACTTACTCAAGTACTGGTTTACTGATAATTTTATGAGCATGAGTCCCAAAACCAAGTACATGATTTTTACCTTACAAAGGCAATATACTTTTACATCTCCTCTAAAGTATCATGAAATAAACTGTACATCCCACGAATGTTTGTGCCCCGAGGTGGGGCAAGTTAAAGTAATTAAATACCTAGGCTTAAATGTAGATCCCCAGTTTCAGTTGGAAACAGCATATAGACTTTGTAAAATCTAAGTTAATTATATCAGAATTATGTACATGTTGAAACCCCTATGTAACACAGACTTGATGCGGACCATTTATTACGCTTTAGTTAACTCAAACCTCAAATATGGTTTGGCGATATGGGGAGGATGCTATTACACAAATATAAAACCTTTAATTACATTTCAGAAATGCTTTATTAGAATTATATGCAATAGGCAACGATTCGAACATACGGATGGGCTATTTAAATTTACAAAGGTTTTACCAATACGAAATTTATGCATTTTTAAAGTCCTTAAGATATTTTTTGTGAGAAGTGGAAATGAATTTAGCTTGACTAAACCACGAGTTCTTAGAAATATTAATGCACCAATCCCCAGACCAAATCCGACGACATTCAAAAAGTTATACTTATATTTAGCCCCAACATTTTTTAATTATTTGCCTAGAGAAATACAAGAAATAAGGAATAGAAATAAATATCTCAGATTTGAAGAGTTTCCTACTAGAAAATGACGTTAGCAGGTTCTTTGATAATGTATGTTAGTAAATTAGTCTTATTATTTTATTATATTTTTTATTATAAATTTCTAATATGTTGGTATATATAAGTTAGTCTGAAATTAGTTGCAGGGACATGTTAAGTTATCGCTCTTGTTGTGTGACGGGCCAGCCACTCCACTCCAAGCTCACAAATTAGAATCATTGTAAAAAAATGCCCCGAACAGGTTTCGACCTTGGGACAATGAATTTATTGGTCCCAGATTGTTTTTATAGGCGATAATAAAGTAGCAGTACTGGACTCTATAAATTATTTTTTGTTAAAGTATTTGTTTTTATTAAATATGATTTGGTTCTATCACATAAGTGTAATACTTAATCCTGTACTGTCTTGTTTGTTTAAAGTGGATTAATAAATATATTTTTCATTTTTTTCAATCAATAATGAGGGATTACAATTTTTTTTAATCCCTTGGGATTAAAATTACCTATTAATGCACAAAAATTAGGGATTAAATTCAATAAAAACGCGTCGGCATTGGAAAAAATTATTGATTGACAAAATTATAATAACAAAACGCAACTATCCAGGTAACTAACTTTTTATATTAATTATTTAGACGATACCTATGCAGTAGGGATGTACCTATTATGTCCACAAACGCTTGGGTGATGCAACAAGTAAACCCCCAATCCCGCTATTAAACTATTATTTCTATTTCAATAAAAGGAACAGATAGAATTAAAGCTTAAATAAAATAGAAAGATCGTGAACATTGAAATCAAGTTACTAAACGTGCCAATTGTTTCGTGGGATTTATTTAAAGTGCATCCATTTCACTACTTTTGTTTTCGTGGGACGACAAAAACGGAACTTTTAAATCTTTTTGTATTGCCGGTATTTTCAAAGCACTTGAATTCAAAGCGGGTTTGCGGTAAGCTATTTACAAGAGAGGAGTGCGACTGGCAATCAACGCCACACTGATTCGATTAACAATGAAACCTACGGATTACATTTTCATCCATTACTACGCATCTTTCATTCGTCACTTTGTTGTTCCGTTATAATAACGATGCGAGGTTTTCCTAAATGTATCATGCGTACAGACGAGCGTAATTTAAAAAACCAACACAACACGTAAACATTAATAACATATAGCCTGAAGCGAAGGTGCTCGCACTCCTTCACACCCTTGATAATTGTGCCTTAAAGTGAATGTGTTAAAACAAACAGCAGTTTACGGGAGTCGTAATAGACTTGACTTGAACTTATGATAATAGTACTTTAGAGGAAGTGAATTAGTTTCTAACTGTTATTATAAATAGCTCGTAAGCTTAAAACTGTTTACCTGCCCTTAAACCTATTACAGCGTGTCAATGTGTGAAATTAAATGGGTTGCCCTTATAGCTCTCATTAATGCACTACTATAAGTATATTAATTCCCCTCTCCTTTGTGTATGCAAATAATTTCTTCGCCGTTAGTATACATTCTTTTTCATGGTGCAATTCTCCCTTCTACATATGATCCCTTTGGTTTTCATGTTTGTTAGCTCAAATTAGACACGGTACTCTAATTTGTCGTTACTATCAGATAGTGTCACTTTCACCACGTACGTCATATTACAACGGATTCCAATTAAATTAAAGTACAAGTGACTCCTCACTGTATCCAATGAACTATTGGTGCTATTTTCATCAACTTACATTTAGGGATGTCCAAACGGATACATACAGTACTTACGGACAAGCGAAGGAGAAAAACATCACACACGTCGCTCGCGTCACACACAAATATAATAGGGAATGTGCATGTGGTTTAAATTTACTTGATTCTTTCTCCAGAAAATACAAGGTGGCGCGCGGGAACGATCGATTATGAATCGATTAGTATTATTGTAATTGGAACCATGACAACACTTTGTTGACGTGGTTGTGTGTAGAAAAGTTCGCCATTTCATTTGCGATGGAAAATTGGACTGGTCAAGAACGTGCATTCGCTGTGAAGGCATTTTACAAAAATAACGACAGTTATGAGCAAACAAGACGCGAATTTTTTTCCCCAGATCTTTCAACGTGTGATTTTTTTTGTGGGGATTCCTGAAATCGAGTGTTTAGAACTCGCCCACATAACACCAATGAACTCAAGGGCAGGATTCGTGAAGAGATTTCATTGATCTCTGTCGAGTTGTTGCAAAGAGTTATGGCAAATTTGCGTTCGCGAATGGAGGAATGCGTGCGCTTAGAAGGAGCTTCATCTAAGAGACACAATTGTCAAAAAGTGACATGTTTATTGAAGTGACATCAAATGGCATGATTTCATCTTCATAATAGTTACGAAGATATGTACATAAAATTAATTTCTCTTTGATTATTTCTTTATTCATCGATCGTTCCCGCGCGTGACCCTGTATTTATTGTCCTGACATTATACTTAAACCATTAGTTTCTTATTTAGTTTGTTTTTAATTGCTAAAAATGTTAATTCAAAAGTGCAAAATAAGCGAACGAAATTCAAATTTGCGAAACGCTTCACTACTGGACGAATGAAAATGACGTCAATTGCCATGCGATCGCATTTGTTGTGTCAATATTCATAGGTACTTAGTGCAGTCAAATTACAGTTTGGGCAGATTGGGCTGGATGTTGTCATTTTAAATCAAGTGTCTTCTATGTAAAAAGATCCGCTGAATCCGAAAATCATAGTCCCCCTAGCCGAAAACTCCCGGAATGTAAAAAACAAAGAAAAAATGGCAAGATGTCGTTTCTTTTCGCATTTGACTTCAATTATCTCGTTAACTATTACTCTAAGGGAAAAAATGAAGAGAAATGAATTGGTTTAGAATTGAATTTTCTATAAGATACAGTGGGTATGAAACGTTCATTTTCAAATGTTATTGTTTTTTATGGAAAAATATAAAAATTGGTTATTACTAAGTAAAATTCGTCCGATCTTTTTGAAAATCCGTATTTGGTCACTTCTTTTGATAACAAAACAATATGACAAACCCGATCACCGCAGATTTGATAGTTATTGCATAATTAAATAAACAAATTTATGTGATGGTTGGAGATAACTTGCCTCCTCTTCGGCGTGTGGTGTGCCAAGCGCTTAATGAGATTGATGGACCGATACGTGATAAAAAAATTGGATTACAGTACAAGTGTAACTTGCAGATTTTCCAGTTGGTGGTGTAGATTTAAATGCGTTTCGCAAATGAAATGCCCAATAAAAAAAAAACCTGAAAGATGTAATTTCCAGACCAGTATCTAACGTTTTTTATAACTCACCTCAATGAGAGTTTTTTCGATCACAAAAAAAATGTAATACTTTAATTATATTCAATACATAATCGACTTAAATCATTCCCTGAAATAATGATTTCAATTAGAATAGGATTTATTAGGTCTGAACTCACCTCAATGAGGGTTTTTTTGGTCCCACTGATATAATGTAACTGCTTTATAATATTCAAAGTTGACGGTAAGTGTAATTACAAATCGGCTCAGATCTATGGGCGACAATTCGATAATTAACATTATCTCTCATTCAGTTTTGATGCCCCAAAAAATCAAACGTTTCCGGCCAACGCACAAACCGCAATCCTCTCCTTTTTAACGATACCAAATTATCAGCGCCCAACAGGCAAACACTCATGCGCTTCGATATTAATACGGGCTAGAACTTTGCATATTGCATTCCCAAACGTTATGCAACCCAAAATGACATGGAGCATGAAGAAATAAATGCTACAATATAACAAGGAAGGTAACTCTATAATAGGCCCTTTGCGCTGTGATTAATAAAAGTCATAAATTTTGGTAAAATAAAAGCATAAAAAAGCTCACACTTTAAAAGTGTCTTTTCCTGAGTCGCGGCCGCTAATGCTAGCCGCTTCGAGGAAAACGCACCTTTAAGAATCGTTCGATGCGACCCGACTTGCAAAATCATTTTTTGTTGTATCGAAAACGAGTCCGAAATCAAAAGCTGATTTGTCGTGAACTCGGATTTGGACGTATTTTTTTTAATGTTAATTCCGAGAGCTTTCCATTCGCCTATTATAGATTTACATTTCTTGTGGTATTTTAGAAATTATTCCATTTGTTAACTAAGAAAATTCATCGGATTTTGAAAAAAAAATGGCATAGTCCGTCGATTTGTAAGAATCAACGGCACAGTTGTTGAAAAAGGTTGTTTTAGGGTTCACTGCTTGTAAAAAAATTGAGAACGCTCTGGGAGTCGCCCTCTTGGAACTGCAAAATACACTTTATCGGGAATATTTCTAATAGTGTTTTTGCACTTTTGTACAAGACAATACCTATAAAATGGTTCTTTAGCTTTTTCCATGGTCTGAATAGCTATTACAACTGGAAAATCTGTTTAAATAACTCAACACTAAAAGTAAACAAATACTGGTCGTGGCTTGTGACGTCATCCAAGGCCCGCTGAAAATGTGGCGGCGTTTAAACACATCGAATAAAGTCAACGTTTTAAATATTATTTTACAAGTTAAATTGAATTGTTCTAACAGTGTTTACTCTTTTTACTATGTTAGAACGATGTAAAAAAGCGATTATAAAATTAAAAACATCCATATTCCCTATTGACTCGCTTCGCTTTTATGGCTAATTAAAAACAAAAAATGTATGTATATATTCAAATGTAATACCTAGGTATATAGTGTATATGAGTCTTACATACAACTATTGAACGCGACTCCTGTCGTTGCGGATCAGTTGACAGTAATGTTACCACACTGTGGCCGCTGTACAAAATAGCTGTTGGCGTATTTCTCAATGTACCTATGTGCGGTTGTAAAATTTGTTAAATTAATTTAACACGTCATCCGTTTTAATAATTTATTGATCGATTTTTTATTTTTTTTTTTATTTTATTTTATTTATTAAGTCTTACGGGAGAGGCCCCAAAAAATTAAAGTTTTGTGTACAATTCACACACAAAAGATAAAGAGTGTTGTAAATATAACGTTTTATACAGTTTTATGCTAAACGATTGACTAAACCTAAGTGATCTTCCAGGAACATTAAATGTTATTAATTCCACCAAATATGACGAGTCAATACAACCATTTAGAAGTTTATAAAAAAAGACAAAATCGAGAAACTGACGACGAGCAAGCAAAGTATTAATGCTTAATACCTTAAGAACGGAGAGGTAAGAATGGTATGCAAATGAATTCAGACGTAACCTAAACCTGAAGAAACGAAGAAATTTGTGCTGCACCCTTTCGAGTTTTGAAATAGGAGTGGAATAATAGGGAGACCAAACTTGGGAACAATATTCGAGAGAAGAACGAACAAGAGTCAGGTACATTAATTTAAGGATAAAGGGATTGCGAAAGTTTTTTGATAAGCGCAGCATAAATCCAAGTTGTCTCAGTGCTTTATTACAAATAAAATCAATGTGTTTCTGATACGAAAGATCAGAAGAGAAAATAACCCCGAGATCAGTAACGCTAGATTTTCTTTCAAGCGCACAATTATTTATGGTATATGTAAATTGAATAGGATTTACAGTACGATGGAAAGTTATACTAAAGCTTTTAGTGAGGTTAAGTTCCATCTGATTTGTTTCACACCATAGGCTGAGTGCGTTGATATCCAATTGCAGATTGATACAGTCGTTGATTGATTTTATTGGGCTGAATATTTTTATATCATCCGCACAACAACAATAATATTTTGGACGATTTAAACACTGATTTGATATCATTTATAAATATTAAGAATAATAGTGGAGCTAAATGTGCACCTTGAGGAACACCAGATGAGACATATATTGGTTTAGATATGAAGTTTTTATATTTCACCATTTGAATTCTGTTTGTTAGATAAGAACGAAGCCATGACAATATTGGATCACATAAACCAACGAGAGAAAGTTTAGATAACAAGATATTATGGTTTACTCTATCAAATGCCTTAGAAAAGTCAAAATATACGGAATCTAAGGGTGTTTTCAATATATTCGTACTAACCTAATTTGTACTGTATTTTATACATAAAGGTGAGCGTAACGGTATGCGCTCATTAAAAAACGATATATTTAAGTATTTATAAAGCAATAAGACTTAGAAAACTCATTAAAACCAACAATATCAAAGGGAAATCTAAACGCAATGTCATTGGTCAATGCGATGTGACGTCTCACCGTATATAAATGGCGGATTGTTTACCTTTTCACCTTGGTAGATATAGTGTTGTGTCGTGTGTTTAAATTATATTGCGGGATTGTTTCGTGGGTTATAAACTTGAAATGTCTTCAGAGAACTTTGTGAAAGCGTCCTCAAACAATTTGCCATCCGTAGACATTTTTATGGTGATGGAATTTATAAAAGAAGATGATCGTTTTAATGCAGCTGATGAATTCAGAAATGTGTTTATCTATTTTATTTTACTACTTCTAGGTACTTACCTACCTACAACCAACTTATTTTTTCGAGGATTTTGTCGGCTATCACGCTTTAAACTTTAAAGCATTATTAAAGGGACCTGTCAGCAGTAATAACTAAGAACTAAATTACCGCACTAATCTGCGGTTTCAGGTTTCATTTGTACAATGAATTTGTCACAACGGATGTTTAGTGCATAAATTAAATCCCATGATTTTAACAGTACATATTCCCTCGGCTGCCGGACTTCGACATCGTCAATCAGATCTTTTGACTGTAGTTTTGCACATTGCGAACCGAAGGATAGGCGTTACAGGGAACCCTCCAAAGAGACATATTCCGACAGAAAATTCATTAGAAAATTTTATAAAGAGCAGGTTTCTAAGCACATTACTGAAATACATTCATTTAAAGAAATTCTTAATTTTTTTAACCCCCCCCCCCCTCCGATTAATTTTATTTTCAATTTACCCCAGTACTTAATACTTCTTAAAAAATCCTCTGTGATCTTCGCAGCAGTAAAACGTTGGTTTTGATTTTGGCATATCTCTTCTAGCTGCTTTAAACCAATTTCTTCTGCGAGAATACTCAAGTGGTACAGAAATAAATATTTTGTTTGGCGTACTCACCGATGTACTTGTACAACATGGCACAAAACACCATTTATTTTGTGCGCCATACTTTTTTAAACATGCACAATGTTAGGTAGTCTTTGATAGTAATAAAAACAATCTATATAAACATAAATTCACGGCAGAAAACAAATCAAAACCGTAGAACGCGTGCTGTTTATAATGACACTTCCAGTGTTTACATGCACTGTGACGTAGTTGAGAGCAGGTGACCGTACAAACGCGTGGCTGTCCGTTTACGCGGCAAATTTCTGATTTCGAATTTTATTTTGAAATTACTCGAAAATGAAGGCTCGGATATTTCTTTAAAATGTGTAGCTCGTTTATACGGCCAATGGGCTTTCGTTTTGCCCAGTTTTTAAAAAATATGAAAACACCCTCTTGCGTATATTTCATCAAAACAATACTCAGAATGTATGCTAATGCTGATAAGCTTAAAAGGTTTGGTGTTTGTGGAACGACTAGGGAAAAAACATGTTGTTCGTCAAGATAGTGCTTTAAGTAATGGAAATAAGTATATATTGTTGTGTAAACTTCCTAAGCCTGAAAATACCCACACAACTTACCCTTACTAGCTCAATCCCACACAAACTCTTAAAAACACAAATCTCAGGGCCCGTAAAATGAGTCCGACCACCCCTTTTCTTCGTCCGGACAAGGGGTAGCAACCTCGCCAGGTCGGTGGCTAATACCTCCCTTAAATTCCAATATGAAACTTCACCCCCAGATTTAATAAACTTGAAACAAAGTAAGAGACGCCGACAATTACCTCTCTTTGACTCTAATAAACAAAACCTGGATTGCAATGACTGGTTTAATTTCAGACAAAAAATTGCGTAAATTTCTGTTTTACAAATTGTTACAATTTTAAACAGATAAATGACACACACAAAAAAAAAACAAATTACTCAAACATTACAAAAAAAACAAGACAAAACAAACCACTAACTACTACTTACTTTTAAAAATTAGTCCGAGTAACGTACTCCGATAAAAAGAGGTATCCGTACACAATCACGCAAACCAAACACTCAAACACCGACGTCTTCTCTCTTCGGGTACCCACAAATTCAAAACTTCCGTGTTTCCGCAAAAAAAAAAACAGGACGACGACAAACTTCTTAAACTTCTCAAAAATTCTTCTTAAACGGCAGACAAAAATTCTAATTAAACCTGGATCCACTACGCAAGAAACTTCCACAAAATTCAAAAAATAACGTAACCGAAGAAGCGCCGGTTGGCTTTGTAACGACTAAAAAGCCCCGCTCTCTTCAAAAATTTTCTATTTAAGCCAAAAGCCCTTCTCCTTTCTTCCACACCCCGTCCGCCAATCACGCGAAGCGTCGATTTTTCAACTTCTTGCCAAACGGCACGTACGCCCGGCAATTCTGCGAAGACAACCTTATCTCTACTTCGCGCTATACCTCGTTAACGGCAAATAAAATTTAAAAAGAAATTTACATCGAAAAAAATTCTCGGAATAAAATAAAAACAGAACACTTCTAAGAAATTGAACCAAAACTATAACATGAAATTTACGCAATCCTGTGTCTCAAATTATTAATACCCCCCCCGGTTAATTAATTGAACTAAACAAAATTGTCACATCCAGACGCTCTATAATTTCTTTCAAGTTACAACTAAAACAAAATAACACAACATTTTTCCCCCTTTAAATTGAACACAAAAACACAAAATTACAATCCTCCCCTGACTACAAATAAAAAAAAACTTTGGAATTACCGGGTTTTTATGGGCAATTTAACCAACCGACCCTAACACGCGAGCCGCCCTGTCCAGATTCAAAAAGGCGCCGCCCCCCACCTCCGGCCTGAGATCCCTATCGTCCCTAAGTAAAACTTTAAACCCACACTCAAAATCTAACACCATTCTAGCAAACGCCAAACATTTACGAAGCTAAGCTTCTACTAACGATTACTCAACCCCTTCCTCTGAGTCATCATCATAACGGAAAAGCATGTCTACATGAAATTTACCCCTTATTTTCCTATCATCCACTTGCAACGTGTGTTCGTAACCTCTCGCCATTCTCACTTCGTCATTGATAAGTTCACGATTTTCCTTCAGTATTCCTGTTACCTTTTCCGACCACTCTTCTGGGCAATTTAATTTTGACATTTTCCAATACTCCTCATTCCCCCATTTCTGACAAACGTTAATTTCCATTTCGTTATCCGGGTCTTTCTTGATCTTTTCTTCTTCTATTTTCACTTCTAATTTTCCTATTCTTACATTTCCTTTTCCTATATCCACAATTCCATCATACATTTTTAAAATGTCAATCCCGATAATTAAATCCGCCTGCATCCCCGCTAAAACCAATAATTCTTCCTGCAGCCGTTCACCTCCTACTTCAATCCCTAAAATAAATTTTCTTTTGACGTTGGCGAAATTTTTCTTATTTGCCGTTATTAATTTTAATCCTTTAATGGGTACGGTAAAACTCTCCACTCTTCCTAAATTTTCTTTAATGAAATCTTCTGAAATTAAAGAAACTTCCGCCCCCGTGTCAATCAATGCCTTGGCCCTTTTTCCTTCCACCAGCACCCCTATTGTTGGTAAATTGGTAATGAAGTTGTCCGATTTGTCTTCCGCACTATTGTCGTCAATTTGAATAAATTCTTTCGGGTGCGAGTACACGTATCCGACAATAGCGCGGCCTCTTAAAAATCCGTCGGTGGTGGATGGACTTCGGCTCTAACCACTTCTATTTTGTTTTCCTCTCCGGTGTCCCGCGTCGGTTTTAAAATCTGGTTAATACGTCTCCTGTCCTGTTCTGCATTTCCCTCCCCTCGTCTCTCTTCTCGGGCTCCTCTTGCATAATCCGGTCTTCTCTCCTGCTCCCTCTGGTCCTTCTGATATTCCCTTTCGAATTTCTGTTCATAATTAAACTCGCGGTTAAAATTCCCTCTATTGTTGTTATTCCTATTAAAATTCCCATTATTCGCATTCCTGTTATAATTTCCATTGTTGTTATAATTGTTGTAATTTAGGTTCAAATTCTCCATCCGGTTACCCCTTTCTTGATACGCTCCGTATGGTCTGTTTCCTCTCCACTGGTTTCCGTATCCTTGTTTTTCATACTGCCGTCCTTGCTCCCTGATCTTATAATCGTAGGCGGCGTCCTTCTCCTCGTCAGCCGTGTCGTAACGTTTGAGCATCCTTAAAAATTCTTCGTACGTGGTGATGTCGTCCTTCGTGACCTTCTGGGAAATCTCCTCTTCATAATGTTTTGCCAGCCGCCTTACCAGCACTGATTCCTGTATCCCATTTTCTAGGTGTTTAAATTGTGAATAATTTTCCATCAGGTACTTCACACGGCTACCCCTATTTCGGTTATACTTTCCCATGTTTAATTGGTCCCGTGTTTTATTTTGCTCCCAATCGCCCCAGTATTGGCTTATAAAATTTTCCTTGAATGACTCGAAGTTGGCAATCTTCTCGTCCACCGTGTCATACCAAATCTGCGCGTCTTCCTTTAGAACACTTCTTATCAAGCTGATTTAGTCCACGTTCGTGAATAGTTTCCCAAAAATTCGCCTGTTGTTTAGGATCGTCGCCTCTAAAATTTTTAGAAACGTCATAGGGTGGACTTTTCCCTTACCCGTGAACTGTTCCAGACGATCTAGGTCCCCTTTAAAATTGTTGGCGTACTGTATTCCTCCCTGTCTCGGCTTATTCTCCAATTCCTTCCGTAGTTCTTTTAATTCTTCCTCACTCGTACTTTTATTTTTGTTGCAGACTTCTTGCATATGACAAAATCCCTTTTCAACTTTTTCAAACTCCTGCTGCGTGTAGCTGACCTCCATCCTAATCTGGTTCTCTACCTCCATCACTCGCTTGTTCACCCCTTCGTGATGTTGGTGCAGCACGCTGATGTTCTCGGCCATATCCGTCCTTAATTCTCTAATCTCCCTCGTATTTCCATCGGTCTTCTTTTCTACCTCTCTGACGCTCTCCTGCATGTCTTGCCTAATCTCGTTCATGATTCTCACCACGTCCTGTCTTAATTCCGCTGTCGTTTTATTCTGGTTCTCTATCTTCTTATTTATCTCTTTTATCTGACCGCTCAATTTGTCCCCCAGTTGGTTATTCATTTGCTTATTCTCTGTCCTCATCTCACTCATCATCGTTATCATTTGAGCAAAGAACCCTTCCTGCATTGTCGTTAATCCCATTGTAGAGACCTCTCCTTTTCCTTCCGGCACGTCGACTGACCCCGGTATTATTTCTGCGCTGACGTCCGTCGGTACATCAATTCCACTCTCGGGCTTCGAATCCATAATCTTCTCTTGTTAATAATTTACGCTGTTATAATTATACAAAAATATAACAAATAACCGTCTCTACGCTCGCTGTCACTTTTATTTCTTTTCCAAATCTTATAAAAATTTTTGTTTAACTTCCCTGTCTCTACTCAACTACCCTTCGCAATAACGTTACTACCTAACCCTTTCTTAACCTGTCACAACCAAAAACCTCTTCAAATAATTGCGTTCAAAAAAAAATCCTTTAAACTTATCGTGTCGGATACCAAATAAAATCTTACCCGTCGCACAATAAATCCTGCCTACAATGAACTTTAAACTTTCAATAAAAACGACCTACTTCCGCGTTTCCCTGATGCCTCACGCTATTGGGCGCCAATTAATTTGTTGTGTAAACTTCCTAAGCCTGAAAGATACCCACACAACTTACCCTTACTAGCTCAATCCCACACAAACTCTTAAAAACACAAATCTCAGGGCCCGTAAAATGAGTCCGACCACCCCTTTTCTTCGTCCGGACAAGGGGTAGCAACCTCGCCAGGTCGGTGGCTAATACCTCCCTTAAATTCCAATATGAAACTTTACCCCCAGATTTAATAAACTTGAAACAAAATAAGAGACGCCGACAATTACCTCTCTTTGACTCTAATAAACAGAACCTGGATTGCAATGACTGGTTTAATTTCAGACAAAAAATTGCGTAAATTTCTGTTTTACAAATTGTTACAATTTTAAACAGATAAATGACACACAAAAAAAAAACAAATTACTCAAACATTACAAAAAAAACATGACAAAACAAACCATTAACTACTACTTACTTTTAAATTTGTCCGATTAACGTACTCTGATACAAAGAGGTATCCGTACACGATCACAACAAAAAAATTTTCACCCAAACCAAACACTCAAACACCGACGTCTTCTCTCTTCGGGTACCCACAATTATTTTCAAAACTTCCGTGTTTCCGCAAAATAAAAAAAAAAAACAGGACAGCGACAAACTTCTTAAACTTTTCAAAAATTCTTCTTAAACGGCAGACAAAAATTCTAACTAAACCTGGATCCACTACGCAAGAAACTTCCACAAAATTCAAAAATCACGTAACCGAAGAAGCGCCGGTTGGCTTTGTAACGACCAAAAAGCCCCGCTCTCATCAAAAATTTTCTATTTAAGCCAAAAGCCCTTCTCCTTTCTTCAACATCCCGTCCGCCAATCACGCGAAGCGTCGATTTTTCAACTTCTTGCTAAACGGCACGTACGCCCGGCAATTCTGCGAAGAACCTTATCTCTACTTCGCGCTATACCTCGTTAACGGCAAATAAAATTTTAAAAGAAATTTACATCGAAAAAAATTCTAGGAATAAAATAAAAACAGAACACTTCTAAGAAATTGAACCAAAACTATAACATGAAATTTACGCAATCCTGTGTCTCAAATTATTGATAACCCCCCCGGTTAATTAAATGAACTAAACAAAATTGTCACATCCAGACGCTCTATAATTTCTTTCAAGTTACAACTAAAACAAAATAACACAACAGTATATACCGGCAATCTTTCCTGGCGAGAGGTTTAGTTTTTTGTTGTATGCCAATCAACCTGTCCAATTAAAGAGAATGGGTAAGGGTATGTAATAGAACCGTGGCGCTGAACGTTTCTGGACAACGCAATAACAGTGACACCACAACTCATAAGAAGAAGAATACAATGCTCTTATACTTATCTCTTTAGGAAGGTGGTATACACTATATATAGTGTTACGCGTACCATTTGAAATAAGAATGACAGATGTCATTAGAATGCACAATCTTTCGCTATAATCTGTACGATTAAAGTTATGACTTATCTAACCTCGGTTAAAAAGCGACTTAGTCAACTCATTCAAACTTATTAAAATGTCAATTTAACATATGTTATAAAATAAATACAGGGCGGAAATCCAAACGGAAAAGTCCGGGAAAAAGGAAGCAGCAAAAAAAACCTACCGTAACACTAAACCGGAATGATCCCTTCGCGGTTACTTTACGTATGGGTCGCTGAGGTCTAGTGATACAAACTCACCGGTCGTCGTCCGTCATTTTTTATTTTGTCGTAATTCGAGATAAGTCTTAATTTGGGAGATGTAGTCGTGATCGAGAGATTTAGTCGTAATCGGGATATTCAATTCTAATTAATAAAAAGGTCGATTAGAAATGGAGAACAACGCCACGCCAACATGTGTGGCGTTATCTAGGGCGTTATCAAATACACTAAATCTATTATCATTAAATGAAATGCATAATTTCAAAAGGATACAGTAACATACACTTACCTAATCAATTAAAAGGTCGAATGCCTAAAGATATCAGTGCGCTTTACTGGATAATGTCGACTTATACATAGAATTTTTAAAATGCAAGGACACAGATAGTGAGGAATTTGTCCACATGTTGTCACAGATTTGAATTTGACTAATATTACGCTAGCAGTGCAATCTGTTGAGGAGACAAAATGTAAAAATCCCCCCGGAATAAACGGGTAGGCGACACATACAGGGCAACAGCCAGATGTGAATACATAAATAATTACTTATCATCCCTGCACTTAGTGATTAGTATAATTGTCCAATGACGAGTTGCGTCAATCATCATCTAGAAAAATAATGCGAATAAATTAGAATATAATCACAAACTACTACTACTTTTTAAGTGTGACATCTATTGGCGAACAGAAAAAAAGGAGGCTGCTTTGAAAAAAATAAAGTGAAGACCTGCTGAACCAATTCTAACATTTGCAAATAGTTTCCAACCTAAATGGAACGAGGATGTCCTGTCTTAACACATTTGCGGATAGACGAAAACGTCTAAATATTTTTTTGTTAAACTCAAGTTTATTAATATAAATACAGATTGAATTGTGTACATAAACATGATTTTTGTTTAAATTTTTGCAAAAAAAAAACAGAGGATGGATATAGCAGACACTGTCTCATGGCACAGCAATTTTGGTCTTGTGCAAAATGCAGGTTTCGCTGGGCACCCGCTACAGTAACCCCTTCCACCTCACCTGAACGAAATTTCGGCAAAATTCCATTTTTTTCTCCGCCTACTGGGACACCTTTTATATGCTTTCATAAGAATCATACGCAGATCTTGCCTGCTGAAGCCGGTATGCACTAATATATACGTATATATATATATAAAATACGTCTGCTATAGCAGTAATGCCGATATAAGCATGACGACTGTAGCAGGTTTGTCCGCCAATGTAAAAGGGAGGGTAATTACGTGTATAAACCAATTTCATTACTTGTAAGTGCGTTTCACATTATTAGTACTTAATCTAATTTTACTTTTTCAATAATGTGTCGCTGTTTTATTTCATAGGAGCGAACCGGCTGTAATTCCATTGGTAGCAATCCATTTACTTAGTCAGTCAGTTTTCCTTTTTTATACGATGTCATGCGGAAAAACGGGAAATTCCGCAAGAGCAGGATAACTTTTGAATCCTCGCTTTTGAGCTGCTTTGTAACAATGTTACGTATAACGTCCCTCTAACACAAAGCGTCGTTGGTGCTCTACTATTAGGATATTGCATTCAATTTGTACTTAAAAATTGACTGGCTCAGAAACATCCAGAATGAATTGATTTAATTATAGAAAATAAACTTTCTTACAACTTTTTTAGTAACTTCAAATACTCCTCGTACTATTTTTCGTTCCTAGCGCCGGAGTTAATAAAACTAGCAAACCTCCAGACTGATATTGAATGCAAGCATGAAAGCGTGGTTAGTCACAAAAGTAGAGTACGTGCTCGACGTATCTACGTCTCCTAAGAATGTATTTTTCACATACGCTTTGTATGGAGTTAGAACGAATTCACATACGATATAACTGACTCATTCACCATCGATGATAAGGGTCCTCATTTTTCAAACCTCAATATGAGGTCGGATGCGCCTAATCAATGATTAATCTATTATGTTGTGGTAGCTCATTTTTAAAAATCTTACAGTAAGGAGACGGTTAGGGGATGGTTCAGGTAACTCCATCGCTATGAAGTTCAATCAAACCTAACCTAATGACAGACTGTTGTTAACATACCGACAATATCGGACGCATGTAAAATCACCTTTACGCCAGCCGTCTAAACCTCAAATCGTATGTTTTTGAAATATAGTGATACGCGATTGAACCAAACAATTTTATAACATGAAATTTATAGGTAAAGATTAAATGTTTCCCATTCCAGTAATCCATTTACCTTCCATTCTATTGTCAGAATTGCTTTCATTCCTTTTCAGAACATCCTATCAAACAAGACTGCGAGCAGTGCATAGAAACTTCTACTCGTATTGTGCATTCCATTTAATCACTTCATTGTACCGGAAACTAAATTTTTCTACTGTGTGCGGTCTTTGTAGCGAATTAAAATTTAATATAAGCGCCGTCTCGAAGCCGATATAGTGTAAATTATGGACGAATGGTCCTCAACTATTCAAAAATAAAATAATGGAAATTTGGAATTAGAGATGGCAGGGCTTTATTGCGTCAGTTCCTCTAGGCAAATATAATCTGGATCCTCCTCAAGTGCAATAATTATCAACGTTCATTTCCATTTGTAGCAGAATATAATACTTATTATACAAGACCTTAAAGGGATATTTTAACCATTGAGTAAAATATGTTAATTCACGAGATGGTTAGTTTCCCTTTATCGTCGTGTATAATACAAAACTTTATTTTATAGCAGAAGCCATATAAAATATATTATTGAAATTACTTTCCATTTAAGGAAATTTCTAATGTAATTATGATAAGGCAGTCCATCTTGAACTTCAGAACAGAAGAACCTGTAACCTGTGTGAAGATATTAATGTGTACCTAATACAACGTTGCAAATATGATAATGAATGGGCTATATAATTGTTTTTTTAAAACCGATATCGATGGCTCGTTCCATACACATTCTAGAATTTCTTAAAATATCTTAGAAATCGTAAAATCTTACGAATCATTTTAAAAGCATTCTTTGTGTGACAGAAATTTCATACATCTTTTTAAAACTCTTACTGAAAAAGAGGCTGGAACCTTTTTGGACATTGTAGGAACCTTACAAGTTGTTCGCACGCAATATCAGAGGGCATCTAATTTTTACCAAAAAAAATTGAAAAAAACACGTTGCTAAGTAATATTTTAACAAGAAGCATGAGCGACGAGGATTTTTGCACTTGCACGAATTTACATAAACAATAAAAAATAGGAGCCCCAAAATACAACGTACACCTGGGTATCAACAGAAAATTTAGAATGAGAATTCTTATCTAGGTCGTAATTTGCTCTTGATTAAACACACATAAGATTATTCCAGATGAAACACATTTATTACGTAAAAGCAATCAAATAACAATCGGCACTCAGGGTCAGAATACACATACCACACAACAAGCGATCGAATGAAACAAATAAAAAAAACTATTGCGTTCATGATTAACTAATTAGTAGGTGTCTCTGGATGTATTATTTAATTTATTCAAAAACTGATTTAAGCATTTTTTAGATTGCAGGTAATAGAAGGTCATGCACGCTTTAAATGTTGTGCAATTTTCACGTAACCAATTGTTTTAATTATTCGCAACATACTTGGTATATTAAAATATTAAATTAAAACATTAGTTTACGGAAACGTTGGTACTGCTGTTTTTCTTAATACGTAGAGGGAACTGAAATGAAATTAACTATTGAAAGATCTGGCCAGGAAAGTGGAGTCGACATTCATTGATTTTCGGGGCTAAGATGTCAAGAACCTAAATTTCTCTTCACTAATCGTCCTAAAAACAAACAATAACAGAATAGGTACATTGACATAAAAAAACTCCTCATACATGATTAAATCGTGCTAACATAATTCCAATTATTTCACAATCGCCACCAAACGTGATTTACAACGCTAAATGAACCCAAACCAAATCAATTAACATCCCAATACATGTCACTTGATAACAAAGCAATTAATCCAGAGGCGTAGCTCAAACGAATTCACTTTCAAAATTAAATATTTACATTGCTACATGCTACGTTCCATGATTTTAAGATATTTCTTGGAAAGTCAACTGAATTTTAGATTACTAACGATAATTATTCAAAGTGCATTATGAGGGGTGAGAAAAATCTAATAAATCTTCCGGATTTGCCGTTGCAACTCTATCTGCAGAAAATGAGTGCGCGCATTCCTTTACATTGGATAATGGAAAATTAAGCAAGATGGATTGATCAAGTTTATAACGCTGCACAGAATAAAGGCGCTTGTAAATGACAATAATCACCGTGAATTAAATAATACTGTTGCGAAAAGACAATCGTGCTGGTATTGCTTAGGACTTAAACATGGAACAAACAAAGCACGGCTAGATATAAGCCAGTGTACGAATATTAAATTGCGCCCTTTGTAAACATCAAGCTCCATTGTTCATTAAAATTTCAACTTCGTTATTTTTAATAACCGGGAACAACTTCATTAATTTTTGCCTATTATCTGAAAATCCGCATGCGTTTGTCAGAATCACGTTGGTAATATTCATAAGATCAAGTACACGGGCAAGGTCCTCATTTACCTGTTAATCCATCATCTAAGGGGTAGGGCATTGGTCAGAGCTGGGCAGAATACTTTCAAAAAGTATTTGAATGCTAAATAGTAAATACTTTACACAAATCACAGGTATTTGAATACTAAATTAATAAACAAAAAATTCTGTCCAACCGTTCACTTTCTTATCAATATAATATGTTAATTTAGAGGACTTCAAGTGCTAGTAGTGAAAAAAATAGTATATATACCACGGTAGAGAAGTCTATTATTGCCTTCGCACCTTACTTAATAATACTGTACTTCTCTACCTTGATGTATAATGTACTATTACGTCCAGCACAAGCAAATACTAGATA
The DNA here is from genome assembly GCF_008802855.1 of Photinus pyralis. NCBI lineage: Eukaryota > Metazoa > Arthropoda > Insecta > Coleoptera > Lampyridae > Photinus > Photinus pyralis. Next base: position 36,650,603 of record NW_022170403.1, on the reverse strand, counting down.
CAGATACATTGAAAAGTATTCAAATACTTTAGAATGTATTCGAATACTTTCAAACGTATTCTAATACTATCAAAGGTATTCGAATACTATAAAAAGTATTCGAATACGTTGAAAAGTATTTCATTAACTTACTTTGAAAAGTATTCGAATACAGTAAAAAGTATTTGTTTACGGTAAAAAGTATTCAAATACTTGTCACTCAAATACATTAAAAATTTAAAATAGTATACTAGATAAAAGGCTTAATACTACTTAAAAATCAAGTTATACTTTGTATGGGGCTAGTTTTTTTTATATATCTATTGTTATATACAAATTTAAGGGGAGTAAAAACGTATTATTATTATTATATTATGATATAGGAGGCACCTACCAGGACCTTTCTTATACCAGTTATATCCTTAAGAATACGTGTACCAGTTTTCAAAGCGTCGTGCACATGATACGTACGCCTTTCTGAAATTAATCCTAGCGATTTTGGAACAGATCCTTTTTTGACCATCCGTTTGTCCGTGTGCATGATAACTTGTTTAGAAACCTGCGATCGCTTTCAAAATTGGTACACATGGTCTTAAGGCTCCTCTGTAGTCAATCCGCCATATTGGAAAAATAGCTAAACTTTCTTATGAAATGCTGCTTTTGTAGTTGAAGTCTAACAAATTTTCGATAGTGGATATTCTTTGCAATGATGAAAAGAACGGCGGTACTTAAAAAAAATTGAAATATCCGTCTTAGTTTTTTAGGAAAATCGACGAATAGAAAAATCGTTTTTCGTAAATAACAGCCGTTGTAATGGGAGTAGAAAAACCTACAGCACCAATTTGGAAATCCGACAGAATTTTTTACGGCGGTACTTAAAGATATTATTTCCATCTATTATGATAAGGCATATATTTTAAAAAATAAGTTCCGCGATTTTCAGAAAAGAGCGCAACGTTAACATAAAGGTAGGCAACTCAAATTGCACTTAAACCCCTAAGGCGATATCTCATTACTTGCAAGGAAAAACAAAAGAAACTACCTGGCATTATCCTGGCACATTGTTACCTCGTTCCTAATGACATGGATTAGATAAACTACTATATAATTAGCTAATGTTTATTTTTTTTATAGAAATACTTTTTTATTTCTAAAACATTTTTCATTCTATCTAGATAAAAATGTGACTCCTTTTTGTTTTTTTAACATTTTGTACCACGAAACTGCTTATCTACGTGCATAAAAACATTAAAAAAATTATCAAAGTCCTCGTGTGACGAAGGGACTTCAGCGCATTTTTGTGTGGCAGATCAGTATTCAATTAGCCACTTTTGACTCAACCATCAATAAAAGATCTTGTCCAAGGCTACTACATTCACTTTGTCGGCACCCGCTTCCCACTTTCCGCGTGCACCCGCAATTAGCGTTTAAAGTTTTGACTCCACCATCAGTAAAATCTTGTCGGGGGCTACCATATTCCCTTTGTCGGTATCCACTTCCGATGTCCCGTTCCCTTCCAATGCGCGTTTGAAGATTTGACTCCACTATCAGGAAGATCGTGTCCGGGGCTACCACATTCCCTTTGACGGTACCCACATCCGACGCCCCGTTCACCCCAAATTCGCGTTTGAAGTTTTCACTCCACCATCACTTAGATTTTGTCGGAGGCTATCACATTACCTCTTTCGGTGCATACTTATATTACACCCACATTTTGGTGAATTTCGCTAAAAACCTTCCACAAGATAGTACTTAATTTTTGGGGCACTTCTTATTACTCGAGCTTCTATTGGCGACACGAGAAAGAGAGATAGCGATTCGAGATTTACGAAACGTTAAACCGCGTGACAAAATTCGCAACGGAAGGTAAAAGGCGCCCGAAGTTTACTACCTCTCGAAGACGCGCGCGCGCGCGCCTTGAAAAAGGTCGTTAATTTCGCCCCTAGGACAAACAAGTTTTCAAGCGGCGTTAGTTATTTCGCAAATTCTAATTAAACGCAACCACTACGGGCTTAATGAATGTCCATTGCGCCAATAACTCGGCAAGACGGAGATAATGCAAAAAACCGGACCTCTCTACGATGTCTAGATCAAAAGTTTTTCAATCCGCCCAGCCAGCCAGCCAGCCAGCCAACCAGCCAGCCAGCCAGCCGGACAAAGTGAAATGATAAGCTCCTTTTTGTTACCAAAAATGCGCTAAAAATGTGGTAGGACAGGACAAACGCATGACCTCGACATAAGGAGAAAGCACAATACCGCAATTCCTATGTAACATCCTTACAAAATACTTCAGAAGTCTCAATTAGGCCCCCCTCTTTTTTACCCTTATCAAAATAGGGAGTTCGGGGAAGAGAGGGACTAGTATTATCCATACTCTAATGAAAGTTCTCAACAAAAGGAATCCGCATTTCTACCTCTTCGACGCCTCATCGTGATCGGTTAGAATTTTTATCTCTATAGCGAATTGACGGAAGAGGTACTCACAAAGGGCGATTGGGACGTGTGGAACAAATATATCCATTGGTAAGATCAACACGATAAGAGCGAATACAGTTTGTCGGAGGAGAGGCAGAATGAATCCTCTGGACGAGACATCTATTGGTGAAGTCCAAGCGAATATCTTGACAACAGAAGAGCCTTATAACCCAAGTATTTACTAAGCAATTTCGGTTTTAAAAAAATTCACTTTATCTGCACAAGAGTTGTGCACAATTTATAATTGTTTCAATATGATCTGATATCAACAAGGATGAATACTTGTTCGTCAAAAACATAGAGGATTGCCCAATTTCAATTTTCACTACTGAATTAAAGATTTAAAAAACCGAATTATGATACAGCACAAACGATGCCAATATCGATACTTACAGACCAAAAGGAGTAAATTCGATTGCTTGATGTCCATGTGATATGTCCTGCTTTTTGGTGTCGAATATGGTTCTACCCACAAAAATGGAAGATAGGTAGCAATGACAATATGTATAGACATGTTATTGTGTTAGTTACATTTTTACCAGCAGTTTTGTCTGTTCGGAAAAAACCTTCATGGGCCGTGCATAAATAAAACGAATACGCTAACTGTACAATTATTTTTTGAAAAGATAAGAACTTTTTTTAAATAAGTAAATAATAACCTAGTAATTATAAAAATGTCTAAATCAAAGTTGATAAGTAAAATTGATTAAAACAAATAAACGGAAATGTTAGCAAACATTGCGAATTTTTTCCACTAATTATCTTAGAATCAAGTAATTTACAGAAGATCTCATTATAGACAAATGGAGTAAAAGGAACAGGTATTTGTGTAGCTTCATTCAAATATTGACTACACCTTTTCAATAAACTTGTTTACATAATTAGTCCTTGATCATTATACCTGGTCTATTGTGTTTAACAATAAATGAAGAAAATATGCAAAACTGAAAAGGATAGAATTATACCGTTTTCGCACTCCACGAATATACGTAGAAATGTGTATTGTTGGTGGTCTAACCAATTGCAATAACATTGAAATGCAAATTGACTACAGAGGAGCCTTAAGGATATAAGAAAGGTCCCTATTATTTTTAAATTACGTAGACTATCGAGTCAAAAAGTTTTACTCCAGGATCGTTCGGTATTCAGTTGTATCGGATTTTTATATTTGATTTTGTGGCAATGGAAACTTTCCCTAAACATTTCTAAATTGTTTTCAAATATTTGAATAACTTAAAAGTACGAATTGTTTTGGATTCTACGCACCAAAATTAATAAGAAAAAGTGCTTTCCCGAGAAATTTTGGTGCAGTCGAGTTTTGGTAATAAAGGAAGGTTATACACTGCCTTTTTTTGAGGCCCGAAAAAAAATTGTCTCAGATCGACCCGGAAAACAAGTTTTTCTTATAGGATGTGGCCTGTGGAATCCATAATTTCAAACAGTTCCAAGATTGGGCTACTAGATCAAAAGTTACAGCCCTTTGAATTTTCTTTCGAAGTTGGTTTCTAGTCTATAACTTTTGATTGAGAAGTCTGATCGAAAAAGTACGAATAGTTTTGGATTCTACGCACCAAAATTAATAAGAAAAAGTGTTTTCCCGAGAAATTTTGGAGTAGTCGATTTTTGGTAAAAAAGGAAGGTTATACACTGCCTTTTTTTGAGCCCCGAAGAAAAAATTGTCTCAGATCGACCCGGAAAAAAATTCCTTATAGAATGTGGCCTGTAGAATCCATAATTTCAAACAGTTCCAAGATTGGGCTACTAGTTCAAAAGTTACAGCCCTTTAAATTTTCTTTCGAAATTGGTTTCTAGTCTATAACTTTTGATTGAGAAGTCTGATCGAAAAAGTACGAATTGTTTTGGATTCTACGCACCAAAATTAATAAGGAAAAGTGTTTTTCCGAGAAATTTTGGAATAGTCGATTTTTGGTAAAAAAGGAAGGTTTAAGTATTCAAATACTATGCGAAGTATTTGAATACTTCTCAAAGTATTCAAATACCTTGCGAAGAATTCGAATACTAAATATGTGTGAAAGTATGAGTTACAAATACAAATTCTGCTTCCATAAAAATATTTAATTACAAAGTATTTGAATACTAAAAAGTATTTATAAAATCGAATACTGCCCAGCTCTGGCATTGGTTTAGAGACGTGTTCGAAGTGTCCCGGCCCATTCATGTTCTAATAGTTGAAGAGATGCAAAACTGTTTTTGACACGTATAGCAGGCGTCAATGCGTCATATGCATACGACGTCGTTTTTGATTTGACGATAAAAGAATAACTTGAACCTAGACTTGAACCGCTGTGCCGGTGCCACATTGGGAGCGTCGCAATGTATCAGAAAGTTTGAGAAAAACGTTCGATTATCGCATTCCAAGTGAAGGCATGTTGCCGCAATATCCAATATTTTTAACAGGCTGTGTTCTCTCAAAGATAAGGGTAGAAAGATTGAGGTCACTTTTCCAGTATGAATTTACAATGTATTATTCTGACGATTTCGCAATCAATCGACAGAAAAGCGTTAGGAGACAATGTGGCCACTTTGGTCTTTGAATATTTATCATTGAACGAGATTCCTTATTCAATGGCTTTACGCTATACGTACAAAGTGCGCGAAACAATGTCCTGTTGGGGTAGAACAATCGATAAGTAAAAATGATGTTGCTTTTAGAAAGGTTATTTTGAAAGTTCTAAGCTCCTCCACATCAACTAAATTTAAAGTTCTCGTTTGACGAATTTCTTGAAAGGACTTCAAAAAGACACTAATTAAATGTTTCCTCACACTGAATTTCAATAGGTCGCTGAAAACTTCCTCCGTTACTTTTGTAAACCTCTAGTATAGAATTCTGTATACAATTTTCCAACCGATATAAATTCAAAATAGAATGTGTAAGTGTTCGAGAAGTTTCCACTGAAGCGTAGTTGATGGTGTTGTACCTATAGGGATGTATATTTGATTTTCTTTCATACGTGAATGTTACGCCTAACCGTCTGGTTCCTCAGTGACGAGAAATACCGAGAATATTATAATAAGAAGTTGCAACTGTAAAACAAGATACGAAGAATTGCCGAAGGTTTGACATTACTCTCTTTTCGTTCTCGAGTGAGACGACGAACAGACGGATGGACAAAACCATCACATAAGGGAAATTTCTTTCGCAAAACTCCAAAATTATTACACTCTTAGAAAATACTGTAGCGTAATTGTTCACGCTCAATGAAATATTTTTTAATCGCGAGTTTTTCATAGTAAATTTATACAAATTTATTTGAACGAAAAGTAAGTGAAACCTACTTTTTGGGTAATTATAATAATGTTAAATACACTTTAGTGTTTACGTAAGTCATTTGTGTATAAATAAGGCGCATACGTGTATAAAATGTGGTAAGTAGATCACAAGATAGGATTAATTCTAAAAAGCGATCGATTTCGGGTTACAGATTCTTTCACCGGGCTTTTAGGTTTAATTAATGCACCTGTATGATTTATCGTCTTTTAGAAAAATTAAACCTGTCGCAGAATGTTTTTCTTTGTCTTACAAAACGTACATTGCTCTCTTACGTGTTGATTGCGTACTCTAGTTGGATCTATGTACGTAATATTTTCCTGAAATGTTTTTAATTAAAACGCCTTTATTTCCACCCTTTTGGTGAACCTATCCTGATAAACAATTGCATAACAGTTTCCTTTACGTGGAAATGGTTCCATCAATACTACATGGTTGATTTATCTTTGAATTTAAATTTTTAATATATTTAAATACATCTTGCGCGCTTCTAGGCCAGTAATAATTTTTGAAACACCCGGGAAATTGTTGTCAGGCGGCGGTCGGTTGGTTATGACATTCTCCTAACACCCGGGAACGTTGGAGTTTTTGAACGCACAACTTCCATGAACTCGTAAAGCCCTCAGCGGAGGAAGATGATGAAGGGACAGCACAATATAGTTTAAGATTTTCGGTTTCTTTAACACCTGCGATGGGTTCCCGATTTTCAGTTTCTCGTAAGAACGTGATAATGTACTTTATTCATTGTCCTTCACGGTATACCACCACTAAGTCACGGACCTCAGCCATTTTAAACTTTGGTGGTCTGTAATCACTTTCAAGTGGCAACTTTCAAAATACCCTTTCCATTTGTCGATCGCCCAAACTACAACCAAACATTCTTGTTCTATTGTAGAATAATTTCTCTCTGCGGGCTTGAGTGCTCGATTAATGTAGGCAATGACTTTTTGGATACCATCTTGAGTTTGTGATAGAACGGTTCCAATTCCTGTGCTGCTGGCATCTGTTTGCAATATAAGATTAAAATCTGGACAGAGCGGAAGTGAGAGCTTCTTGTAGTTGCTTCTTGTTGCTCTGCTTTCCAATTAAATTTTACAACATTTTTTCACAAGTTCAGTTAATGGTTGACCAAGCTTTTAAGTTTTTAGTTTCACAATATCCTAACTTTGACTTAGAATTTTTATAAATTTGAAAAAACCGAGGGCCGCTATGAAATTTCGCTAATTCCAATTAAATTACTACTCAAATTTCGAATTGAAATTAACATTCGGATTAAAAGAAATTGGAAAAATTTTTTAATCAGCTAATGTTGCGCTTCCCAATATATTCCCCTCGGTTTTGATGGGACCAAGAAGAGACCCGTTTCGAGACCAAAACCGAAAATAGGAGAGGGGACAGCAGGCCAGCTGTCATCAGTGTTGCCACCTAGAGGGATTTTTTGATAGGGGGTTTGGCATAATTCAGGAGCAATACTCAAAAACCATCATCCTGAGAAATAAAAATCTGGGGTTACTTTTTGTAGATCATTTAACGAGAAACAAAAAAGTACTGAACTATTCTTATCGCTCGACTCGTATTTATCGAGATAATTCCAAAAAATCATAAAAATTCACCTTTCCATTTGTCTAAACAAATGTTCCGGTCAGAATTGTAGGATTATTTTTTTAAAAGGTATTATTTACAGTATGGAGAAGAGATTAAAACAACAATTGGTTTATTAAAAATTTTTTCCTTATCAAAACATCTGATGCCTGGACTAGATACTTCACAATGAAGTTACGTCGATAGATTACTTATTTCTTGCTGTAATGATGTCCCCTTGATATTTAGAACTTATGTATTAGGGTTATCACAATTTGGACACACTAAATTATTAAATAACATTTATCGGATTTTTAATTAAGTAATGCATATTTTCTACTTTTCCATAAAATTTGCAGCTGCTATACTGTTGTAAATTAATCTGTTTAAAAAATTCCCGCCGTACCACTAGGGTGTGTTTCAAACAGACGAATGCTGTTTACGAAAAACATTTTAAACGCGTCTTTAAAATCGTCTGCTGGAATGGGTTTTCTTTGATGTTTAGCGCATTGTTCCACATGATCCAGTCCAATTCGTAATTTGCCCGACAGAGAATACATCAATCCATCTTTCAACCGTCGCAGTTGCAGTCAGCTTCCTTCCCTCCACTTGGCGAACGCAGACCACCCGATTCCGCGATTCTCTATTAGTAGTAAAGTTCATGTTACATGAAAATGACTAATGAATATTGCGATTATGTAACGTTTGATTTATTAAGTCGAGCGTTACCAGACCGTTCCTGTCCAAACGAAACATGAATGCGAACAATACTTTACGAAGTGATCCAGAAAAATTTGGGGCTTACGTTGCTGCTTCTGTTGTATTATCGGTGATTGGATTGCTCGGATTTACTTTAAACTTAATTGCAATTAAACTTATGTGGAAGGAGAAGCATGTAAGTTTATACCATTTACACACGCATTCATTAAATTAAGTTGTAAAACATCCCGAAAGTTCTGAAAAGCTTGAATTTACGTATTCGAGTACTTTACAGTTTTACTGTGGAGCTAATGCAATTTTCCAGCAAGTGCGTACTTTGGCTACCCTTTTATCGCATGCATACTAACATAATCCATGCACTTTCATGCATTATAAATATTTAATCATGCTCTTGACACGTCCTCCGACTAAGTTTTTCAAGTGCAGTGTAGATCGCCAAATTCGATTCAAGTTTAAATTTT
>NW_022170403.1:36641145-36641998 GCF_008802855.1 Photinus pyralis | reverse complement strand
GTGGCAATGCGGCAAGTATAATGGGGACGCTTCCAACTGCGATCCCCATGGAAGAAATTTATTATTTGTTATGAATATTTAAAAATTTTTAACTTTGTAATTAATAAATTAGATCCAATATTAAAAAAATGAGACATTAAAAATTATTTAATTAATTATAATAATTATTTAATCTGATTTATTTGTATTGTAAAAGTTCAGGCGGTGATGTTAACGGTTGAAAACATGAAGTAATATTACACTACTGGACAAAAGAAATTGGTCACTTGAAAAAATTTGAAAGTAAGCATAATTGTTGGGTTCCTTTCATTAAATTAGGCTGGTAAATGACGTAATGTTCTCGGTAACAAGCGTATGAACGCCTAAAAATTAACTACATTGGCGATCGCTATATGTCGCTATCTAACAATAACAAAACATTGCGCGCAATCATTTTGGTATAAAGGGCGTCCACTTCATCAAACTCGGTACAGACGATTAAAGTCAAAGACCGGAAGTTTTAGACCAGTGGGGCCTCTGATCCACGTGGATCAAGTTTGCGCTTCCTTGTCTTTGTTTCGACATCGTGGAGTATGTTGAAATACCGCGTTTAGTGTATCCAGCACGAAATCCCGATCTCCAGGAATATCCGAGCCAGAAGATCATATCCATAAGCCACCCAAGAGTCCATAATGACGTCAATTTGTGACGTGTCCTGGTTACTTTTGCTATCGGCAAATCGGCAAACTATCGCTGTGTTTATGGAGAGCACTTGGGGTTCTATACCTATATAGAATCGTGTAGATAAAACAAAACAAGTATAAATTGTGCACAACTCTTGTGCAGATAAAGCGCATTTTTTTAACCGAAATAG
>NW_022170403.1:36527638-36641045 GCF_008802855.1 Photinus pyralis | reverse complement strand
ATAGGCACTTGGGATAAAGGAAAATCAAACGCCAGTTTCAAAATTTGGTTTTGCGCATGCGCAATGCCAACTTTTTTATTTATGGAAGAATTTAAACGAAATTTGATACATAGGCACTTGGAATAAAGGAAAATCTAGCGCCAGTTTCAAAATTTTAATTTTGCGCATGCGCAGTGCCAACTTTTTTATCTATGGAACCATTTAAGTGAAATTTGATACTTAGGCGCTTGGAACAAAGGAAAATCTAACATTAGTTTTAAAATTTAGGTTTGCGCATGCGCAGTTCCAACTTTCTTATTTAGAAAAGCATTGAAATGAAATTCTTCTCATAAACTGAAATTGAAGTAGCACGTCAAAAATGGATTGCCCATGTGCAACGCTATCTTTCATATTTGTGGCCGGATTTTTACGATTTTAACAGAAGTTGCATCTTACAAATGGGAAATGAATGCAAGTGGAAATGCGCTTTATGTAAATCGTTTACGATTACTTTTTAACTTGTTTCTTTTTATTAAGTTATTTTGGAAGTTATCATGGTCACAAACGGATGGACAGAAAGCCCAATTTACTCTAGGACCGTTCCCCTAAAAGTAGAAGTGGGCCCGGACCGACGGACTGGCGGACAAAACGCAAACAATAGAACATGTTTTTAATTCTTAAAAAGTGCACTACACAAAATAACTGAGAAATGAAATATATAACACTATAAATAATAATACCCTGACTGACATAAAAAGAAGTACTGAATAAACTTCCGGCAGTCGGTCTTCAACTTTCGCTCATTGCCGCTAATTTATTATTTTCTTTTAACTCTGGCTATATGAAAGCACACGCAGTGATGTATTGTTAACGTTTATTAACGAGCGACAAAGCTCGTTCATAATTTTGGATTCTGTCCGTCTTTTCGTCCGTCCGTCTGTGTACATGATAATCATAACTCGCGAACGGTTTGGAATTATCTAATTCTGTTTTCAGTATATGTTTACCATCACACAAGGAAGAACTGATTAAATCTTCAGTGACTCAGGAGCTACTGTATGTCCGTTCGTTTGTAACAAATATAGCAAATTCGTTTAGTTACAATGCACCTAAAATAACTACCTGCCTTTTGTTTTAAAATCACTATCACAAAAATCCTTCAGAAGACGCTTAAAACAATATTATTTCAAGAGCAGCAACCTCAGTTGAGCTCTTAATATTTGTGTGGACCCTTTTTTTAATATGATCGGCGGAACTTTTTTTGCTATTGCTAATTTGTTTGATTGTTTGATTTTTTTTCTTCTACTTTTCTCTCAGTTCCAATTTATCCTCTGAACTTTTTGCCATTATGACTGATTAAGAAGAAGTAAAGAAGCAGCGTTAAGTGGTAGAACAGATGGTAGTGTAGTATTACACTACCATTCTGAACTTCGCCTTTTTGGATTAACTGTGTTTGTGTCTTTTTTCTTTTTATTAAGTTATTTTATTTTATGTTTCTTATTTTGTATTTGTTTCCGTTATCCCAATAAATGACGATTATTATTATCTATTATTATTATTATTATTATTATTATTATTATTATTATTTTTTCCTACTATATACACTCTCAGCAGTGTACGCATCGATTGCCATGATCATTAGCGTACTACTGTGAGGGATTCTAATTCACATATATGTTTCTTACTTTATATTTCATTAAGTAGGTTAGTTTGGTGAAGAAAGTCAATTAAGTTTGTGTAATTTGCTTTGTTTTTTAGAATGTCGATATAATTTCCTTGTATACTGCATGCTATTCTCTGTTGGTGTAGAGCGGGACATATTTCTATGATATGTTCTATAGTAATTTCATGGGCTCCACATTTTTGACATATTTTTGGTGGTCTTTTGATTAGAAGGTGTCCGTGTGTCAGTCTACTATGTCCTATGATTAGTCTGGTAAGAATTGTTTTTGATTTTCTCCTGAGGTGTGCGGGAAACTGAGTGGGTTTTGCTAGTGGATTGATAAGCGAGTGGGTTGATTGTTCTCGTTGCCATTCATCGTGCCATTCCTGCCATATGTCTTTCACTATGTTTTTGTGGATCCTTTGTATAGTGAGTGGCGTATTGTCTTCCCTGGATTGTTCGAAGGTATTTATTAAATTATACTCATCAAGTAATTTATGCATCTTATATGTTACTGGGATAGCTCGGGAGTTTTGTCGACTGTAGTTTTCTAACATTGCTGGTTTCCGAATCATTTCATTGAGAGGGTGTTGAGGATCTGCTGCAACTTTACTTGCATATTTTAGGCATTCAAAACCGTTCGCAAGTTATCATGGTCACAAACGGATGGACAGAAAGCCCAATTGACGAGTATTGACCAAAATGTAGTTACTCAAGTGACAAGTAACACTTTTTGGTAAGCAATAGTTAAACGTTAAAACAAAGTCACCTTTGGAACATAAATGAATGCTATCAAACAATATTGTTGAACTACGACACGGATGAATGCTTCGAATATTGTTTTAAGTTGCTGCACATAGTCCAAAAGGAGGATTTTTCTTCCTCCTGACCCCTCTTGCAAAGTGGGCGACTTCGAGGCCCATATTGTGGAACTGCTTCTTCATTTGACAATGACCCGTTAGGAGAGATGTCCAGATATACCGTATGTTCCAGGGGCATACGTAAATAGCAGCTGCGTCATCCCTTCGGAAAACTCCGCAGCAGAGAAAAGAGACCTCTGCCTCCATGGGATTCTTTTCCTGGGAAATGGTATGCCTAAGGTCTGTGATGGCTTGTCAAAAGGTAACTCATTCTTTTTGTATACCTATCGTAGTGTGATACTGGAATAGTTACATTCAACCGAAGCTCTTCATGTACGAGTACGAGTGATGGTGACATAAAATTGAGCATTATTCCATCAAAGTAGATTTTACAGGGAATACGCAACAGACGAAAAAAATGCGTGTTGACCAAAAGAAATTGTAGGCGCAAAGTGAGTGATTAGGTTTGTCTCGCGTGCCATTGCCCCGTAAAAGGTAACCGTCGTTGATATGGCACTTCCTATACACCTCCGCTTGCAATCACATCATCCTGCTCTCGTTTATCTCAATCATAACATGTCAACCCACTTAAAAATTAATTTGCTTTCAAGTAGAAGCAATTCTTCGAACCGCGCGTACTTACGGAATAAACGAAAAGAGCAGTAGATAGCTAGCTGATCGAAACGAAATAAGAAGTGGAATAGTAGGTGGAATAGGGGGCAAGCAACTGGATTCATAATAAATGAAATTATACCCGCCAATTTATAACGACGTATTAAAAGCGAGTTATTCGTACGTTAATCTAATTATTCCGACTGTATATTTACTATAATCTGAGCTCGGCTCCTTCGGCTACTAGATTTAATTTCTGAGCTTTCATAACTTCAATCGTCTTTGCTTTAATGTTTTTAAGCGCGGAAAAGTGAATTTATCAAGCGCACACCGGCCGAGCGAGCAATAACAGTGCCTGGACGAAAGACGAGGGAGGCTAGAATCGGAATTTATAAGCAGAATTAATTAGACTAAAAACCACTGCAGCCTTCCCGCACTACTCTGAGCTGCTGCTGTTTTAATTTACAAAAGCCAAACTTAATTCTTGTTCCGACTAAAGGAATAAAGAGAAATGTAAAGGAAAATTAAAACGATTCAACTCATGGCTTTGATTCGGTTTAGCCCGGGACTTGGCCGCCGCCATTCGCAAATCCTTATTCTTCTTGAGGGGTAACGGAAGCTCGAATCTTAATCTTGTACCCCTCCTCGACCTGGCTTAAAACAATGCGGTCCTTACCAGATACTTTTTAATCATAATTTATTTATGCTACATTTCGCGCCTTACACTCAACTTCTAACTCTTGTTACAACTTCTATAAACTTATATTATGGCCGTAATTGAAGATTTTTCTAAGTATTAATTAAAATCTCTCTAAGTGCAACATTCCTACATAATTGTTATCGCGAGCGAGACTTATTGAGATAATTACAATTACTTATACCTCATTGAATAAAACCGTTACGTTCGTTTTACACTTGGGCCAACTCTTGAATTCGATTCAATATGTAGTTAAACACTAGCTTGATTTATGATCGACAGCATTGTACTAGATAACTACAAAGGGGTAAAATAATTTGTGGAATCATGTACCTATATAGAATAAGCTGTACGAAATGATGTAATTAGAAATTAATTTAAAGATGCACCGTAGGTAGTCCGTCACAATGACTTGTCAAAGTTCGATACGAAAAAGGTTTCTGAAGTTCACGAGGCAAGTGGGAGCGCAAAAATCGTTCGCTGTATTATATGTTGATCAAAAGGTTAATAATTAAAAATCCCATTTTTAAGATTTTTATAAACATTTCAATGCAATTTTTGAGGAATGTAGGTGAAAGGAACTGAAACATGATTAGTGGTAAGTAATCTGTTTATTTATTATTTAATCCCAAATCCCAACGTTTGAATTTTTATCGCTTTCCTCTCAAAATGACCAGTACCCAAAATTACAATCGTTTCGAGCTTGGTTTTGCAGCTTCGTTACGCAAGCCGTTGACGTTCATTGATTTTTCGTCTAATGAACTTTGCAACATATTATTCACTCAGAAGGAAATTGTATGATACCATATCATACGGTTGTTGATAATGTGGCATACGTTTCATTTGAGCTGCAATAATGACGCTACTAATATCCGTTTGCACGCGACTTTCTTAAAGATCTAATTTTTTTAAACTACGGAAATCCAAAATGAATCGTTCCTTCAAAAAACATGTTTCGTGATTGTTTGATTACAAACTTTTATCCTATACTTCGCACTGTGAATCGAGTTTCTGACCATCTTATAACAAATTGTAGTTAATTTAAACAGCAAATACATGAGATGAATATTTTCGATAAAGTATGATAACTTCGATCTTCGGGTCGCAATCGGTTTTGAATTGGCTTAGAGGATTGTGAAAATTCAGAGCACATTTTGGAAATGCACAACTCATTTAGACACGTAGAAAAAATATCCATCTTACTCTTATTTTATAGGCAGGACAATACAGGACAGCGCAGGTGCCACTCTGGGAAGATACCTTACGGACGATCACAAAACATGACACAAGATGTCCGTGGGGAGTTTTTCTGTATCAAAATGGTGTGGACTTCAAACACGAGGCTGTTCACGTAAAAGTTTTCTACAAGTCGAGAATGTGTCTCCTGACCGTTTCAAAATGATTTCAAAGAATCATGCGACTTAAATAAATTCAAATATGTACGTATACATGCCATGCAATAAAATACACAGATGGGGGCAAAATAGTATCGATTTAATTAATAATTAGTTATGTTCCTGGCTGCATTTTGATCCACTAGCTGACGAGACTTTAATTTTACTAATTTATGAGAAAACTCAGCAGCATTGATCAACTCCACAATTACAAAGAATTGTATTACAAACTTTTGTTTAAACACCGGGCGGAGACCTGGCCCCTGGATGCCAACAGAAGACATTGACAGATGAAACAAATTTATTGGACAAAATCACACTGGCACACAAAGTACCACGGGCTTGAAGAAATTAATTTAAAATTTCTTACTTGCCTTATAGGCCAGTAAATGAACGTGCAATACGGCGATACTGTGTAATTTTCCGCGTTTCCACCGAATCACATGAAAATTTGGATTTAGGTTCCTCTTACCCTCTACTTCAAAGGTGAACGTGAGCCCAGGGTTGCTTTTACTTGGGGGGTGAATGCCACCCATTCTCGGGGGGGAAAAAGATACGTTCAAAATAAGTCGGGAAATTTATAAATTGAGTAATTCTAAGCAACTTTTGTTCTATAGAGTTTTTTCACTAAGTCAATAGTATTCGAGTTAATTGCGAGTGAAAATGTACATTTTTCAACAAAAAAACTATGTTTTCAGACGGTTTTTCGCAAACAACTCAGGGCCGGTATTATAAAGCCCGCTTGAACGGAGATTGGCGTTCAATCGTAGTTTGAGTGCGATTGCGCGTATTATAAACGCCGTTTAAGTCGTAACCAGAGCTCAATCTCCGATTGTAGTCAACCCGCCAATTTTCTCGGATTTTGGCGTCCAAACGGAGATTAAGCGCGCGCACGTGTAAAGAACTGTAACCAGTTTATTTTGTTTTGTCATTGTTTCTATTTATAACGAAATGGAAATAATTGAAATTGGACGTGCAAGAGATCGGTTACTGTGGACAGTAAGCGACGATGACTCATCATCAGAGGATGAGTTCATTAGAAGAAGAGCAGAAATTTTAGAGAAGGTGTTGATCATTTCGGCAAGTGATATGAAGAGGAATTTTGGCAGAGATTTCGGTTATCCAAGGATACTGTTAGATCCCCATAAAACAAGATTCGAGCACTAAATTGTCCCCCAAACAAACAAGTAGGTTTGTGCTTTTCTATGGAAATTCTATTATTTTTGCGAATTTACGCAACTGGGTGTGTTAATTAATTAATAATAGCCCATCAATGGTGAGGCTGTCGTCACCAGCTCTAGCTTCATTACCAGTAAGGTTTTTCACTGTGCTAGATCATATTTTGTCTTCAGTTACTCAAATGTGGCTCAGTCAATGCAGCGTTGTACTTCTCTGCAATTTTCTTCCATGCGAGGGTGTATAAACACAGAATGATTAGGGATATAGATGCAAACAAAAAACTCACAACTGATGACATCCTGATGCTTTACCTTGTTCTTGGTAGTAGACGCGTCCGCCCGTTTATTTTCAATTATATGTAAATATTACCTACTTGTCTATCATTGGCACAGTGGCAGGCAAAACAGCGCTATGTAAAACGATTTAGCAAGGGGATGAACAGATCAGCACAGTTATAGTGGCAGGGGCAAATGGCACAAAAGCGAAAAGAACGAGCGGCGCGGGCGCGATGGGTGCGAAGAACGTAAACGTCATCAGCTGTCACTGTCCGCTGACGCATCGGCCACTGAAAATTCTGCGCTCTGATTGGTCCTCGGTTCGCCCGCAGTGTTACCATCCTAGGGATCGTAAGCTCAAACGGAGATTAACCAAACGCTCTTCCCAAGGTGTTTATAATACGCAACCGCTCTCAATCTTGGTTTGACGTTCAATCGCCGTTTGATTAATCTCCGCTTGAACTGTACTTTTATAATACCGGCCCAAAGTAAGTATTGTATGGAAAAAAGTATTCTTAGCAAAAATATAGCTTATAAACAGACAAACAAAATGGTCTATATATGAAGTCTGTAGACCCAGTAGAAGCAAAGTTGTAGCTCATGAAAAGTAGGGAACCTACTTTTCATGAGCTCCCATTCGTCAAATTCCAAATCGAGTACTTCAACGTGAAATAACCAAACAAGTTGTAAATCAGCATATGCATGATTAAAGCGCATTTTTGGTAATACAGGTCAGTATTTTATTAGCGAAGTTTAAAATTATCGATCTCACGAGTAATTTTGGCTGCGTTAAATAATTAATTTTATTTAATTTCAATTGACGGTACGTCTTCATTTAGTAAAACAAATCGCAAAGTAAATAATAAGTTTTTATACTGGTAGCGCTATCTAACGGTAAAATTATAGTACCTCCGAAACCCATATCGAAATTATTTTCTTCAATTATCGATCTTACAAGTAATCTAACTCAAAATAGACTAGTGCCTGCACATCTACACTATAGCAGAAAGCTTTTAGTGAAAATTTGAATTCTCTAGCTATTGTAGTTGTGGAGATCTAACGCGGACAGCCGGCCTGCCAGCAATGACGAATATAATAGCGTATTTTTTTCAAAAATGCGCTAAAAATGAAGCACTTTTCGGGAAAAAGTTATGAATACTTTTTTAAAGTGTTGAAAAAACCTTTCTTTTTGGTTTTAAGAAAAGTTCCTAGCATCCAAACTAAGTGAATTACGCTCAAAATAAAGTTGGTCATTTTTGTTTGGTAAAAAAAATTGAGGAAATCACCCCCTAATTAGCACCCCAATTGTAATTAAGCGTTACCGCTTTACAGTTTACTTTATTTATGTATTGTTTATATCATCTGTAAGTAAAAAAAAATTTTGAAATTTTGAAAAATTGCCTACTGTAGTAAACTAAACTAATACACTAATAGTTATTTGGAAAAAAAAGACAATTTTTCAAAATTTTCACTTCAAAACTACATTTTTTCAAAAATAAGCACTTTGCACCGGTCAAACTTACAGATCATATAAACAATACATAAATAAAGTAAACTGTAAAGCGGTAACGCTTAATTACAATTGGGGTGCTAATTAGGGGGTGATTTCCTCAATTTTTTTTACCAAAAAAAAGGACCAACTTTATTTTGGGCGTAATTCACTTAGTTTTGATGCTAGGAACTTTTCTTAAAACCAAACAGAAAGGTTTTTCAAACACTTTAAAAAAGTATTCATAACTTTTCCCCGAAAAGTGCTTCATTTTTTGGTTATTTCACGTTGAAGTACTCGATTTGGAATTTGAACAATGAGAACCTACTTTTCATGAGCTACCACTTTGCTTCTACTGGGTCTACAGACTTCATATATAGACCACTTTGTTTGTTTTTTTATAAGCTATATTTTTGCTAAGAATACTTTTTTCGATACAATACTTGCTTTTAGAGTTATTTGCGAAAAACCGTCTGAAAACGTAGTTTTTTGTTGAAAAATGAACACATCTTCACTCGCAATTAACTCGAATACTATTGACTTCGTGAAAAAACTCTATAGAACAAAAGTTGCTTAGAATTACTCAATTTATCAATTTCCCGACTTATTTTGAATGTATCTTTTTTTCCCCCCGAGAAGGGGTGGCATTCACCCCCCAAGTAAAAGCAACCCTGGGCTCAAGTTCACCTTTGAAGTAGAAGGTAAGAGGAACCTAAATCAAAATTTTGAAGCAAATCCGTCGAGGCGCGAATTAGACGGCAAAACGGTCATTTACTGGCCTAGTAATAATCATAATAATCACAATTCACAATCATAATCTTTATTGATCCAATATATCCAGTTTTGAATGTAGGACAGCATGTTACAATAAAATGTTTAATAATCCAAAATATCTGGTCGTAACTGCGATTTTCATCAAACAGAAAGCACAAACCTGTGTCGTCGTATCGGCTTATCTACACTTAATTAGCGTACGCAGCGATAACGAAACTTCTTATCGTGATAACCGGAGATGCTACTTCTACAAAAGAATGAACTTAATCTATTAATTTCTTTACAATTAAATAAACAAAATACAAGTGATTCTTTCAACAAAATTAACAATATTAATCAAAAATGCGCTAAAAACTACTCGGAGTCGAACTACAATTGGTTTTTTTTAATCTGGAAAGTTCATTTAACTCCTAAATGCTACAAAATACTAATTTCTCTTCATATATATACTAAATTATCCCTTTTGTTTAAATTAATTAAAAATTAGATTAAAGCGTTGCGTTGCCCCTCATAGTCTTCTAGTGGGAACTATCGTCACCTGGATCTCTTGCATTTGGAAAAATAAAATTTAATTGCGTAGTAGTATTTATCAATGAGCAAGCGAGATTGCACGGCCGTTATGTAAAGTAAAAGTGAATTTCGGTACCTACATTACATTGCATGGTAATATAAACCGTAAGGACATGCTTATTTTGTTCAGAAATGGCTTCGTAGGTTTTAGGAGATGGGAAATAGTAGGATCTCCATACTTTAAGTTCGTAGTCCGGCGCTGCTTGTATATTGGCTTAACTGTTTCAAATCGCGACTGAGTTAATCCCGAATAGCAACTTTCATCGGGAGCTTGTAAGTGCGAACTTTGACCACATGACTCTCATGTTGTACGGGAAACTGTGCAAACAGGATTATGCGAGCACTCAGGTGGCCATTGGTTGAAACTTGAATTACCAGTAGCAATTAGTGTTAGAATTAGCCGTGATCATAGGAAATCCCAAAAGGCCAGACACATTCGAAGCAATTTGATGAGCATCCGCTTGCAGGAGTCAGAACGAAAGCTCGTGTTAAAACAAGGGTGTTCTCTCGCGCTTCTCAAATAAAACGATTAGAATAGATTTCGTATTAAATGGAGCATGTGATAATGCCGACATAACTCATATTTACGGTTTTTATTCCAAGACCTCGTTCATCTCCGACGCCGCGTGATCCTTTTTTCGTTACTACGTTCCGTGTCGTAAAAATTTTCAGGAGAAATGAAACTACGAATTATTCTTGGCGATAAAACAACAAAAAGTAGCTAACGCTTAAAATGTCTATCAACCTATTTGTCGAATTTATAGCTTACAGCATGCCGAGGATTTCGCTGAAAAGAAGAGCGCTATCGCCCGGACGCGGACGGACGTATTATGATAATTCGGACGCAATGCGTGCGAATTCGTACGCGTAAATGTAGATGTGACTTTCAATTTAGCTAGCAGTGCGGGATTATGTTGGCGTCGCGAGTCTCGGCGCCGATCCTCCGACTGCTTCTTACCATCGTGGCCTGGGACGTGCTTAGATTTGGAAACATGCTGATTTCATGCCCGATTATCAAACAACATACTTATACAATGCACTCAATACCCGAAAATAGTACCACTAACCTACCAATTCCCAAAAAAAGCTCTCCAACCGCTATCCGATACTGTAGATATACGAAACGCTTGTATTAATAAAAAATTTAAATTGTTCTTGAATTTAAATGATTTAAAAGTGAACTCGATTCTCTTCAATCACATGATTGGTTTCCAATAGCTTCAGAACAGACGAGTTTGAAAATGGAAAGTGCTTTACAATGATTTAATGACTTCGAATGGGATATTACTTTTATTTTTTATTGATTCCAAATTACTTCGAGTTTTATTTTGAACTACGAAAAACAGTTTATCATTTTTATGACTTCCTTTAAAATCTAGCGAATTTAGTGGTACGGAAGGATAATTCACTTAATAAACCTAACCTACTTAGTTATCGCTGTTTTCATAATTAAACTTACGCCTCCCGCTATCGATATCTTTATCTCCATTAAAAAATATCGTAAACATATACGGATTTGCATCGGTAGAATTGGCTCATTTTATTTTCGAGTTTGATATAGAAATAAAATCATTTTATTTGCAGAGCACCTTACGTAAGTGTAAACAAAATGATTCACTTTATTTATTTAACGCCGAGATATCATTCTAATGGCCGAGAAGTTACGGCACTATTAAATAAATAGCAGTCGTTTCACCTCGTGGTAACACCTTATAAAACCCGATAAAACCACTTAAGTACCTTGAAAACTGGGGAGAAATACTAATTAGAAAATTAATAATCATCGCGAAAGCTAATTTGGTAGAGTAAACTTGATAATGAAGGTTGGAGGTGTTTCTATAGCATATACACTTTAGACGTAAGATGTTTCGCATTATCCAATTACTACCTCAAAACCACCTTTTCTCGTTGCTGTTGGAAATATTTTTGCGTTCTTTAATTATGGCACGCTAGGTTTAATTGTTCATTAAAACTACTTTGCCCAAAATTGAGGACAGTTGAGGAACAAATTAAGGAAGTAGGAAGTACTTAATAGCTGGCCATAAGATATTCATTTTGTAAATGGAATATGCGTTTAACATTCACCTCTCGCATGTAAAGTTCATAAATATAACGTTAGTTCATAATATCTGCCAGATGCCCGCCCGTTATATGAAGAAGATGACATTACATTACATTCCCAGACTCCTGAAACGGTGAATCATAATGCGATTTGCAGGTTTCCAAGGCGGCTTCGTTTTATCGCGCATTAAGATTTTTTCAAAGCAACAATTACTTATTGCCTAAATAAAGTGCTTGGCATCGGCTCTGTGTTGCTTCTTTAAAAAGGTCCATTAGACGACGCGGGTTGCTTACATACGTAATAAAATTTATGACCAGTTTTCCAAGACAGTTTCATAACTATAATTGCTGCACTTATCAGGAGATTCAGCAACGGGCGGTTTGTTTAATTTAGTAATCTTGTTCTTAATGCGCTACTTCACTATTTACCGAGAGGGTACGTGTGCACATAAGAGATACATGTTAAGGTGTCTACAGACTGGGAATGTTGTTAAATGCTTGCGAGTTTCTTCCCGGTGAAAACTTTTGCAATACTATTTCTAAAACCACTTATCATTTGTGTTATTTCTCTAATGTAAACGTGCTAACGTTATTATAATTTCTAAGGCTATACTTGGTGTGCAATGCATAAGAAAATCTTTCTTTGTTACATATCATGTGCAATTTCAAGCACACTATTCAAAGTCTTTATTTTCCAATACTTTCTCGTAGCAATTTATTCGATCTGCCAATATGAAATATCAAATGTATTAATTAAATGTACTAATGGCAGACGTTTATTAATAAAGTTTCGTTTTTGTGTTGTAAAAATTTGAAAAATTAAATAAAAATAGATGGACTGCTCAAGAGACGTATGATATACATTTATACCTACGCTAGTTCTAACCTAATATGTAAAAAGAAAATTGCAGTGAAAGACTTCACGAATTGTCGCAAAAATCTGCCGTTACCTCTCGGTCTAACAGGACCGATCCCATTTTCGCAAGATGGGTTATGATCCGGGCTGTCTTATACTAAGACCAAAGAGTTATAGTCGCTCTCCCAGACAGGAAGCAGTGGCGTCAAACCTGAGAGGCTCGTGTGGTTTACGGAGGGGTCCCTAACAGAAGGGGGAATGGACACGAGTATATCTTATATATGGTGATCGACTGAGAACTGACATAGGCTTCTCCCTTGGCCAGCATAGCACCGTGTTTCAGGCAGAGATCACAATACCTGTGCACAGGAGAACCTCCGTAGAAGTGGCCGTAATCGGTAATGAGTTATAGCCGTTTGTTTTTTCTTCAAAATCTTTCCAAATTTTCTTCAAAGCCGCTTCAAAGTTTCTTGAAAATTTCTTCCAAGTCTTGTCAAAGCGTCTTTAAAGTCTTCAAAGTCTACTATTCTATTCAAAGGGGAGCCCAACCAGGCAGCACTTAGGCACACCAAAGGCCCATTGTGCCTACCCCCTTTCTTTCTCTACTAGGTTCAGAACCCGTTCTTCTAAAAAAAAGTATAGGACCCTGTTTAGCCTAAGTTGCTTCAACTTCCCCGGTTCCAGATAGCTGTGGCCAAGGAGCTGCTGTCTGTCTCTGATCAAGGCGTCACAGTGGCATACCACATGCTCGATAGTTTCATCTGACTCGCCACAGAATCTGCACGTGGGCTCCTCCACAAGCCCAATGTTAGTCCGCTTGCTTGTTGCCACTGAGCCTGGAATTGACTGGTCAAGTGGTCACCCAGTCTTTAATCCTGGCCCTGAGTCCTGAGTGATATACACATGCAGTGACAGTCAAGCGGCCCTAAGGACCCTGTCACCAAACAGGTTCTGATCGGCTACGGCACTTGATTGCAGGCGAACTCTAGATAGATTAGGTGAGTCGAATAAGGTAAGCTTCATCTGAGTGCCAGCGTACTGCAAAATAGGGGGCAACGAAAGAGGGACAAGCTGGCTCTGCTCTCTCCTTTGTCTCCGATTTTCAAAAATAAGTCTCATCTACACATTTTCCCTATGTTGTGTCTATGTCTATGTCCCTATGTTCTAGGCACAATCGCAAAATTAAATATTTTTTCAAGGTATATTTTACATTTTGATTAATGTTAGATGTTTTAAGAACCACGTCGTTAAGATGCCAATCTGATTTGGAACTTAAATAAAAAGTAAAAATAATAATAAAAATAATGTGGTTGAATAGATATTCCTTACATTCCTTTAATTTGATGTGGCCTCCACATGCCATTTAAAATTCTTAAGGGTGTTGTTGTGATACCCACAAGAGTGGAGTTTCAGTGTGCATTTTATATATTCCTTCCCCCTCAATGGCAAAGAATTTTAACGAATTTTTAATTAACTCCTTTCAGAATCCTGGGCATGATCATTACTAATTTTTATGGTACAAGAGGATAAAGGGATATTTTAACCATTGAGTAAATTAACTTTCACGAGATGGTTAGTTTCCTTTTCTTTGAAATTTGACAACGGTAATCTAAAAAATTTTGTATTATAAGTGTAACTAACTTTAAAGTAGATCCCGTAGATCCATTCATTCTTCAAACTGTACCATTGACTGCATATAACGTCTGAACTATAATTTATAATAATAAGGTAACATAAATTCAATTAAACTCTAATGTACGGTAGTTGTTTGATATGTGGCGTGGGCGTCCCCATTGAAAGGGAAGCTGTAACCGATTTAACAATTGCATCAAATTTGTTTATATTTGTATCAATTTTTGGCTCTGAAACAGAACAACACTGCATAGTGAAATTTTGCAACAATATTGTACCTATGTAGTAAGAGTAACAATGTATATTAACCTATAGTGTGTTTCTAGTGTCAAATCTGTACGTAAATTTGTCTAGTAATTGCCATGCACATTTTGAAAGCCTATCCCTGTTTAGAAGTGCAGAACTCCTTTGCATCAATTTGGAAATTACGGCCAAAAGAAATTATTGGGAAAAAGAAAATGTCCTTGCGCAATGATTAATCTTTAAAAGTGTAGCGAAAGCTGCGGATAAAAAAAACCCGCATACCAGTCATGACATCGATCAAAAACTCGAAATAGAATTACCCACTCACGCAAAAAAATAAAATAACTTTCTTGCGTTGCATTGCTCTATCGGAATGGAAAATTCTTGATTTTTTTTCATAACTTCTTGGAGGGAGGGGGTAATGTCGGTATTAGTTTCCTAAAATGAGTGGACAAATTTGCAGAATGTTCCTAAAAATATGGGGTTAATTCTTTGACTTAATTTATGTCTAAAAGTTCATATAAACATGTTTTCTGAAAAAAAAACCTGTAGATCTTTATTACCAGATATTCCATATTTAATGTAAGCCCTTCAGTGAAATGTTTGTTCTAAATTTGAGCTAGATATCTCAAAAACTGCAGGAGTTATGAAGACAAATCGTGAAAGTATAAGATCCTGTAGATCGGTAACGAAGCACTTGCGGGCCTATGTTTATATAAAGTTTTACTCATAAAATATGCGACAAAATTAGCCCCTCCTATACAGGGTGATTCCTATAGTACCTGCCACCGTTTGGGAGCGTGTAGGTGGTGCGTAGGGGAGTATTTTGATATAGGACACTTGGGGTCAGAAATCTAAAATAAGGGTGCCAGAGCCAAATTTACCTTCTGGAATTTCGCGCCTGTAGGTAGGCAACCCAACCGGCCGGCGGTGCACACGGAGGATCTCAGGCGGCGATGTGTGGCTGACACTTGATCAGAATTTTGTTTAAACCCACGACATCCCGTCTGCAACGACGCGTATCAAGTGAATAAACACTATGGCAATAGTATAATAATAGTTGGCTAGATGTAGGAAGTGCATTGAGAACAACGGTGGTCACGTTGAACACTTGTAAACGTTATTGCTTTTGACTGTGGTTTTCCCTCCTTCCCTCCCATGTCGCTTCCTCGCGCTAACTCGCTCTGCATCGCTCCGCGCGAAACGTCGGTCGGTTGGGTTGCCTACATACAGGCGTGAAATTCCAGAAGATAAATTTGGTTCTGGCGCCCTTATTTTAGATTTCCGAACCCAAGTGTCCTATATCAAAATACTCCCCTAGGCACCCCCTATACGCTCCCAAACGGTGGCAGGTACTATAGGAATCACCCTGTATGTACATCATATTTAGAACCCTTTATTATCATATCACAATGCGTGGATTATTCCATGCATGTATCGCATTTTTGGTCTTTAACGTACTGAAAAAATGAAATGTGGGATTCATAGTAATTGATTAATTAAATGAACAATTAAAAAAAGGGACGCCTTGTCTTTCAAACTGGGGGACTACAAGAGCGTTGCCAATTTTTTTATACATAGTTTAACCCTAAAACAATGTTTTCCAATAATTGTCCCGATGATTGTTGCAAATCGACGGACTGTAGAATCTTTTTTCGGAATTTTAAGAATTTTCTTAGTTAACAAATGGATTAACTCCCGCAATATAACAAAAAATATAACTCTATGATAGGCGAATGGAAAGCTCTCAAAAAGACAAAAAAAAATACGTCGAAATCCGATTAATAGTTCACGAGAAATCAGCTTTTAACTTTGAAGCCAGTTTTCGAAACAACCAAAAATGATTTTGCAAATCGGGTTACACCGATCGATTCTTTAAAGCGTGAACTTTTTTTATGCTTCATTTCACCAAAATGAATGATTTTTATTCATTCGAGTGCCAAGGGCCGATTATAGAGTTAATTTTCTTGTTATATCTCGGAAGCTATAAAATTTGTTAGTAAACTGAAAAAAATCCAGAGTCCGTTGATTTGTAAAAATTATCGGGACAATTATTGGAAAAGATTGTTTTAGGGTTAAACTATGTATAACAAAATTGGGAACGCTCTTGTAGTCCCCCAGTTTGAAAGACAAAGCATCCCTTTTTTTAATTGTTCATTTAATTAATCAATTACCATGAAACCTACGGTGATCGGGTTTGTCAAATTGTTTTGTTATCAAAAGAAGTTATTAAATACGGATTTTCAAAAAGATCGGATGAATTTTACTTGGTAATAACAAACTGTTAATTTTAGAGATTAATTTTTCACATTTTTCCATAAAAAACAATAACAATTGAAAATCAGCGTTCCGAACCAACTGTATCTTATAGAAAATTTTATTCTAAACAAGCTAATTTCTATTCATTCTTTCCCTCAGAGCAATACTCGAAGTCAAATGCGAAAAAACGCGACATTTTCTCATTTTTGTTCATTTTTTGTTAATAACAATATGTTCCGGCCGTTTCCGGCCAGGGGGGGGGCTATGATTTTCGGATTCAGCGGATTTTTTTACATAGGATACGCTTGGTTTCGTTGAGTGAAGTGACAACATCCAGCCCAAACCGTAATTTGACTGGACTACTAATCAAAGAAAGGGATATAGTATGCGTTTATTTATGAAAATTCAATGAGATTCAATTTACAACCTAAAATGACATTCTTGGCATATTTTTGTCTACTTGCTATGGGCTGGACTGTTCTTGCGGGTAAAAATACTTTCATTCCTCGCGGTGTTCCGCATAAGATAAGATTTCTTAGGTTAGCAATCCAATAAATTTTTGTTCGACCATGTACTTAAATGTTGAAAGAACAATGTAAATAAGTAAGACCAAAATATAATGGCTTAAATACAATAAATGCACACAATTAATGAACCTAGGGCGACGATTGCCCCGCTAGGAAGGTTAAATGCACTTTCCATTCGGAAAATGCACTAAAGACTAATGAAATTGTCATTCCAAAAGCTAGTATACTCATTTTCCTTCAGCTTTTATTAAACATTTTACGCACTTTATCAGAAACTCAGAACCATCTTTATTTTTCTCTTGTAATACAGGTTAGCTGGATTAGTTTCTGGGATCCATTCGATATCTGTGATTCAATCAGCCATTTTCAAATCGAAAAGCATAACACATAGATAACGGGGCAGATTTATTTTTCTGGGGATTTTGATTGGAAAAATTTCCAATATTCTTACCCTAAGATGTACTTTAAAAGGTATTTGGTACGAGCCAAAAGTTGCCATTCTTGCAAAAGATTTAATAAAAAAAGGTGAATATAATCAGCCTGGTTCAACAAAATCTTCAACTTTGAAAGCGACAGTCATTGAAAAATAGGTTCATTGGTTAGTGTGACAAGCAGAATCTGAAAACCCGTTTACTATTTTACTATTTGGATCATTTTTAACTTTTTTTTTTTGAATTCCGGTTTTGGTTCTCAAATCAATTTGGGAACAAATACTCTGTTAACTTTACAGATTGAGCGCAAAATTTAAAAACCGATTCTTATTTTTGAGATTTTCAACGTACCAACCCACAATAAATTAGCATTCTTGTCAATGTCAATGACATCATTTTTCACCTTTGAGCTCTAATAGGTGGTAGTTTAAAAATTAAAAATTGATCCATTTTGGACTTTATTTGAATTCAGTATTTTTGGGCTCTTATGGTCATATGCCTATCCATCACCGGTCAACAAGCCATGGAAGTTAAAAAATGAAGCTAAAATCGAAGCGGGTTTACAAACCATGGGGACTAAATTCGAAGCTGGTTAAGCTCAAATGAAAGCCGGTTAACGGACAATGGAAGCTAAAATAGAAGCAGGACTACAAGCCATGGAAGATAAAAGTGAAGCAGGCCAGCAAAAAATAAGAATAATTCAACTTGAGTGTTCAAAATGAGATACAGCGTGTCCAAGATAAAATTCATACGGTAGAAAATGAAATGAAAACTGAAATTGATAAACTACCTACTAAAGCGATTTATGGTATTGACTGATTTAATGGAAAATCCCGTTGGTTCATCTAATTGAGACAGTTTGAGGCTACTGCCCATACAAATAATTAGACAGCGGAAGAAAAGACAAGTTTTCCAATAGTTGCGTTACGTGGAGAGGCGTTGAATGTTTTGCGTACGATTCCATAACACCAGCAAAAAGATTTTGAACGGTTGGAAACTCGGAATGGAGATTCACATTTGCAGCAGGTATATTACGCCCAGTTAAAGAATCGATCGACATATTATGCTCTACCAAAACAAGAAGCGACAACTGTGACAGATGTTTTGGTAAATGGGGAAGTACTTGTCACAAGTTGTGCCCGACCACCAGTGATTGGGACTAATAAACTGCATTTGTTCCTTCTGGCGAACCGTTCTGCGGTGTAGTACATTTTTTATGGATTTGAGAACACTCGTCTAAAGTTAGCAATTATCATCCAGCAATACATTTTGCACATTACTTCTTGTGAAGTTGTGGTCATGCCATATACAGTCACAGAACACTTTTATACATATATCGTGATAGATCTAGATATCTCTTTATCATGACTTGAAAAATTATTTCCAACTGAATGAAGCGTGCATGTACAAATTTTATGGATGTCTGTGTATTTTTTAAATTTGATTATTATCATGACGAAATTAAACGAGTATGGTATAATATAACCCACTAATGAGTTATGGACGTAAAATAACTCACTAGCAAGATAAAGTACAGGAACATTCTTTTATTAATTATTCTGACAAAATCAACACAAAAATCTAATTTAAATTCACATTGATATTGAAATTAAAGGAAATCGTTTTCTTCTTCGATGTTGCGTTGGAATCATGAAGTATGTCGGAAGAATTTTCAACAGAAACACAATCCATTTCATTCGAGAAGGAAGTCGAGGCTAACGGAATATCAACGACTTTTTTTTGGCGCCTCCTTGAATCCTTTTGGCTATATCGATTTTGTTGTTGACTGAATCTTGGATATAGCCTTCGGCCACCGTGGACGATTTCCATCCACCGTGGACGATTTCCATCCACCGTGGCGTTTCAGTGTTGTTATATCGGCTCCTGCGTTTGCCAGAAGAGTTGCAGACGCACGTCTCATGCTGTGTCCAGTATATGAGTGGGCTTCTGGTAGGTTCAAGAAGGAAGCAACTGCCTGGGGTACCTTAGATATGGTATTTATACCAACTGCCTGGATAGTGCATTTCTCTTTCTGGTAATTCACGAAAAATCTGCGGTGTGGAACGTTCTTGGGTCTCAAAGAAACATATTTCCTGTACAGCTCCAGAATGTTTATAGAGAATCCTTCTGTCATGATAGTAAAACTTCGTGACACATTTGTCTTCGAGTCGGGTATGGAGACATATAAGTATCCTCCCTTATCTTCAATATCATCAACTGTCAGTTTGGTGATTTCATCACAACGACAGGCACCTGATATCCCCATTACCAATGCAACCTAGAAAAATACAAAACACATGAACATAAAGCTAATATATAAAGAAATTATGAATCGGTACCTTTATCATCAAGTATTTACTATCAGGTGCCTGTGTCAAAAACTTCTCTACATGTTCTCTTTCCAAAGTCTTCGCCTTTTTAGGTTTGTGAGTCCTTGCTTCATTCTTCAGATAGCTGATCAGTTTTCCATATTTTGATATGTCGACATTCTTATATACCTTCAAAGTACTTTTTACCATGGAATATTTCGTCCACATCGAAGAAGGTGCCAATTTTCTTCTGTAATTGTGGAAATAAGCCAGCATGACCTCTTCGTTGACTCCATTCAGACCTTGCTGTTCCCTCCATTCTTCAAACTGGCGGAACTCTTTGTCGTAATTGTCTTTAGATTTTCTTGGCAGCAAACTAAGACATGCTGCCTCAGCCTGTTTCATTACTTCTTCAGGAACAAAAAGGGGTTCTTGCAAATCTGCCATTATTCAGAAAATTTTCTGACTAAATTTTTTGTTGTTTATTATTCCCCATAGTAACGAATTATTGCTTTTGTATTCCATGCACTCTAGCTTTTCGCGGAACACGCAGTTTTTAAGATTTCCACGTTTTAAATCAGCTTGAGGAGGTGTTGGATAAAGTTTTGTATGGTGCACGTGTGTTAATTACAAATAAGTCACTTGAGAAAATAACCCCACTCGGCCTGACGGCCTCGTGGGCTTACTTTTTTCTCGCGTGACTTATTTGTAATATAACACACTTATACCATAAATAACTATTATTGACGATATTTAAGGATTGGAACGTGTAGATTGAATATCAGTTACAATCCAAAATTGAGGATATTATACCATTGAAATGCTCAAAAATGTTCAGAATAATAAGCACTACTTTTTTGCGATCTTCAGTGATTCAATGCTTTAATTTACTCACTTACACTGTTACATTTTAACATTTCACGTAATTCAATGTACGGCATACTACAATATTATCATTGAACATTTACCGATAGAACCTCGTACTATATGAAACCCACTTAATTTTTAGATTTCTAATCCCAATCATCAATTCCTTTTATCAAATATGTTTCTAATTTTATCCGCGGAAATATCTGTAGTGTTTTTTACATCGCTGCTGTGAAATTATAATGCTAAATTTAATAATAAATATTCTGAAACGAGGATGAAAGAAAGATCACCTAAACCCACCCACCTTACGTTTAGAATTTTTTAATGAGTAATGCGTGCTGTCCAATGTGTATCTTTCAGATTCAGAATCCCTCACCCTAGCTCGAACTATCTCGTGATGGATTACAGCATCGATTAGACTTGATTGCCAGTCTCAACCCCTGTGTTTGTTTAGCGTTTCACAATATCCTTTTCCTACCTTTAAAACGCCAGAGATGTATTTATTTATTAATTGTATTACCGTGGTCCATTGAGAAAAACGCGTCGATAATTGTTAAATAGAACGAATTAAAGCGTGTAATAGCGAAATTTGTGTAGGGCGAAATGTATATGGTTGAAAATCAACGAAGTAAGCACGATAGAACAGCTGTAGAAGCTATTCAGCTATTATATTAGGGAATTATTAGGAAATTCACTTGCTCTCTTTTGTATGGAAACAAATAATAGAGCTATTTTCGTCGATATTTTAATATTGAGTCGGGCAGGAATGTTAGCTACCCTTTAATAAACAGAATACCTTTATGCAGTAATATTTTCTTTATTACTTTTCAATGTCTTAATTAAAATCTAAACATTTCTATCTTTTTTTCTGTTCCGTCGATCGTTTACGATGTACCCGAAGTAATCAAAATTAAATAATTTATAGCAATTGTTGATATAAAATGGAACAATGAGTGACCAAAAACCACAGAAACGATCAATTATTCTATTATTACTATTTCAATGGCACTCAACTCGATGATCGTGCCACATAATAACCTTCATAAAATTTTACGTTCTGAACTCAAATCAATACACTCAACGACCAACATTAAAATCATGAATGCGAAGGCAGTTAATCTGAGAAGTAACGAAGCACTTCAGAGGGAAACAAAAGTCCCTAACGCATCTGCCATGAAAAACAAACGCAATTTTTTGCCACTGGGTGATAATGGGCCCATAACCCATTAAGCTGTACGCGAATGAATCCTGAACGCGTGATTGTGATTACATTGTGAGTCTACATAACAGTGCCTGCATTAAAAAGTTGACCCAAAAACAATCACTCGATTTTGCAAAAGTTTGATTTGATGTTAAAGGTTTTTTTTTCGATAATGTAATAAAACCACTTAAGAAATTCGATCTCTACTAAAACCAATTTCCAAGATAAAGCAATAGCAGAAGTTTCTGTTTCATTCAAATGAAATCTGTAAAATGATTTTATTGGTTGCATAATGTGTTATGGCAATAGCGAGCCGTCATCGGGGGAATCGTTAACCGGCAATTAAACGATGTGCTACTAGATGAAGTATTTTTTTAAATGCGCTACAATTAAATGATATCCACATAACGAGAGCGCCCTTGTGTGAATTAAGGGTGTTGTTAAGCGTGTTCCCCTCTGACTCTGGTATAAGATAATTGTAAATACCCTCTAAAGTGAACTTTCAAAAGCCAGACAGTTTACGTGTTTCTATAACTAAACTAAATGTCTTGTGTACGCCAACGCACTCATTTAACTTATTATTTTGTGCTTTTAGGAAACATATTATCATACTAAAATATGTAATAAATTTTTCCAACCCTAAACTTGCATTTTATTATTATTTTTTTAACATCTGTAAAAGAGAGAAACACATAATTCAAATAAGCAGGGGGGATGGCTTGTTTATCTTATGAGAGACTGTAATCTTAATTAATATCCTGAATTTGATTAACCCAAATAGCCGTAGTGGTTTTATCTACACTAATTCTTTTCAATCGTTAAATATAGAAATGTATTAATTTCGTTTTCGATTCATCCGCTAGTTCTCATAACAGCAGAGGTAGTTTTTCTTGACAAATTCTGAAATATCGTTCGAATTATTATTAAGTCGATATTTGTCAAAAGCAAACATACACGTTACGCCTATATTAATTTCCGGTTCTCCCATTTCTCTGCAAAGCTTGTTCATAATACGGCGTTTGCTTATAGTCGTGATACCTCTAACAGTACCTTTCATCAATTCTCTTTCTGGAAAGTCAGGCGCTGCTATTTGTTTCTGGCTGATTTGTCTGTTTCTCATCGCATAGCCGTAGCCGCTGGCTGGAAAAACAGTGCGGTGACACCTCCAAGTGACATCCAATTTCCACCGCATCATCGCGCTTCATCCCCGCCTTGACAAAAGAGCTCGGGGCGATATTCATCACCAGCACTGACGCAAACACACCTAAGGTCGTAATCAGCCATCATACAATACATCCGTTTTTAAATGACCGTATCGCTCTTTTTCCGTTTAGGTTTATTAAAATACACCTCGGGACTAACGCTAATACGTTAATCGCTTACTAACGTTTTCAAATCCCTGCTATTATAAGAAAATGTGTATTTACTTCAATTCTGTACAATTTAAGCATCAAATTTCTCGGAGTTGGGTTTGATCTGCTTTTCGATAATCCTCTGAGAGCAGTTGGTTATAGATTTAGGTGTGTCCGTGTTTGTCCAAGAGCTTTAAACTTGTTCTCTACTGCTTGTAATGTAGGTGGCAGTACATTCCGTTGGAACTAATCTGAATTTGCATTTTAGATTCGGTCGCTCGTCAGAATCAGAATTAAATACTTATTCCATTTATCAATCTCGCTTGTTTATCTTGTCTGCGTTTCAAACTTTTATGTTGAAACTCTTCAATCACCTGCTGATTGTATTTGAACTCCCGTATTACTCTCCGTATCCTTTCAATTTAACGTCATTTTCACCCGTATCTCGCGGGCGCGACGATTGGACATCCACAAGTGGAAACTTTCACAGAGTCGTGGCTTTCTTTTAAAAAGTTTAAATGTTTCAGTCTTAGTTTAAGACTAATAAAAAAGAAGTGTCTGCCGTAGAGTGGTGGCACACAGAAATGTCAGATTTTCCAGTTCTACTTAATTCCGTTTCCTTGTTGAATTTATTTACACTTTGCTGACCTCACCTCAAATTAACGGATACGGAAGTTACTCCCCCTTTCCTATCGTTTGCCCTACAGGTCATGGTGCTTGACAGGTCTTTGTCACCCCTACGAACAAAATCTAATTTTGTGCGCGACCGCACGATTCGCCAACAACGCGATGTGGCCCTTGAATCGGAATCTCGCCACTTTCAATTTACTTCACTGTGGTAGACAGGTGAACATAAAGCAATTCTTTTCACTCCACTTTCAAACTTAAAATTGTTACCAAGCCCTTCTTTCGGTAATTTAGCGGAAAATGTTACATTCTCGCTGTGCAGAAAGTATAATGCGCTGCAGTTAATGTCTTCTTGAGGAACACCTTTAATTAGTTGGTTGTTTAAAAGAAATTAAAAACCCGTTCATTATTTTTAGCAGTATCGTCTACTATTTTAATTACAAAAATCTTATTAGAGAAATTAAGTATATATAATCATACCGCTAGTTGAGGCATATTGCACGTACTAAAACAGGGAAAGGCCATTCTGGACCTTTACTTTCAGTTTAAGGGAGCACTATCTTTGAAACAAATGCACTTTTTTAGTCGATAGTCGGAAAAATGGCATATTATTGTTTTGTTTATGTCATCACAAAGCATGTGATTTCCGTACTGTACGGGAATCTTAATTCCTGTACAGTACGGGAAAATATCTATATTCTTGTGAGCATGAAAAAATAAAAGAACAGTTATACACGCAAATGAATAGTTTATTGCCTATTAATATGTACATTAATAGTACAATTATTGCAAGTTCCAATCAAATTTGATAGTCCAGTCAATGTCGACTCTACTTCATAATTAATTGAAGAAGTGGACTCCGTATTTGTTTTGGAGATGGTGCTAGTAGAGACGCCAACATTGCTTGCACCCTTACACTGAATATGTGCGCCAGAAATTGAAGTAACTATTCTCTCTGCCACATCCATTTTATTTTTTAAGGATTCTTCTATATATCCTTCCGCCACATTCGACGATTTCCAACCGCCGTGACGTTTTAAAACAGTCAAATCTGCACCATTATCTACCAAAATTGTCGCAGATGTCCTTCGAAAACAATGTCCCGTGTAAAGGTTTGCATCGGACAGTTTCAAAAAGTTAGCAACGATTTGTGGAATGCTGGCAAATGTATGCACCCCCACTACTTGCTTAAATCCTTTACCATTATGGTATTTGAAGAAAAACCTATTGCAGTGAAAATTGGATGGTCGAACGGCTGCATATTTACGGTATGTTTCTAAATAAGTGTCGTTTACTATAAACGACCGTGGTTTATTGGTTTTGTTGCATGGAATCTTCACCAGTAGTTGTGAACCCAAATCCTCAATGTCCGTAAGCTTTATGTTACATAACTCCTCTCGCCGACAGGCGCCATAAATTCCGAAAATTACCACAACCTAAAAAAATTAAATTATAATCTTCAGGCCTTTCAATTAAAATCTTACTTTAGCCATGAGGTAAGTATCATCTGGAGCGTTCATCATAAATTCTCGGATTTGTTCGTTGGTGAAGACTTTCGACTTCTTTGCTTTGTAACCCACGGATTGCTTTTTCAAATATGCTCGCAGTTTGTTATATGAAGTGATGTCTACATTTTGCTTTAACATAAGAGTGGCCTTCAACATGGAGTAATTTGCCCAAAGTGTTGAGGGTTTCATCTTTTTCGACAAATCAAGAAAATATCCGAGTACCACATTTTCCGAAAACGAATAAGTTCCTTTACTTGATCTATATTCCATAAAACGTTGATAAGCATTTTCATACTTCCCCTCGATTTAGTTGGCAACAGATTAAGAGTAGCTTCATTGACTGCCTCCAAAACTTCAGGTGGTGTTCTACAAAATAAATCTTCATCAAAATTACCATCGATATCCATTTTATATTAATATTGCACATCAACTAATTATAAATTCACTCAAACGAAAAAATTTTCGATTTGTTTACGTCATGTCCATGGTAACGTTCAAACAATGCATGCTCGGAAAACAAACTTGATGTTTGCATTTATTAATTACTGTAAATAAAAAAAAGGTGCCGCCCGGGTTCGATCCTCGCACCTATCGCATACAAGCCTAGACTAATGACATTAGACCAAATGACAATTGGTGAAAATTAAATTTAGTTTGAAATGGTATATTTGGTGTTTTAACTATTGGCTATCGACTAAAAAATAGTATGTACAACACGTAGGAAAAGTATATTCCTGGACTCTGATAGTTGTAAGCCTCGGCTAACGCCTCGGCTTACAATCACTATCATCGTCCAGGAATATGCAACTTTTCCTACTTGTCATACAATCTACTATTATTGTATTCTTGTATCTCATAATGGTTGACAATTGTACTTAAGCCATATTCTTTGTACCTTTTTCAAGTCAAATATAGTAAAAAAAACAAGAAACAATCATAATTTTGCTGTATCTGTCCGTCCGTCTGTCCATTAGCACGATATCTCGAAAACGAATGAACCGATAACGATGAAATTTTAAAGGTGGATTCTTTATCAAATTTGTCAAAAAATAAGGAAGGTCCCTTTGACAACTTCATTTGCTATGAACCGAATTGCATGAAATTCAAATTTTCGGCAAAGTAAAAGAATTTATTTTATTGTATTTCTCGGTGGGGTTGCCGAAAAGAAAACGGTTTTATTAGCAAAATTCTGTTACGGTTTCTTTTTAATGTTCTCATTGATGGCCACCATATCGTTTTGTATTAAATACTTGGTAGTCTTATTGATGTTTCTATATAGAACTTCTTAATCAACTCGAAATACACTGTGTTTGAGATAGGATTTTTCTGATTTTTAGCGCATTTACCAAAATAGTAGAGTTCTCACTGCCATAAATTGTGATTTTCGTTTACACTTCGGGGTTAAAAGCTGAAACCAATTTTAAATGATGCATGATGATTTGAAATATCGAAATCCAGAAGGCGTCAAAAATCGTCCTGTACGGAGTGGCTCTAGAGGGTAAATTGTAAAAAACACCCCAAATTTTTTTTTTGCATATTTTGAATTTATTTAATATATACTTTGCACTGCCCATAGCTCAGGTATGTGACACCGATACAAATATTTATTATTTAGTGTTTTTTACGATCGAAAAGCACGGGATTAAATGAGGAATCTTAACTTTCGCCGGCGTCTAACGAACTCGACCGTGATATTTGGAAAAATTAGCGCTTCAACTCGTCGTATCTAATTTATTTGCATCCTGATCAAAAAATATCCATTAATAACGTTGTAGAGCGTATTCTGGACATTCTGAACCACTATTTGTAAATCACTTTACATTACCGAAAAGTTTTGTATCGATTTATTTATAAACGCGCGCCTATGACTGAGTAAGGACGATTATCGCTTGCGCATATGCATACACGCGGTTTATAAGGCAGAAAGTCGCGTATCTCCCTGCTTGTGTATATTAAAAACCTTCTGGATATTAAATATTCCAGTCAACTTGTTTATTTTTTTAGATGCAAATTGTATACTGTATGATTATTTAACATTAACGCAAATACTTAATCAGAATCTAGTTCCGATTCGGATGCCTCTTGAGATGTTTTCGAAATAATCTGATTAAGTTTTTGCAAGTGGGCTTCCGTCCCATACATTTACAGGAGCTAATGCACGGTAATTGCTTTTTTGAGCACGAACAATGAAATCTGGAACATCCTAAAAAATAAAACTATGTAAAATAATACAAAGACAAAATGTAATTAACAAAAACCTTTTCTGCAGTTACATTTAGCCAAAATAGATGTATCAGCAGGCATTGATGGTCATGGACCACTACCATGAAAAATCTATCAAAGATTGCACATTTGCACGCGTACAAAGAGAACCTCGCAAGAGGAAAATATAAAATGTACAATTGACCATGTATCTACAGATGTGGCATTTATTTATTCATTCCTCGTTTAACAAGCAAGAATTAACAGATTTTTTATGTCGTCAGTTATATGAGTTTTCGAAAGATTCTAGTTTAACATTTGTAACCAGTGGAGGATTCAAAGACGTTACTGAATATAGATCAAATTTTCCTCTTTGTAGTGATTTACTTGCCTCTTCACACGAAGAAGCAGATACCAGAATCCTACTGCACATTCTACAAGCAAAATTAGAAGGATATTCAAGGTGTATTATTGACTGCAGAGATACCGACGTTCTTGTCTTACTTGCTCATTTCAAAAACCGTCTCGCCGAGGAAGTGTGGGTAAAAGTTGGAACGAACGACAACGTACGGTTTATAGCAGTACACGAACTAGTCATTTCCCCAAGTCTATTGACAAACTTGCCTGCATTTCACGCAATTACTAGTTGTGATTCTACAAGTCAATTTGTTGGACTTGACAAAACAACATGCTGGAAAATTGGTTGGTTGTATCAGGATTTGCTAAACGGTGTTGGATCTTCGTCGTGTAATGAAGATACATTCAATAATAAATATGACTCAATTTGTCATTAAATTATACACAACTTCTGATATAAGTTGTATAAATAATAAATCGTTTACGCTGTATCATGGTTTCTTCACATTCTATCCACAAATTGCCACCTACTGCAGGTATCTTTATCAGCACTTTTTACGCGTGAATTATCAAAAATACATTTGGCTGAACAGTCTTAACCCAAAACCGTCTCTACCAGATCCTCTGGAAAATGGTTGGAAAATTGTTGGGAATAATTTTGTTTCAGTTCTTACAACGAAACCATCAATGCCTGCAGCTGATACATCTATTTTGGCTAAATGTAACTGCAGAAAATGTTTTTGTTAATTACATTTTGTCTTTGTATTATTTTACATATCTTTATTTTTTAGGATGTTCCAGATTTCATTGTTCGTGGTCAAAAAAGCAATTACCGTGCATTGGCTCCTGTAAATGTATGGGACGGAAGCCCACTTGCAAAGATTCTTTCACGAAAAACTCTCAAGAAACATCCGAATCGGAACCAGATTCTGATTAAGTATTTACGTTAATGTTAAATAATATATTAGTATAAAATTTGCATCTAAAAAAATAAACAGATGACTGGGATATTTAATATCCAGAAGGTTTTTAATATACACAAGCAGGGAGATACGCGACTTTCTGCCTTATAAACCGCGTGTATGCATATGCGCAAGCGATAATCGTCCTTACTCAGTCATAGGCGCGCGTTTATAAATAAATCGATACAAAACTTTTCGGTAATGTAAAGTGATTTACAAATAGTGGTTCAGAATGTCCAGAATACGCTCTACAACGTTATTAATGGATATTTTTTGATCAGGATGCAAATAAATTAGATACGACGAGTTGAAGCGCTAATTTTTCCAAATATTACGGTCGAGTTCGTTAGACGCCGGCGAAAGTTAAGATTCCTCATTTAATCCCGTGCTTTTCGATCGTAAAAAACACTAAATAATAAATATTTGTATCGGTGTCACATACCTGAGCTATGGGCAGTGCAAAGTATATATTAAATAAATTCAAAATATGCAAAAAAAAATTTGGGGTGTTTTGTACAATTTACCCTCTAGAGCCACCCCGTACAGGACGATTTTTGACGCCTTCTGGATTTCGATATTTCAAATGATCATGCATCATTTAAAATTGGTTTCAGCTTTTAACCCCGAAGTGTAAACGAAAATCATTTCTAAACGACTTTGGCGATTCTGTGCCCTCTACTAAAAGGAAAATTAACGCAATAGTCCGCACTTTGTTCGTCTGTGCGTCTGTACCTTTACTAGTCCTCCAGTTTAAGATTTTTCGTTGTATTTTCTTTCTTATACGGTGTAGTACAGCCCAGAGACCAGAACGACAAAAGTTTGGATTGGTCACTTCCCTCGAAGTGTCGGGAAAGAGTACCCATAAAGAGCTTCAGGACGAGACATATCTACTGGTGGTGTCAAAACTTTCTGCGGAACGTAGTGTCAGAGAAGGGTACTCTCAAAAGGTGGAAAGATCGATCGCTTATTGTGAATATCTATTTCTATAAGGGTTGGATTTTTCTTGCATTATACTGGTATAGCGTACATTTTGAATATTTTAAATTTAATAATTGAAATTTCTATGTGCAAAGGGCCCCCTTTCCATTAATCTTCTACCAGAAAATAAATATCGATAAATATAGCATGCTACTACCGTATAACACAACCGTTTAGTAGGCTATTTCGGTTTTAAAAAATGCACTTGATCTGCACAAGAGTTGTGCACAATTATACTTGTTACTTACTGTTTACTGAAAATTTTAGTGAAGCTAAGGTAGTACACGTAAGGTATGCAGAGGGATAAATGAAGAGCTATCTATATAACATAAAAATTGAGGGTGATTTTTAGTCAATTGAATAACATATACCTAATCAAGACAAATTCGGAAAATTCATAAAAATTCGAAAGATTGTAAAAGTTTAAAAAAAATCTAGCGAGTCAGTATACACAAAAATTGTTTTCCCTAGTATGCAATACTTTTTAAAGTTGAAAAAATTCAATTTTTGCAGAGAGTGGGCATTCTTTTAGTTCCCAGCCAATTATTTTAGATATATCCGAAACGAAAAAAGGCACAAATGATATACTACGAGTATATCAAAGCACAAACGAGCATGAGCCACAATTAAATAGAATAAAAATATAGATTTGGTTTGATAATATAATAGACGACTAACCGAATACACTTACCTACGTATAACCTATTCTAATGAATTACAACAAATGTGCAATTTCTATTGTGTTGGTAGGTTTTGTTGCCCATTTGATGCACACGTCGTATATTAAAAGTTACCGTTCTTTTTGTGTTAAATTCCCATTCACCAGCAGCATTGAAGCAGGTCTTTTTTGTGCACCAAAAACAAAAACCATTCATAAATCCCTCGAATATGTTTCATAATTATTTGCGTATTATGTTGGAAATAGTAATTATCGATCTAACCTGTTTGGAAACGATTTCATAGCGGATGTTATATTAAAACTTGGAACCATGTTGCAACCAGTCGACTAATCAGCACGTTTTATTCCAATTCAAACTCGCTGTACATGTCATTGCCCATTAAAATCATCACCATCCTCATGCTGGAAATTTAATGTGAAATTGTATATCACCGCCTATAGGTATCCATGTCATCCTACTTCATTACGCGTTTAATCCAATGTGCATGAATATAATCAAACACAGGGCAGTAGTAATTTTATTCGTTCAAACTACTACTAGTAGGGATTAAAATCGCCCTCATGAATTAAAAATTGCAGAAGACAAACTAGCTACCGATTACTTGAAGAGTAGTACAATATTTT
Organism: Photinus pyralis; assembly: GCF_008802855.1. Lineage (NCBI taxonomy): Eukaryota > Metazoa > Arthropoda > Insecta > Coleoptera > Lampyridae > Photinus > Photinus pyralis. Next base: position 36,609,875 of record NW_022170403.1, on the reverse strand, counting down.
ATATCTACAACATTAAGTCTAAGCGATTTATTCTTTACAGTAGTAGACATTAGTAGCGCTATGTTTATTTTATACAATTTATTTGCCTCAATCAAAAAGGAATGTTAGTACTGCATGTATGAGATGTATAATAAATTGCATAGGTATATTTAGTAATGTGCTAATGGCGTAATGTTGTGATTAAAATTCTGTTTATTGCTTTTACTGGCATATTCGGTCATTGTTATAGCTCGTACGAGTTTTATGATTTGAAATCGAGTTGAATTGAGGTGTGGAAAATATAAATAGAATTATTGACAATCGGTTGATATTCTGTTTGTTCACGCCAACTATATTTTTAATTTCGCTCGGCTGTTAAGGTAGATAAATCTATCTGTCTTTTGTGCGATATATTTATCCGGAGTATAAAAAGGGAGATTCCGTTTTATAGCCGAATAAATACAGAATACTTAATAGTATGATTGCATTTGTTATAACCATTTCTTATAAGTATTTATTATTTAAATTCCTAAACTTTCTTTTAAACAACGGCAAGTCAGCGGAATATTATCCAATTTGGGAATATTCTAGACCAGCAGTTCTTTTTTAGTAACGGAATCTTTTTAAAACTAAATTTTTAACGGAACCCTAAACCCTAAACTAAAGCCAAAACCATTGTTTATTATTATTAATAATCATACAAAAAACGATAGATGCAGTAAGTTCAGTAAGTATAGTAAATTAATAAGCAATGGATAAAACTAAGTTCATGTAATGGGAGTCATGGAATTCTTTATTTTAAGTTTAGGTCACTTTATAATTTACATGTATTCATTTTATTTTGGCTGCCGACGGTGCCCCACCGGAGCGGAGCACCAAGGCTTCGCAAAGCACATTTTGAGAAACGCTGTTCTAGACTAATTTCACCGCAAATAAATATACCTAGAAACAGCAGACAAGCTCTCTAGCGCGAAGTATGTGTTGATATTATTCATTGGTGTACATTTTTGAATATATCAGAAAAGGCCATTTTAACTCCATTCAAGAACAATAAATAAAACCTCTCCGGTAGGCAGATAATGGTAGAATCATATGCTCAAGATTCTATTACCAACGATAAAATTGCCAATATTCCCATCGAGTTATGGGCCGTTTTCCATTGCAACGCGAAAACGATATGACTTACAAGTTACACTATACACGCTGTCCATTTTTCGAGTGTTAGTATGGGTATCTACCTTATCTTACGAGACACACATTTGGTTAAATGGGGCTGCAAATTTTCATGCTGGATAATAATTTGAAAATAAATGTAAAATATCTTCAATAGTTTTGAACATATCTTAAAAAACGAAAATTTCTTATTTTTCAGGTGGGTTCATCAGTATCACATTTTTCCTAAAAATATAATTTTTCATTTTTTGGGAAGAGTGCTTTGGAATAACAAAACGCTCATTTGTTTTGAACAAAAGGTTGACTTATTTCAAGTAATGTCATTTACATTTGCGGTAGTTTAATTGCGAAATTGGCTTTTTTAAGTGCAGAACAGAGATATGATACAAATTTACTATACTTCGCATCGAAATGCGAAATGAGTGTAAATTTACCAATACAGCAATGTTTAATTGCCACATTGGACATTGCTGGTCAATTAAAAATCCGCCCCAATTTCAAGAACGACGACCATTAATAATACGGTTGCGCGTTAACATGTGGCTCGGGTTATTGGTCGATACCTCGGGCGATACAATAATAATTGGTCCTTACATCTACAAAAGAACATTTTCTTTGTCTCTAAAGCACTCTTCCCAAAAACTGAAACATTGTATTTTTATGAAAAATGTGAGGCTGAACCTCCATGTGGGATATATCGTTGTAAAGAAAAAAAAAGACGTAATCACAATATGTCAAAATTCAAAATGGCGTCCATAAGAAAAAAAAAGCTGCCACATGTTTCTCCGTCATCTTGAAAGTCATTAAAAACGGGATGCCATATTCGAATTCTCCATAAAAAGTGTCTGAATATTGTGTTAATTAGATATGTCTAGTACGATTAGTTTATCATGAAAAAATTAAAAACCAAAATCAGAAATTTTCTTTTTTTTAGATATTTAATTTATACTTTATTTGATAAAATGCGATGGTTTGCTTGATAAACTCGAAGTAGGGTCTCTTTCAAGGTAGGACTGTAGGAGAGAAAGAGTCAGAGGTGTTTTGGACAGATAAAGGATGCTCCTGCACCACTATTATTTAACATGTATGCCAAACACATGGAGAAAATGTGGGTCACAGAAGTATTCTAGTAGGAAGAAAGAAGATACGCAAACGATACGAGAATACATGTATAAACAAATACAGGGTGGTGCCTAGCGCGACGCAGCATAAGAATTTCAATGGTAATTTCTTTATAACTAGCTCCCCTAATTATTTTAGAGCAAAAGTCTAAATACGTTTTTTTCAGAGAAAAAAATACTGCATCTATTCATACTATTACTCATAATTTTCCGCTTTTCAAAACCGCAGAAATCGACAAAATAAAAAGGTTCATTTTACAATAAATCAAATATGCCTTGCAATTACCTAAAAAAACAGCGATCACGTTTCATTATTTGCCTTTGAAGTTTATTAAATTTATACTTGTTTATAAATTAGTTAAAGAACTGCAAGCCTACTCGTTTTCAAGCTATCGTGCTAAGGGACATACGGACGGACAGACAGAGCAAAATTATAAACTCGCTAGGAGCCCGTTAATAATGACAACAGACGAAAAACGTATGAAGGACATGATGGGAATAAATAGAGAGATACTGGGAAAAAAGAGATAACTGTACAAAAATCGAAAATCATGAAAATTGGGAAGGGGAGAGAGAAAGAATAGGAGGTAGAATGGAAGTTTATGGATCAAAAGATGTAGGAAGAGAATTTAAATATCTCTGATCGACGGGTATTAATGTATGAAACGGAGATGTAGACATGGAAGAAAAGAGCTGGAAAGAACATAAAGAAGGTATTACAAGTAGGACTTGGGCCTGAACAAAAGACCACCAAACTACATAGTAGAAGATGAGACACAAATGGAGCAGGTAAGAATAAGACAGGGCTCTGGACAGAGGAAAAGAGAGAGAGAGAGAAGGCGAACTGACGTGGGAATGCTTATCAACAACACATTGGGGAAACGGTGGGAAGACAGATTTCAAAAAACTCTTTATTAGCGCGGATCAAGTACGTTAATTTAGCTGCAAAAAAGCTATTTATCATAGCGAAATCGGGTATATCTTAAAACTGTTTTCCCATTTTTGCCGATTTTTTTATTGGAATATTTTTTATTTTTGATTATTAATATATATGTCCTTACGAATATTTCGCATTTACGCAATAAGAAAAAGAAAAAATAAGAATAGAAAACGCTTTTGTCGGAAAATTGGAGGTTATGTGAAAATATTGCATAATTATAGAAAGGTTCTTCATGTGTTTATTCTCCATAACTTTTAAATTGAATATTTTCGCCTAAAATAAATGTGTCTTGCCACAAATTGCAAAACACCACTTCACCTCTTTCAACCTCCGGTATTTCGCCTGCCATTTATAATGGCAAAGTAGTGGTAAAAATGAAGATTTGATTTGAGAGATATTATACATTCAAATTAAAGTCGATTAGAACTAGCAAAAATTGAAATGCATCTTAAATATGCAAGTTTTTTAAAGTAAATACAAAGAATATCAAAGATGCAAGATATACTTATTATTCAGCAACCCTTAATTAATAGATAATAGATACCTGCTAGTAATTAGGGAAATAAATAAATAAATAAATAAATATGCAAAAATAGATTGGGATTTTTAATCGCTTCAAAATGTTGCAAATCTAAAATGCACAAAATCTCATACAAGTGCATTTTGCATATATTCACAGCTTTATCTTCTCTCTGTCGACATACCGTTTTTACAAAAAAAGAAACTTAGTCCGCCGTGTGTATTCAACTTTTATCATGGGATACTATAATAATTTTGGAAAGCGCTTGAAAACTAAGAGTTGCTATATTGAACGCTATAGAATAGACAATAGACATACATACTTTTTTTTTTTTAATTTTATTATCCGTCTCTTGTTTTGGGCCCTCAGCAGGCATGCCCCCAATTACAGAGTGACCCTCATAATGCTATTTAGAGGTGCCTCTGCAGAGATGGTCTATACTACTCCGGTATTTACCTTACGAATTAGGAAAACATCAAAGTGTACTTCGTTTCCGTGGGTAGAACTAAATGTAATTTTAAACCTTGGATAGCTTCGAGCAAAGGACAACGTTTTCTTATCAAATCAAACCAGCAGGTCCAACAGGACGTGGGTGTACTGCTAGGAAAATAGAAATACAAATCAATGATGACAAATATTCGTTTAGGTATGTAGGTCTATGAAATGAGCGCAAAAGGATACCCACTACCACTAGCCCACTACATCTTTTCATGGGTTTCATTATGTTGAATACTCTGTATTGATAGTATACTATATAAAAGTGTATTAGCACCTACAAAGCGCTTGAAGGTAGACACGAAAAGTTTTGTAATTTAACAGGTAAATAGGCAGTAGAAATTAATGAAGTCGTATAGCCTGGGGGACCTTAGGAGTACGGCGTGTTTTAATATCAGTTTTTCGCACGCTTTGTAGTACCTTACGCAACTGCAATTTGGAATGCACAATCATGACGACCGAATTTAATCACCTTTTCGTGTTATCTATTCGCCATTCCCCTCGTTGGAAAAGTTTGATGACACTTTAATGAATATTTTTACTTTCATTTTTTAACAAGTGTTAAAGTTTAGTTTTTATTAAAAGAAACGCCGCGAAGCAGTAAAAAGCCTCTTTGAAGTAGATTTTTGTATAGGTAATATCTTGAATAATTTATGTGAGATTGGTCGTCTTCCATTCCACGTTATAATTAAAATTTTATAAAATACTATTGAAGAATTTTACAAACGGCATAAAAATTCTGAACACAATTGAATTTGTTTTTGTTCTATGGCCCAAATATTGTTAGAGTTGATGAAAACTTCAGATTGAGAAACTTTTTATTCAGTGTAAAGTGAATGAAGAAAATAAAAAACTTAAATGACTATGCACTGTTGAGTGGTTAACAAGATTGGTCCTTTATTAAGATAACAATCAGTTTTATTTCGTACTATAAAGTCTGAATGTAATACATACACTTTCTTAAGATGTGAAGGGAGATAACTACACTGTTAACACAAAATAGTTCGTTCGCTTGTTATACAGAACGAAATACTCCTTTGAGAAAGTCGTTTCGAGTTTAGTAGTGTATATAGCTCCTTTCGACGATAGAATATGACACGATTATGCGTAAGAAGAATTTTCCTTCTCGACCAATTTTGATATTTGTTCTAAAAGCTACGCATTCGATGTTTCTTTTGACTTGTCTTTTACAAACGATATAAATGCTTTAGAGAGGGTAAAAGTGGTGGTTCACAAATCATCGCATTACTCGACAAGGTTACTGCGGTTATTTTTATTTATCTCTTTTAATTTACACTACAGTAATTCTTTTAGATGGGACTAATTCGTTTCCTGCATTTTTTGTGATTGATGCGTGAGCCACATTTGTTGGGCAGTTTTTGTCTTTTTGGGCACTGAAGTATCTGCTTGGGATAGTGCAGAATGACGATTTGTATCCAGAATTCAACTCTACATTTAGAATATAAATATATGTGTTAGCCTACATTCGGATAGGCGCTGGAGTGGCGGCGCCGCGTTAGTAAAAGCGCACCTCGGCGCCGACTTCGGACAGAATCTCGCACCATCCAGCGGCGACTCGGAAGTAAATGCACTTTTTCTTCTCGACACTAAACAATTTGGCAGCCACAACGCTAAAATTCGTAGAGCTTTTAAATAGGAACGTTACCTGCTACAAAAGTAATAAGTACACGTTCGGCGTGAATATTTCACACCTACCCCCACATGTAACCAATTTATCTTTAATTAATGACTAGCAATTAGGGCTCTCAGTTGAATTAAATGAGTTGCTACTGGATAGGTAATTGGAATAATGGACTCCGACAAATTCAAGCAGTTAAGCGTGACTCGGTATAGATGTGTGATGGTATTAGAAGAACGTGCCAGGAATTGGAAACTAAGAATTACCACCACTCTCAGTATAAACCGAATCTAAAACCACAGCTTTCCACCTTCGATAGGTTGAAAGTGTTATTAGGAGAGCCATATGCTGAAACTTTTTTATAAATAACCTTTCAAGTTTCCAAACTAAAGACTTACGTCCATTCCTATTACACGCAAATTAAATAAGATCGAGTTGCGGTGCGGCGCTTCTTTCTATTTGTGTTGTAAGAATTATCTACATATTCCCAAATGTATGTGCAATATAATAGTAAAGATACCTCTCAACGCATAACTAAATGAGTTCCGTTTCGGCATTCCATAATACAGAAGGGTATTTAGCGGCGTCATTAATTGTACTCAGGCTTACCTCCCGCTTACTTATCAAAAATTTACTTAAATTCTAAACATAAATAGAAATTAATTAGTAATTTCCTGTTTCTACTACCTTCCTGAAAATGCGGCCCATTACCTACACCTGTGCGTGATGAAAAAATTAGAATAGATCATGCACGTTTGGAAGTGATAATTATCTACAAATGCCAAAACTGTAAACAGACGTTGTTTTGGGCTTTGCCTTATTTTTATTTCAAAATTGTAATTGGCGTATTACAGGTTCGTAGAATTAATTGCTGCACTCTGCATCGTGCGCAATTTTTCTACTCACCTGCAGGCCTGTATAGGGCTGGGCGATTACGGGTTTGAATAATCGATAATCGATTATGAAAAATAATCGATTACACTGATTAATCGATTAATCAAATAATCGATTAATCAAATAATCGAATCAAATCATCGATTAATCACCTAATCGTTTAATCAAAAGTCGATTGTCACATACAAGGAGTGATAAATATCTGTTTGTATGCATTAATACGTTAATTATTTAATAATAAAAATAAAAAATAATTCCATTACTCTTTTCATCAAATCGTTCATTACTAGGCAGATCGATTAATCAATAATCAACAAAGTGTCCCTGGTTCGAATCCGGGTTCGGGCATGGATATTTGCAAATGCATAGTGGGTTGGTTGGTTGGTAGAACAGCCTTGGCTGAAACCCTGCCCATTTGAAAATGAAGGTCAAAAATAAAAATAAATAAATAAAAATAAATGATTAGGCAGCTTACTCTCCGATGAGGTGTGCTTTAGTTTTGATGATACAATCTTAATTCATTTTAGCTGCTTAAAGTGACGTTAATTGATTAATCAAACAATCGATTAATCAAACAATCGATTAATCAAATAACCGATTAATCAAATAATCGATTAATCAAATAATCGATTAATCAAACAATCGATTAATCAAATAACCGATTAATCAAATAATCGATGAATCAAATAATCGATTAATCAAATAATCGATTAATCGATTAATTTAATAGAATAATCAAACCCGATTATCGACTATCGTTTGATTATAATCGATTAATCGATTTTTTTGCCCAACGCTAGGCCTGTAGCCAGGGGGTGGCCCCAGCCCCACCTAGATCGTGATCTTGCCCCCACTAGAAATTACGGTTGATGGCTCCTTTACAAAAATTACAGGAGAAGTCTTTATCAAAAACTTCTTAAGCTCCATCTGGACATTCCTCAGTGCTCCCTGACGGTTATGCAAGTTGCCCCCCTACAATGAATTTTAAATTCTCACTCAAATCTAACACCTGACAAGGTCTCACTCATATACTACCGTTACTGGAATTTTTAGCTTGACCATTTCTTTAACTGTGAGACCTACCTGAGTAGCTGAATGCGGCGCTGTTTAATTAGTAGGCTATGACCTATGACAAAAATATTGATATAACTCTCGCCAGGAAAGATTGCCGGTCACAGCACACCTTGTGTCGATCTACAATCTAAGTTTTTCTTAAGATGCGAGCGACTTCCGGAATAGGATTGTGCCAATGTTAAACGAAAAGTCTTTTTGTTCAACATTGACACGATACTATCCCGGAAGTCGCTCACATCTTTAGAAAAACATAGATTGTAGACCGGGATCAAGTGTTCTGTGACCGGCAATCTTTCCTGGCGAGAGGTTTATATGCTTTTTGAACGGTTCGAAAATAAACACAAAGCTAATTTAATAAATTCGTGATCGACTATACATTGTATCACGAAGCTTGTAATTACTATAACTTTGTTTATTACATTGTTTTTCTCAAGTTCAAAACAAACTTTGTTGTTTTTGAGCGACATTTAGTTGACCATAGATTTTTTTTCATTAAAAAAAACGAATAGCACTTTAACTCTCATTTAATTATTCCTCTTTTAATCGTTTTCTTAGTTCGCAAGTTTCCTATAAGAATTACAGTTGAAATTTGAAAAATTGAAATTACATCAACAAAAAGAAACAGAAAACAAAATTTTCGGATGAGTTAGTATGGAGGTAGATTCTCTGTGTATAGAAATCAAATTAAACCCATGACGTCCATTCAGTACCTCTCATGCCCATTCAGTACCTTTCATGCATGCCCAGTTGCACCAACAAAATTAAGCCTTGCTTAAACTTAAATCTATGGCAACGATTATTAAGACAATCGTTGTTATGGCATTTAAGTTATGCTTAACTATAAGCAATACTTAATTTTGATGGTGCAACTGGCCATAAATGGTCCACAATATCAGATTATGTAGTATTTTCAGTGCATTTTGTTTTGTTCGTCCGTCTGTACGCCCGTCCGTGCGGACTCATTTCTGGGTGGAATTTTTGGAATTAGGGCAGACATAGGAGGGACCCATTAGTTCGATCCTTCATAGTATATTCTAATGAAAGGTCTCAACGACAGAATTTAATTTTCTATATTTACCATCGCCCTCCTCCTCGACCCCTTATTGTTGCAACGTCTGGAAGAGACATATCTGTTGGCGCAGTCAGAGACTTATGCGCGAGTATCTCCAGAACGGAGTGTCGGAGGATACTCACAATGCAATATTTCATCCATCTTGCATTAAATATCGTACAGTAATAATTGCATAATGTTGAAATCTATAGAGATACTATACGACCGTGCGTATTTGTATTTATTTCCGTATGCACCTTTACAAATGTGATTTATCAATTCTTGTTTATATTTGCGGTTGCATACGTGATCGCGTTTTCCGGTACATTTTGAAATTTTCCCATCTCTGTATTTATTTGTGGTCATAACGCTTGCTCACAGGTACATCTTGCGTAATTGTTTACGGAAACAAAACATTACACGTTGGCGGTGTTCCGTAATCCTTTGTTCACTAAAATTCATGTTAGAAAATCTATTCGCGGTAGCCACTTCGCAAACGGTCACGCGATGCTGTTGAAATAGTAACGTGGATGGAAATTGAACATTTTGTTATCTCGACTAGGATGTAATAGGCATATAACCATTTTGTGAGCTCGTAGTACATGCATTCATCTCCAGTTTCGACTGGCCAATACGATTTAACTTGTAGACTTTTTTCTATCGGCACTTGTACTACATTTAATTAAATTTAACTCGCTTTAACCCCACACCTGTTAAACTTCGACAATTGAATCCGTTTCAACCCTCGTTAATTGTCTAGAATAGGGAGAAATCATTATCCGGAACCCAGGACTCAGCCGTGATACGGCAAACCACAAGTCAGTCCGGTATCCTTTCTCGTAGTCCCAAATCACGGTATGTTCGTGATGCTAAATTTTCTAGCGTAATACGAAATTTGGTCATGCTATTAACAAACGCTCGTTTGTTAATTAAAGGATTCTATCAATCGATTTCAACTACAATTTAGAACAGTTTCCATTACTTATGGATATACAGACTATGGATGAATAATAATAAAGGTTGGCGCAAGCAAATGTAAATTTACCCTTTTTTCGCGTAAAGGAAAAGTATGGTTTTATACTAGATACCCCAAAAATTTGAAAATCCCAAGAAATTTTTTTGTTAGGACGGTATAGGGCCTTGGAAAAGCCTAATGGAATAAATTCGTTATTTCATTATTGTATATACAGTGAGTTTTTTTTAAATGCGAACATAGGAGTTTGCATGCAATGTAATTCCCCTATGTTCGATTTTAAAAAAAACACATCAATCTATGAGGTGTGCGCAGTTCACATTCACAAATCGCGCAAGTTGTGTGACTATGAACAGCAACTCTATAGTCTATGATGAGGAGCACTCGGTAAGATTTTTTTAAAGAAGCCATGTGAGGCCATAGCAACTTTAGGATACATTTTTCTTAAACTTACGATAACTTGACCTCACAGGCCACGCACTGACACCACAACTTATTGTGAACCAACCTTCAATTATTTGTGTCATGTGCACCTGGTATTCTACTAATTTGATCTATTCAATACATAAATGAAGAAAATAAGAAAATAAATACGAAAACAATTACAATAAATGTTCGAAGTGTCCTCCTTGACATTCTAAGCAATAACCTAACCGATTTCTTAATTAAATTGGACGGCGGTATTTTTAAAAATGTGACAGCTGTCAATTGTATCTACTACTCATTTGAACTACTCAATAGATTGATGTGTTTTTTTTTTAATCGAACATAGGGAAATTACATTGCATGCAAACTCCTATGTTCGCATTTAAAAAAATTCACTGTATGTATAGACTATAGAACATCCTGAAAACATTCTTCAACTGAAAATGTGATGTCTAATGCAGGTAATTCATACGGTTTTTAAAAAGCATATCTTTTTTGGAAATTGTTGTTTTTAAATATACGTAACTATTTTCGTGAAAAATCTGTCTATTTGCGTGATGTTTATCCTTGTTTCCCACAAAAATTAATATAAAATGACATTAGTATTATTGCGCATGCATCTTTGACCCTCTTATGACATCCTTTCCGTGGTCAAACCTGTCTGGTATAGAATAAGTCATTACGGACGTTTTGTTCCTTGTGTATGTGCATCAAATTCAATATTTATCTCCTTATGGGGACCTAGTAATATTTCCAGTTCCTAACTACAAGATGTGAAAGACCAAGCAAATATTATTGTTGCCGAGTTTAATAAAAAAGTAAACAAACTACAGGAAGACGTTGAATTAAAATCTACACTTGAATGTGTAGAGAAAGCAGCCCAGCGCAATAATATTATGATTTTTGGAATTCCCAACATTGCCAACGAATCATGAATTCGTTTGCGCGAATCTGTTATCAAAAAATAAAAAAAGGTTTTCACCCTAAGGCAAGTACCTTTAGCACATTTTCCATGCATTGGTCAGCACTTTCCAAAAGGCCATAGCTATGTGCGCTATGCGTTTCTTTACTAGATGCACTTATGATTAAAATTTCAAAGAAATATCCCCATGAATAAGAAAGTTGACTGCGCAGTTCGCGATATGTTTATTTTTACTAGAAGCGTCTATGGTTAAAATTTTTAAGAGAGATAAATAAAAAAGGTGGCATTTTGCTGTCTGCGCATACGCGCATTTGATTATACTATGTGCAGTGGGCTTGAAATTGCTAATTACATTTGTAGTTTTCGATTTTTACTAAATGTGATGTTTTTCTTTACTAGAAGGTTCTATGGTTAAAAATGTCAAACAAATATCTTCATAAATAAGGAAGTTGGCACTGCGCAGAATGCGCATAGGCTGCGCATGCGCACATCTAATGTTTCCAATATGAGATATGTTTGCCTTTAACAGAAGCATCTGTGATTAAAATTTCAAAAAAGATATCTTGATAAATAAGACAGTTGATATTGCGCTTGCGCACATTAATCTAATGCGATACGTTTGCTTTTACTAAAAGCATCTTTGGTTAAAATATCTTCATAAATAAGAAAGTTGGCATTGCGCACATCTGATTTTTACTATATGCGAATGTTTGCCTGCTATCTGTGGTTAAAATTTCAACAAAATATATTCATGAATAAGAATAATAATTTTTCTTGGCTCAAATGCCAGAACTATAAGCTACCGAATTAAAAAAGAACGAATTAAATATATTGAAAACTGTAATAGTAGTTAAGGCCTCGGACGGACGGACAGACGCATAGAGAATGTGGCTGTAAAAGCGCAGCCAGCTTCGTTGGCAAATGCGCTTAAATTTTTAGAGAAGTATAAAATTATATCAGATTGTTAATTTGGTTTTAGAGAAGAACGTTCAACTGATGATGCTATTTATAAAGTTACACATCTGTACGATGAAAAAAAAAGATTTTTCATCCCCTTGAGAACGAGGTGGTTTTTTTCTGAAATCGTGAGATCTTGGAAACGGTTCAACTTTACAGGCCCAAAAAATCTTCTTTTTTATCATAAAACAAGCTATGTTTCCTCCCAATTTCAAACCCCTGCGACATTTTTTCGCAAAAATAAGAATAAAAAACGAAAAAAAAACCAGTTTTTCCGGTTTTTCTAGGAAAATTGGAGGTTATGTGAAAATAGTGCAGATACAAAAGTTGCCCAGTTTTTTTATTTCTATAACTTTCGCATTTAACATTTTCGTCTAAAATTAATAGTTTTCCACAATTTGCAAAACACCACGTTCCACCCCTTTCAACCCCCGGGATTTTACCCGCGGAAAAATTCAGCTGTTTTAATTATTTTGTCCCAATTTCTATTAATTTCACCTGCCTGATAAACCCGTTTTCGCCCGGTAACTAATTTTTCTTAAAATAAATTATTTTACAGGTATTTAGCCTGGTCTACAATACAAGTGAGTACAATTACGCCTTAACCAAATTTTCCTTTGTTATGAATATGGCAAAATAAGTAATAAATAAACCATTGAATTTGAATACATCCAATATAAAATTTACAGAATCCCTTTTTGATTCCAAGAAAATGAAATCTATGAACTGACCGCAATAGGTTCTTTTTCTTGCAAAATGCAGCAATGTCAACTTACTTGAATTCTTTAAGGGTAGTTAAAATTACTTAAAATTTTACCTTCACATACTTCACAGATTACTCTTTCTTTTGACAATGGATCTTAAAGGTGACCAATAAACTTGGCGAAATAAATAAATACGACTAACCTTCGTTTACAATTCTTCTCGTTCATGGACACGATAGAAACTCTTACTGCTAATTTTTACTCGTACGTCAATTTAGGGTTGATATCAAATGGTGCCTAAGAGAACTGCATCCTTAACGTCAGCCGGTATAGAAATCTTACGACAACAATTTTCGGGATTGAATGTGAAGATTGAATGGATACCACAGGCCTACTTCCAGTTTCGTTTAATTGCTCGTAAATGGAATATGGTCCAAAAATGCGTTTTTTCTTCTGCATTACTGTTTAATTTTTGGTTGAAGAAATTTCTTAGGCCCAAAATTTGCCTTTTATGATAACGTCCCCTAACAGTGAACTTTTATTTAGTTGATTTTACTGGTTTATTGACGGTTTTTTGGTTGTAATTCCTTACAAAAAATGGGTTAATTACACCTTCTCCTCAACTTTATTTATAATTGCGAACTAAATACGGTACGATTACGAATTTAACTCGCACAGTTAGACACACCTTGGCGTCATGGAGCAATCAGTACTCTGGTGAACCAAACTTTTTTTAAACCTCTCTCTAGTTCGATTACCATGCCGCTAATTGACTAGAAACGCGAATCTTTTTGAACTTCTCTCTACTACCAAAACGCGAAGTAATTTGGTGCCAATAATCTCCTCTCTGAATTTTAAGGCACTTTCTTTCCACCACTATCAAACACCTTTTAGGGCAATGAGGCGACAACTACGATTTAGAACGATTTGCCCTCTGATTTGCCAATGTATACAGGGTGTTTTTTTGGGAGCTTTAGTTAAAAGTTTCTGGGAAAGTAAAATAGGTAGGTTTTTGAAAATTTGTACTTAGGAGTTACTCTGAAGGCCGAATCGATGTAAAATATTTTCAAAATGGCCGCACTTCCGGAAACACCGGAAGTAGATAGTAACTTCGTTATTTTAAATGGCAACCCCTATTTTTTATTGCATTTTTGGATTCTATGTGAAATTTCAGTTCTTTTGATACCCATATGTCGATATCTGCCATTTATGGTTTTTAAGTTATTTTGACTTTAAGAAAAAAAATGGCGGATGCAGATGGTACCTTGATAATTGATTACTTGAAAACGGTTGTAGTCATGGCAACCTATTTTTATCAGTGCATAGAGAATGAATAGGGCTTTCTTTTAGTGCACTTAAAAAAAAGTTAAGTTGCGTACGACCGCCCCTATGAATATCCAAATTTATGAAACTTCAAAGACTAAAAACTCAGTTTTTTTTTAATGGAATGACCATGTTCTTACTATTCCATGAGATAGAGAATCGAAATTGGCATATTTTGACTATACATGTTCCTATAGCTATCTTTAACAGTTTCTGATTTATTCCCATTCCATTGAATTGATCTCGGAATTGATGCCATTTTTTTCGCATTTTCTTTTTAGTAGTTGGCCATGATTTTATAACAATCGAATTTTAAACAAATCAAGGAATGGATTCTTTAATACCATTGATTCTAGTTCTCTTCTTCAAAAACCTACCTATTTTACTTTCCCAGAAACTTTTAACTAAAGCTCCCAAAAAAACACCCTGTACATGTGAGAAGATGACGAACGCTCACTTTTATTACAATCGTCAAAATAAAAACTTGAAGTTAATATGAACATATTTGTTTCGGGGAAATTTTTCCAAACCTGGTCTCTTTTACAACTTAAGAATTTATACTTCCGTGTAATTCAACGGCAAAATTTAACTCATTATTTCATCTTTTACACAACGAGAAACATCCTGTACGAATTTACATTCATATCGACCCGTTGATTGCCCAGTGCCCATTAATTACTAAGTATATTTTTTGTCGGTATGTATTAGACCATAGACTATCCAAACTAAACAATACAATGATTTCATTCGGTCCCGAAATATACACATTTTTAGCGCATTTTTGAAAAAAATACGCTATTATATTCGTCATTGCTGGCAGGTCGGCTGTCCGCGTTAGATCTCCACAACTACAATAGCTAGAGACAAATTTTCACTAAAAGCTTTCTGCTATAGTGTAGATGTGCAGGCACTAGTCTATTTTGAGTTAGATTACTTATGAGATCGATAATTGAAGAAAATAATTTCGATATGGGTTTCGGAGGTGCTATAATTTTACCGTTAGATAGCGCTACCAGTATAAAAACTTATTATTTACTTTGTGATTTGTTTTACAAAATGAAGACGTACCGTCAATTGAAATTAAATAAAATTAATTATTTAACGCAGCCAAAATTACTCGTGAGATCGATAATTTTAAACTTCGCTAATAAAATACTCACCTGCATTACCAAAAATGCCCTTTAATCATGCATATGCTGATTTACAACTTGTTTACCATATAACTATCATTGTAAATTGAAAGGATTCCGAGATCATAAGGCATAGCAAATAAGCCGCCCTGTATATGAAGCTTAAAGCTATTGTATTAGAAATAAAGAAGATACTGTCGCTCCAGTCAGTGTAAGCCTTCATTACGTTCTGGAATAAGGTAGGAACAGCGTATTGTTAACGAGCACCTCACCTAGCGGTTCATAATTTTGCGATGTCTGTCCGCCTGTCCGTTTAATAATGGCTGTAACTACGTATTCTGTAAAGAGTGAAAGGACAAAAGCGTCATCACAACCCTTAAATCCCTGATATAAAACTGAAGTAAAGCACTAATTTCACTTCTCCGGGATTCAGTACGCAGATATGTGAGATTTAAATGTGTTTATTTGTATTTTTGGCCCAAATCATCGTGGGGATATGAAGACGGAGTTAAATTGAGTTTATTAAACCATCATATGTTTTAAGTTTTTTCGTCTTGACCGTCCGTCTTTTCGCATATTTTATTTGGTCAGTAGTTTTATTCAACTATAATTTAGTACACAGAAAACTTATCCGTATATACATCGTTGATATTTACGTGTTCCAGATAGAATATAGAATTATTTTTATTGGACAGACGTGCAATATATTTAACTTGTATGCTTTTTCTGTAAACAATATATAGTTTGGAGAGTTACACGGTATGCGGGTAGTGGCGGTGTCCTTCTGGACTAAGATATATGTCCCAGAGATAGCAGGACATTTTGTATTGATTCTGGCTAAAAGCCTTTGCTTTCTACGTTTATTCCTGAAGAGGCACTCAAGACGACACGAATTAAGAAGCGCGAAAGGTGGAGAAATGATGGCTGTTGCGTGTTCTTTGTATTTAATGGATAGAAAATATGCTTTGACATTACCTGCTTTTTTTGTCTTCGATAATGGATGTTTTCTGTCGTTTTTAATAAGTTGGCTGACTTTTACTTACATTTATAAACTTTATCGCGTCATCCATCGTATAGATCATAAACTGGATAGTCTAACGTTTAATTAAACATTGTGGGTTTATTACAAAAACAAAGACCATTCAAGAGGGTGATAAAATTAAGAGTATAAGGAATATAAAATTAGGCAAACTACAGTAATAATAAGCAAACTTAAACTTGTCCTTTCTATTCCCCGCATTTCCATATACATTCAAGAGATCTGAGGTTCAGTTTCAGATATTTTTTATGCAAATGCTCCTGATTATTCTATAAGGCGTATCACATGAAAGCATTCTAATTGTTGAGATAAAGGATGATAGCATTCGTTTTAGTTTCCAGTAATTTAATTAATTTTAGATACTCGGAGAAATCTAACATTACAAAAAGTATTTTCTTTAGCTTAGCAGTTATCGGCGAAATTTATTCGCTTCCCACAGTTTCGAAGTAATATTCGTTGTTAATCCGAACCATATTGCAGCGATTCTTGGGGAGATCCACTTGGCAGTACACATTAACATGCAAATTCCCATTCTTACATTTGCTTCGTGTTTTCGTAGACAAGTACTGTGTTTCAGCAACAACTCCTGCATAATGACGCTTTTACGTAATTATGCTAATTCAATTCGTTGTAACTGCTTTTTGATCAAAAAATATTACGCGTACGCAGTAAAAATACGACTGTGTTTGGTTGCTTAATCTTATGCACCGCGCTATGGAATGGCCAGTGATGTATTTGACCTTTATGCGGGGTCCAGGAGCATAGGATAACGGGGTCTAGTAGGTGTCGCAGGTTTAACGGCTCCCTCAGTAGGCAGGTCCCTTGGACAGTGTTTTATAGCGCGATCTGAGATTCAAGTGAGACTCCCCTTTTTCCTCCTGAATTATATCCTTTCAGTCGATCCCATCATTAGCATAAAACACGCTTTATAATAAATTGGAGCTTTTGAATAAAATGCATAATTACTTTAACCTACTTGCGGTGCACTGAATCATGTAATAAAACGAAAAAGTACCTGCCGCGATTCAACTTTTAAAGTAATCATTTGCATTTTTCTTGTTCTTCCTTGAGTGCTTCTAAAGAATACCCGAACTTTCCGGTTTGGTGCTGAACTCGGTATGCATAGCTTTCATTTATAACGGAAAAATTAATAAAAATTATAGGGACATTAAAGATGCTGAAATCGCATTTGAATTTACTACTTCCACAATCTTCTGTAATCCATCGATATAAAACCAAGATGTTTAATATGTAAATATACCTTCCATCTACATAGTAACGACTTTCGCGGTTTAAATTCTTACCAAAGCTGTTTTGCTCTTCTGCGTTTACTGTAGTTAATGTCAATTTAATGGATTAAAGCTTGGAATATTTTTCATTCTACTTTTACAAATTCACGTGAGCAGTATGCGTATGCTAATACACATTTTGATTTTTTTCTTCATCTCTTATGTTCAATTCGTTCCTGCTTAATTCATTAATTACCACTCTGATAATAATAATATTTATTTCTGTTAACATGCCAACTATCAAGTAAATTTCAAAAACAAGTACCTATCACATACCCACACATTTTCTGTCTTAATGAAAATGTGAAAGTCGAGGTAAAAGTTAGACTAAGTTCAAGTGCATGGCACGCGAAAGAAGTAAGAAGTTATAAAAGTAATCATAAACGATTTACAAAAAGCGCATTTCCACATCTTTTTCCGAAAAATTTAGTTACCTCAGCCAAATTCATGTTCAGCTATTTAACCAAAATGATGACAAACCATTATTTGAAAAGCACCTTTTGTGAAAATTTCGGAAAAATCCGCCTTCAACTAATAAAGTTGACTCCAGACATACGCAATTTGTACTCATTGTATGGAAAGTTATCTTTGTTTCCAAGTATCCTCGGATGCACGGAAAAATGATTTTTTGTGCTGTGTTCTCAATTCGCTTTTGTAAGAAGCTTCTTAAAATTTCAGAAAATATGGTCCGCAAATAAGAAAGTTGTTTTCATTTTCTGACACGTGATTTCAATTTGATTCTAAATCTACTCTTAAAGTTTTAGAGAAATCGGTGCATAAATAACACAGTTGGGTCTACACATGCGCAATCTAATTTTGTAATACATCGTATAATACAAGTACAAGTAACAATCATGTCTGCCAACCAAGCCAATTTTCTTTTGCTCTATCATAGCGTTTAACCGTATCCTCAATCAAACTGAGGTGATTAATATTTTGGGTCTCCCTGGTCCAACGTTATAGTTAAAACCCTAAAACTGACGAAGTTTCATCTTTGAGTGTTGGCTAATCAAGGATCAAAATGCAACAAGCGCATAGTGAATCTCTCACCTGCGATTAACCGCATTCAAATGTAACGTGCGAAAAACGCAGGGTTTAAAGATCTAGTAGCGACATAGCCGTTGGGACGGACTGACGGAAGTGGCCACAATAGCACATTTTTTGTTATTGTGGAAATGCGCTAAAAATGGTTGGATTCAAGCCACGAAAGTAGATGAATTATATAAAATATTTGAAAATTAATTATATCGGTTATTCGTGGCGACAAATACGTAGATGCTCCGATTGCCAGTGAATTAATTACGTGGTGTGTTGAAAAATAAGTGCACAGCTCAAATTGACTGCGTTGTTAAAAAAACTAAATTCTAATTATTTTATATCGGAAACATTGCATACTACTATTCAATGATACTACAGAAAATGAGTGCATACTACAACATCAGATACATATACAGGCTGTTTCACGCAAACCGTTACCTACAAGCATTCAGGCTCTCACTGATAATTTAAATCTGAAAATTTGCACGCCAGCATGATCTATCGAAAGAAAATATTCTCACGATCATTTCATGTCCGGTTTTACCGGATGTGAATACCAACTTTATTATTTTACATTGAACACCCTATATTTTATTGCATTTTCGAAACCTAAATGCAAATCTACGTCGTTTGATACACATTTCCCTACACCCATCATCAACTGTTTTCAAGTTGTGTATATTCAAGATTTTTTAAATTTTTTGACGATTGACAGCTTTTCTTTTGAACCTGTACCTATGACTCTGTCGACTTGAATTTTACAGAGTTTTCCAAAATCAAAAATACTGACTTAATGCTACATGAGAATAATTTAAATTTTGATCGCCATTCTATTTTTTTGCACTTTCAAATGCCGAAAAGGAATCTACATCGATCAACTATTACATTCCCGCCTATTCCTATAGTTATGATTTTTGTTTTATTTTAGAGTTGTGACATTGTCAAATAAATGCTTTAGTAGACCTTCGGACAAATTTTTATGATGATAATTTAACTGTTAGTTAGATTTGGCTGACAGGTCTACTAAAGCATTTATTTCTAAGAGAATTATACATAAGTCACAATTTTAGAAAATTTAAAATAATACGAAAATCATAAAGGATAGGTATAGGGAATGTAATAATTGATTGATGTAGATTGCAGAATTTTAAAGTGCAAAAAAATAATTCATGTCCTATTTGAAAAAATCAACTTTTTACGGTTTGGAATTATTATATATATATAATCAAAAACCCGTGTTTACCTTTCGGTGTACGGGGTATACTACAAATATAGTACAATATCTAAATAAGCATTAATCGTTTATAAATTTGAACCAAGCTTTCTTATCCAACGCCGTTTGTTTTGCCTCCCTCCAGGTTGATCCTCTTGTTGTAATTATCTCTGCAATCACTTCATCCCACGTTTTCTTTGGTCGACCTTTTCGCTTTCTTCCTTGTGGTTTAGCTTCCCACACCTGTTTAACCTGTGATTGATTGTGCATCCTCTGTAAATGTCCCCACCATCCAAGTTGTTTATTTTCAATAAATTCGGTCATCGATTTAATTCCTAATTCTTCGCGTACGTCCGAATTTCTGATTCTGTCGCATCTAGTTATACCTTTCACTGCCCTTAAATATTTCATTTCCAGAGATTGTATTTTGCTCTTTGTTCTATTGTCCAGTATCCATCCTTCGCAGCCATATGTCAGTATAGGTCGAAAAATAGATTTGTATACTTTCATTTTTGTGTTTCTTGAGATTTCTCGTTTTCTTATGATGGTACTTTTGATTGCGTGATATACTTTTGCTGCACTGACTATCCGTTCATTTATTTCGATGTCCTGCACTCCACTTTCTTCAATTACAGCTCCTAGATATTTGAATTTTTTAACTTGTTCTATGTTTTCCTGTCCAATCTTCATGTTTAATTTTTTTCCTTCGTTTGTGATAACCATTACTTTGGTTTTCTTCTTGTTAATTGTCATATTGTGCCGTTCTAATTCTGCATTCCATATGTCCAAATTTTCCTTTAGTCTCTTTTCACTTCCTGCGATAATCACGATATCGTCCGCGTATACACATTCTGAAATTTCTATACTCCGTAAATGATGGTATCCTATGTTAAACTTTTCTTTTATTTTTTCGTTGCATTTGTTTATTATTTCATCCATGAACGTTATAAACAGGAGTGGACTTAATACCCCTCCTTGTCTTAGTCCTTCCTGAGTTTCAAATGGGGTTGACTTCATATTTCTGCTTATCACATAGTTAGAGTTATTTTTGTATATAGTCTCTATAAGTCGTAGCATTTTCAAGTCTATTCCTTTCTGTCTTAGTATATTCCAAACTTCTTCTCTTGGTACGCGATCGAATGCCTTTTCCATGTCTATAAACGTTAGATATACACTTTGGTTTCTTTGTGTTGCTCTGCTGATTATTTGATTGATAGTGAATATATGATCTTGCGCGCATTTCCCCTTTCTAAAGGCACTCTGAGCTTCATTTAATGTAGGTTCAATGACTTTTCTTATGCGATTTTCTAGTATGTACTCATAAACTTTTTGGGTACAACTCAGCAAAGATAAACCTCTGTAATTATTACAGTCTTTTGGGTCACCTTTCTTAAAAATTGGCACTATCAGTGCTGTCTGCCAATCTTTTGGTAATGAGTTTTGTGCTATTACCGTGTTGAATATTTTGAGTAGCACTTCCATTCCTCTTGTGCCTAAATTCTTGAGCATTTCCGTAGTGATAAGATCATTCCCTGGTGCTTTTCCTAACTTCAGCTTTTTTATAGCATCCATGAGTTCTTCCATCGTGATGTCTTCTACTATGTCGTCTGTCTCTGTATCGTATACTGGCATCTGATCCGAAGTTATTTCTTTCCCTTCTAATATTTCCATAAAGTGTTCTTTCCATCTATTTATTTTTGCTGTCTCATCTGTTATTATTTCTCCATATTTATTTTTTATAGCCATTGTGTTTTCTGTTTTCCCTTTTCTCAGCGTTTTTAAAACCTTGTAAAATAGTTTTTGGTTCCCATTACTGTTTTTTTCGAGTTTACATCCGAACTCTTCCCACGATTTTCTCTTTGCTTCTAGTACCATTCTTTTAACGATATCCCGTTGTTGTTTGTATTCGTCATACTTGTTTGTCGTTTTTAGTTTAATATATTGTTGCCATTTGTCTTTTTTAATTTGTATTTCTCTTTTAATATCCTCGTTCCACCAGGCCGTTTTCTTCTTATCGTCATTTATCTTGGAAACTCCGCACGTCTGTCTTGCTGCGTCTAATATATGTTGCTTAAATGTATTCCATAATTTTTCGGCATTTTGTTTTTTTGCCAAGTTGATCTTTTCCAGTTTTTTGTCTAAATGCAAAACGAACTCCTTGGCTATGTTTTCGTCTCTTAATTTATACGTCTTAATGATTTCCTTAATTGTTTTTTGGAAATCATTAAGACGTATAAATTAAATTATTAAAATTGGCTATTAGTTTTAAAACACTCTGTAGAAGGGCGATCAAAATGTAAAGCATTCTCATGTGGCATCAAGACATTTTAAACAATTTTTTTTAAAAATCTTGAATAACTTGAAAACAGTTGGTGATGGGTATAGGGAAATGTAGTATCACATGTAGATTTCGAAAATGGAATAAAATACAAGGTGTTCTGTTTCAAATAATAAAGTTGCTATCCACATCCGGTAAAATCGGAAGTGAAACGATCATGTATTTTCTTCCGATAGATCATGAAAAAGTAAGTTGGTATGAAAATTTTCAGATTTAAATTATTAATGAGAGCCTGAATACTATTAGGTAACTCTTGGCGTGAAACAGCTTGTATATAGGTGTCTTTGCTGATGACACAGTCCATCTCTCTAATCATCATACAGCAGCCTTACAATTACAAAACCATTTATCAACCCTATGCTGACTGAACAAATGGCCAATAAAGCTAAAAGAAACAAAAGCACTCACATTAACTTTACTCTAAATCGCACCGAATGTCCACCAATCTGAACAGGATATGAATCCCGCTATATAGGTCTTCGTTTGCACCTGCGAATGAAGAAAATGTTCTGGTCCCTTGGCAGAGAGTCCTACCTCTCCCTCGAAAACAAAATCCTGGTCTATAATTTTGGAATTGAGGTATGAGATTATCTGAATCAAACCTTGCTTGGCAGATGGATAGGGCGCAGGGAAACTATTGAATGGCCAGGTAGGTCTCTCTATATAACGCCGCTTGACTTTTTTTCTGAAGTCATGTCAAAAATTGAATTTACAAAAGTAGGTCACAAAATATCGAATAGCAAGGATAGTGCATGAAACTAATAAACCCCTAAAGCGGATCTAAAAAAAGGGACAGAATACCTCGGTGTGACCCTACGGGCTTATTGGATTTGACCCATTTTCAATAGGCTTTACTACATGTGGCATATAGGTCAACTGTGCAAAGTTTGAACCAAATCGGTCCACGTTATCGTGTTCACGGACATACGGAGTTACGGACACCATCGACTCTCCTGTCGTTGCATCGCTTGCTCTGTCGCTTAATAATATGCCTTAAAACGCTTTTCTAAATACAATGCAACAGTTTCTTCAGTTTTCAAAAGAAATTCGTGATGTCATTATTATTGTTCTCCATTCAATAAATTTTAAAAGAATAGTCTACAGGGTGTTTTTTTGGGAGCTTTAGTTAAACGTTTCTGGGCAAGTAAACTAGGTATGTTTTTGAAAAGTTGTACTTTGGAGTTACTCTGAAGGCCGAATCGATGTAAAATATTTTCAAAATGGCCGCACTTCCGGAAACACCGGAAGTAGATAGTAACTTAGTTATTTTAAATAGCAACCCCTATTTCTTATTGCATTTTTGGATTTTACGTGAAATTTCAGTTCTTTTGATACCCACATGTCGATATCTGCCATTTATGGTTTTTAAGTTACTCTGACTTTAAGAAAATTCGATTGTTATAAAATCATGGCCAACTACTAAAAAGAAAATGCGACAAAAATGGTATCAATTCAATGAAATGGGAATAAATCAGAAACTGTTAAAGATAGCTATAGGAACATGTAATATCAAATTATTTCGATTCTCTATCTCATGGAATAGTAAGAACATGGTCATTCCATTAAAAAAAACTGAGTTTTTAGACTTTGAAGTTTCTTAAATTTTGATCTCCATAGGTGCGGTCGTACGCAACTTAACTTTTTTTTAAGTACACTCAAAGAAAGCCCTATTCATTCTCTATACACTGGTAAAAATGGATTGCCATGACTACAACCGTTTTCTAGTAATCAATTATCAAGGTACCATCTGCATCCGCCATTTTTTAAGTCAATAAGTCAAAATAACTTAAAAACCATAAATATGGTAGATATCGACATACGGGTATCAAAAGAACTGAAATTTCACGTAGAATCCCAAAATGCAATAAGAAATAGGAGTTGCCATTTAAAATAACGAAGTTACTATCGACTTCCGGTGTTTCCGGAAGTGCGGCCATGTTGAAAATATTTTACATCGATTCGGCCTTCAGAGTAACTCCTAAGTACAAATTTTCAAAAACCTACCTATTTTACTTTCCCAAAAACGTTTAACTAAAGCTCCCAAAAAACACCCTGTATATGTATTTTCAAAAATCGATAACCCCCGGCAACGATTGAATTTACGCCAGAATTGAGAGAAGAATTGAAATATCGAATAGTGTAGGTACAGGTTGTTCCATTTAAAAAAAGCAATTTTGGTGTGCCACGCCTTAATGACAAACAATGTATAATTTAAAATTATTGCTGCCATAGTAGACATTGATTAACCCCAAAACTGTTACACAATAATATAATAACTGTTATACAGCTCTGTATACAAGCTGATTCAGATTCGAGGGCCACCATGGGGATCCCGGAAAATGTAAAAGATAGGTACCTAGGTAGTTTAATTTGGCAAAGTTGCGTATTTTGATGGTTAAAAAAATGCTGTTTTGGAACTGAAAAAATTCATACTACTTTCGGAGATATCCGCGGTTAAACATCATCAACTTTGTTTTTTCTTATGGAAGTTATTTTTGTATTTTTGTATTTGTATTTACTTTTTAAGCGCATTTTCCAACGAAGTTCGGTGCGCTATTCCAACTATTTTCTCTGTCCGTTCGTCTGTCCGTCTGTCCGAGGCCTTAACTACTCCTACAGTTTTCAAGATATTAAGTTCGTTCTTTTTGCATTCGGTAACGTATAGCTCTATCACCTGAGCTAAGGAAAATCTTGACGATTAAACTGCGCACGCGCAGAGTGCCCATAGTCAACTTCCTTATTTATTAATATATTTTGTTTAAATTTTAACCACTGATACTTCTGGTGAAAGCAAACATATCGCATATAGTAAAAATCAGATGTGCGCATGCGCAGACTGCACAATGGCAACTTTCTTATTTATGGAGATATTTCTTTGAAATTTTAACCAAAGTTGCTTTTAGTGTAAGTAAACGTATCGCATATTGTAAACATCAGATTAATGCGCGCATGCGTAGGATGCGCAATATCAACTGTTATTTATCGAGATATCTTTTTGAAATTTTAATCACAGATGCTTCTGTTAAAGACAAACATAACTGATATTGCAAAAATTAGATGTGCGCATGCGCAGTTAGTGCCAACTTCTTTATTTATCAAGATATTTCTTTGAAATTTTAACCATAGATGCGCTCTAGTAAAGAAAAACATATCACATGTAGTAAAAATCGAAAACTACAAATGTCATTAGGAAAAGCAAACATATCGCAAATAGTAAAAATCAAATCCACGCATGCGCAGACTGCAAAATCCCAACTTTTTTTACTTATGAAAATCTCTCTGTAAAATTTAACCATAAACGCTTCCAGTAAAAACAAACATCGCATACCTATACCATAAATTAAATGTCTTCATGCGCGAACTCCGCAGCGCCAACTTTTTTGTTTATGGAGATATTTCTTTGAAATTTTAAGTATATACTTTTTTGTGTCATTTGATTGAGCATTTTTTTCTGATTTCAAAAATGTAAATATCACTATTTTCTAATAAAAAATGTGTGGTTAAAATTTCAACAAAATACATTAATAAATAAGGAAGTTGACATTGCACAGTCTGCGCAGATTGTGAAGATTTTCCTTGACTCCGGTACTAGAGCTATACGCTATTGAATGTAAAAAGAACGAACTTAATATCTTGAAAATTGTAGGAGTAGTTAAGGCCTCGGACAGACGGACAGACGGACGGACAGAGAAAGTGGCTGCAATAGCGCACCCAACTTCGTTACAAAATGCGCTAAAAATAGTGAATTTTTCCAGTTTCAAGACAAATTTTCTCATTTAAATTGTTTTACTTCACTCTAAATGTCATTCGACACAAAAATCTTTTTGTTGATAGCATTGAGTAATTAAATCCTTCACTCAACGATTGGTAGTTACTCATACTCTCAAATACGCTCCTTTTGGACGGATACAAATGAAATATTATACAGTAATTAGTTTGACACTCGCAACGTGAATCATTTGTTTATATTTGGCGGTAAGATTGTTGAGTTGGAAACTCAGTCTGTAGTAATAAATTGGACCCGCGATTACATTTCGACTTTTTGAAGTAATTGTTAAACGAATAGCATGTGCGGGCATCGGTCAGTGTTAGCCGACCGCAAGTTGCGGGCACCCGGTGACCTCACTTCGAGTGTTTGGGCCACTAGAATTGTAGGTACGTGATGTTTCATTTCGAACATACGAAAGGACTATGTTGACATATCCTCCCTTGATTAACCGCAAGCAGATTGAGAAGGCAGGGGTTAAATCCACTTTCGCTTAATTCGAGAAACGTCGCAGAATTTTAAACAATAGTTGCTAGTCAATATTATCGTTTGGTGTTCTCTCCAATTATGAATATATTAGAAATGGATGTGTAGTAGCGAACAGCCAGGAATCAACTTACTTTGACTGTTTACTCTTCTCGTGAATACGCATCAATTCGAAAGCCAAAATTGAATCAACCGTGTACGCATTAAAATGTAATACCACCTCTATTAAAGCTTTCAATTCCAGACGAATGTTTATCTTTTACACTCTGGCAAATGTATCCGATGTGATTGTAGATTGTTATATGAGTTTATTTGCTCTGAAACTTTATACCATTTCGTTTCGTACGGCAATACGCGGGTTAGGATTGTTGAAAATCGTTGTCAGCTGAAATTTCTCTTAAACAACTCGAATTTTGTCTTGTACGATGTTCAGAAGCACTAAATGATAAAGTTATTGCCGACAGTCTTCGAATTTCACGGATTGTGGGTGGCTGAAGAAGCCAAGTCTTATGCGACCCAAACCTGACCACAGCGTACGGCACGACGTTGTCACCGCGCTTTTGCTGCTTATCCGCCCGCAATAAAAAGTTCTCATCCCTTATGCTTTATTTGCATACCGTCCGCAGGCAATGTCTCCAACCGAGAACACGAAAAAGGTGTTACTCTGAGACCGGCCTGAGGTATAGCGGGGTTGAGAGAACTTGGGTAAAATTAATGAACTCCTGTCCACGTAGGAAACGAAATAATCCACTTTTCCAGCAATTTGCTCTACCTTATAGCCTTTATTAAGTTTCTTCTTGCGTTATTCTTCTTGCAACTTTATTTATTATCCCTTTCATTCCGTTCTTAATATTTCAACGTGTAATACTTTCAGTATTGAAAATGCAAGTTATAAATATATTTTGCGCTTTTACCCCGTCGTTTAACGACTTCTAGTTTTTAAGGCGCCACAAGACAACGCGGTCTGTGCCAAATGCTATATAGAAAAATGTATAACGTAATTACGGAAATTTAATTAGAACTAATTAAAGGCAGAGTTTCTGGCATCGAGTTTTACTTACTCTCTTTTCCTCATCGCGATCTTCGTCGCTGGGTTAGGCGTGGTTTTGGCGCCAACTGCATCCTGGCCCAGATAATATACATAGTTAGGTAATTAATGCTGCGACCTCGGCTATTTGCATGCTCTCTGATTATTTATGCAAATAAAGCACGTCTAGAGGTCCTCCTCCTCGAGGCTATCTCTTCGCGTACCGGCAAAGGGAAATTGCTAATTTTCTATCTAAGTTACCGACTCAACCTTTGCCGGAACACTTCGTGCATGATTAGTAGCAAACTTAAGATTTCATTTCACATTCTCCAAGCTCAACAACGCAAAGGTCCAGATAATTTGTAGTTCATGACAGCTGTCATTTTACTTTATAACTTCTTCCCCCTCTTCGAACGGAGACCCTAGGTGTAATCGAGAGTGATGACAATTATCCAACTTGAGAGGTACTTTAATTTAGCTTCCTCTCGTAAACGGCAGGGTCGATATCTCTCATTTTAAATCTAAAAGAATGACAATTTAATTTCATCAAAGTTAACTTTTTAGATCTCCGATGCCACTAAATGTTCATTTTATATCCTCCATTTACCCTTTGCTGCCACCGAGCCACCCCAAGTAATAAGATCATCATAGATCAGCCGCTCTCCTCCGCTCGCGCTCCTTAGCACGCCATGTCGGACTTTGGTAACGTTAATTAAAGTTAATTAAAAGAACTCGGAGCACCGCGGCTTGAGAGGTACCAGGATGCATGGCTAATCTTTGGACAAATTAATTGCCTTTAGCATAAGTAATGCAGTTTGTGGAATTTTGTTAGGGGGAAAGTACGTTAAATCTTACTTTTATTTCGGTTTTTTTATTATTCCGGAATGATTACCCTTACCCTAGAAATTAAAAGGAAAATTACCCTTTCATTCTCCTTTCTCCATTGGCTAACTTATGATGTTATATTTAATGTCCGCAAACAAATTATACGTGCTCATTGTATCTACCTATTTCTCTAAGTAAAGGTGACGCCACCAAAATAGAATCGGCTTTAAATAATTTATGTAAAAGAAATGTTATTTCGTAGTTGATTCATTATTATCATTAATTACCTACTTGTCAGAAAGTGTTAAATAGATGATTAAGTAGCACGGGCAACCACGTAATTATTTTTAATAAAATGTAGGTCGTTCCTTTATGCTGTTAAGAAAGTGGGATAGAAAAACATTTTATAATTCCCAATTTTCTTGTTTTTCGGATATTATATTACAAATTATTGCGCCACACTTAAATGAATTAAAAGTTTTTAGGGAAGAAACGGTAATAAATATGAGGCAAGATATTTCGAGGCAAAAAACACCGTCAATATTTTCTTAGTTTGTCACGGATGCCTTAGGGAAGGTTTTTATTTATATCGTGTCATCTAGTCTTGCAGGTCTCTGATACCCCGCAGTTTAGATTCACTATTCGTCATCAGAATGTAGCACATCCCAACTCCTTCGGGGGGAGCACCAACTTGGCCAGAACAAACCGTTGTATATATATAAACTGGGGAAGTTGATGATTAACAATAGGGATTAGTACGTCGTCATAATTTATTATTATGGAAACGTATGTTTGTGTTCTTGAAACTTTTATTTCGTTATTTACAATTGGTGTGACAAATTTCCACAATAGAATACTTTTTAATAATTCCTAGCATATATGTTGGAAAATAACAGTTATATAATTATGCACAGTAGGTATTTTAAATAAGTATAGTAATGAAATTATGAAATTGAGTTCTGAAATTATGACAGCTTGAGTTAGAGCCAAAATTTCAAATTTATATGTCGAGAAGCGGAACCGATCGAGGGGAACTGAATCCTTGCCATGGGTGAGACCATTTTGTTTTTCATTTATAATAGCAAAAAAGAACCTTTAATTACAGTTGCCAATTATAGTATATAGGGGGTTAATGTGGATTTTTATAACAAACATCTTTACAAGGGCGGTGGGGCTGTTAATATGAGAGAATTTTGTAACTATACCGTTTATTTTTTTGTGTAAATGAGAACCGAAGCCATCGTTGGGTGCGCGAACTTCCGGCGAAAATTCATCGCAGATTCTCTAATTAAAATTGCTTCCTCCATTCTGCACCTTATAAACTTCTCTTTCTTTAGTTTGTCGTGTTCATCCTGCCATGTTCTCCTCGCCACGATCTCCGTCTCTCTGTTGGTTTATTTTTTCTTGCTTCTCGTTTTCTTTTCTTCATTCGATTCACTCTGTTTCAGTCTTCGTCAACTAAATCTTTCTTGGTTCTCTTCCTTTACTTTACCCCAACATTTCCATAACTCTATATCCTCCTCTTTTTCGCTTTTGTAAAGTGTTTATTTAGATTTGTGTATTTAATTGTAAAACGTGAAACTGCCTGCTAAAATGTAAGAACACCTGGTCGTTTGCGAAAATCAGTGTTATCGGAAGAAATTTAATTAACGCAGGTGCTCTTATCGCTGTTAGAAGAGATAAGTTGTTTCGATGAATTGCGTGTTATTTAAAAAAAAACGACGAGTATAAATAATTTTAAGATTTTTAAAATTTTAATTATTGACTGCCTGCGTGCGGGTTATTATGTCTAAACAAGTTTTTCTTGCAGGAATTTTGTTTTAATTGTTTCATGTGTTGCGGAATACATTTTTGTCATTCTTGATCAATTAAGTGGATTTATTCGGATCCTCTGTGCGACCCAGATTGAGTTTTCATGCCAGATTTTTCTATTTGTACCCACGATTTATTTCAAAAGTGGAATAAATTCTTTGGAGGTAAGACTAGTTTTAGGCATTGCTACTCACGCGTGTACCTGTGCGTGTACAACCGTCGTACAATTTGAGTTTTTTTCTCTTAAATTTAATTATGTAATGTAATAAGTTTTTTATGCTACTATATAAAGTGACTCTTTAAGAATATGTAATGAACACTAGCGGTTCCCATTAAAAAATATACCCCCCCTTGACCATGCAGAAGTACGCCACTGGCCACAAATTTCAAGTACGTATATTGGTTTTGTATAACTTTGGATACCATCAAAATCTTCTTAAAAAGACGTTGTTTTGAAGGTATATCAGTTGTTGCGTCCCCAAACTAGAATAAAATATCCTTTCGTTTTTCCTTTAATGAAAATACCCTGTACATAACCGTTTTGCCTTGCCTGTATATATTCCTATTTGTTACGTGTGCGGGAATGAGCCGCAGAAGCAATGGACTCAACAACGTTGAGAATTCGCCGTTCATCAATTGCCGATTAGCCTTCGTCGTTTGTAATAATAATAATAATGTTTATTTATATAGTAAAAAACAATTTCACATTGTAATACATCGTCACAAACAATACATTTACGAAATTCTTTTTCGTTATAGAACGCGTTATGTATGTATCAACATCGATTTAATTTTTTGTTTAAACTTCGGTATACAGTTTACATTATATGACCTAGGCAGTACATTAAAGTAACGGCAAGCATTGTACGCCGGAGATCTCTTAAAAAATGTATGGTTTGGTTTATTTAAGCAGATTTTACCCTTTGATCTAGTGTTGTGATTGTGTATGTCACTGTGGGTCACGATGTATATAGATCTCAATCGATCCACAAGTCAAGATGTCGCCGTGCAGTTCGCAACATCATTGTTAACAAGCAGAACGTGAACGCACCGCACATCAATAAGAAGATTTCGTTGTAACAAAATCGACAAATTCGTAGAAAAGAGCAATCTTCGCCATTGCAATATCGCCTTCCTTGATAATGGTCTTCGAAACAACACGTAAGTTCCTTTGTTTACATTATCCTTCGTAACTTTACCATATTCTAGTAGCCGCCGTGCCTACGTTAACCATATTCAATAGAAATTCATTTACTTTCTACTTTTTTATAATAATAGCTATTTATTTATGTGTCTATATTCTTTCATTCCCAGCATAAACAAGGCCTTGGAAGTAATTCATAATTACAGTCCACTTATAATCAAATTCTTTGTTATCGAAACCCCCTTGTACGGTACATCAGTGTTCCAGATCAAATGTCCACCCTGTGTACAGTGCGCCAATTTTATGAGTGGTTAGTGGGAAGACCTTCATCGAAATATCAATCAATAAATGCTAACAACCGTTTCGAATCGTGCTCGAGGAAACAAAAATAGCATATGAACAAATCTCGAAATTCTTATCCCTTTCGTTCCATATAATCTACAGTGCGCCTACTTAAGTGGGGAAACTTTTTATTATTAATTTTACGAAAAAAAGGTATTTTGTATAAAACGTTCTGTATGGTCTGAAACTTAAAATGCAATATCAGATAGCAACAAGGTCATTTCTGGTTAAAGAGTAATGACCAAAAGGAAACTGTTCGTGAGTTATCATGTACATAGACGGACGGACGGATAGAAATACCAAAATCATTAACTCACTTTTTGTCGCTCGTTAATAAACCCCTAAACCGATCTAAAA
Source organism: Photinus pyralis (assembly GCF_008802855.1). Taxonomy (NCBI): domain Eukaryota; kingdom Metazoa; phylum Arthropoda; class Insecta; order Coleoptera; family Lampyridae; genus Photinus; species Photinus pyralis. The sequence goes on along the minus strand of NW_022170403.1, from coordinate 36,577,878 downwards.
AAGCGGCAGAGCACCTCGGTTTGACCCTACGGGGGCATTGGATTTGATCCATTTTCCATAGGCTTGTTATTACATGTAGCGTATAGGTCAACTGTGCAAAGTTTGAATCGAATAGGTTCAAGTGTTTGCCAGAGATAGAAAGGTGTGACCCCACAGGGTCATTGGATTTGACCCATTTTCAATAGCCTTCTTACAGGTGGCGTATAGGTCTACTGTGCAAAGTTTGACCCGGATAGGTTAAAACGTTTGCCTGTGACATAGAGACGTGACCCCACTGGGTCATTGTATTTGAGCCAATTTCAATAGGCTTGTTACATGTGGCATGCAGGTCTACTGTGCAGTTTGAACCAAATCGGTTAAAGCGTTTGGCAGTTATCGTGTTCACGGGCAGGCGGACACCATCGACTCTCCTATAAAGCTTGCATCGCTTTGCTCTGCCGCTTAATAATTAACCGCGTCAGGTTTTGAGTTAACGTCACTACTCTGTTGCTTCAGTGGATTAGTTATTTCATGTTTCATTCGATTTAGTTTGAAATTATTTTGGATACCTACTTATGGATATTTTTTACATTTTTAATATCCCGATGCCAACATTCCGATCGTTTCTTTTTCAGGAAAGCGAATACGCGATCCTTTGCTGTTATGTATACAGAGTAAGTCGGTCCACGACTCCCGTTATGCCGAGTCGAATTTTTTCCAACTAACCAAGTATTATTACCACTGTGCTTACACCGTGTTTATGACTTATTTCAAAACATGCTGGCCATAACGGTATACCTTATAACTGGTCTAATGGTTAAAGTCATTTTCCTTCTAAACTTTGTTTTCATTTGAAAACCAACAGGAACTTTTCAAAGAACTTTTTGCAAACTTGCAAATGCATGCGCCTTTCTGAGCTACGTGACCCAGTGACTTTGATTTTGCGTCCTGTCAAAGGTGTAGAAAGGTATAAAGGCATCCGAAGAATTGCGTTACTTAGTATGGGCCCCTTTCACATGGTGAGAATTATGCTAATTGCTCTCACCTAATTTGTACTTGATTTTTTTCAATTAAAAAATTTTCAACGAATGGAGGACGGTTTTTATCATTGTGTTAGGTTAGTCCATTATTTATTCTGGCGCCGCTATTTTTTAAATTAGATTTTTATTTTTGAATGATGAAAAATTGGTTGACAAATTAATCTACTACCCAATTGGACACAATTTGGTTTGAACATTTTAATTCAGAGCACCTGCTACTAGCGTTCAAATATACGTGGAATTTTTCAAAACACGATTTTTGTGTTAAAAATATTTGCGGAAGCTCGAATTTTACATGTTTGATCGGCGAGAAATGTGAAGTACCTTCGTTTTCGAAACTTTTCTCGCAAGTGGTGTGGCTTTATAATGTCTAAACGTGATTAAACTGCTTGCTGTCTGATATTCAATTATTCGGGTATGTGTGCTTAGCAACTTTCTATACGTTATAATTGTTATTACCTACGTATGTAGTTGTAAGAGCGAATCGACTTAATTGCATTAGCGAACAATTGAGTTACCCTCCGAATAATCTAGTTGTAAGACAATATTTAGCTACGAATGCGTTAGAGAACTGTTTGATGAGTTCTCGTTAAGTATGAAGTTAGATTAAAGCATACGCAGCATCTGGGATTATAGGGCGATATGATAGCATCAGTTCTTGGCTTATACGGAAAGGATACATAAGCGACTTCCCTTACATTCGTCCGGAAGTCCATCACGAACCCAGAGGGACCGTGGAAGGTGATTGTCGAGCAGCGCGGATCAACATTGTTTTCCCTTATGTCTGTAACCAGACAATGGAACTACGTCATCGCCACGAGGCTGTCCATTCGCGTGGACTGTCGATGGTATCGTCCTGTCTCCTCTCGGGCTCGGTTTTATAACCCCAGCTTCCTTCAACTATTACTTCCACAATTGTCAGATTTCTCGTTCGCCTTTGCAGCACCTTAGTTATCTTGTTTTAGCCCTGGCGTCTTAAAACGACCGCTGCAGGTCTCTCGGTTCCCAGAGGACGTAATAGCGGTTACGGTTATCTCACATGTTACAGTTTTCCTTCAAGTAAGGTACATCATAAAACTCTTCGCAATTTATCCGTACCCAAGAATCGGAAATGAAATCAAGGAAAGAGGTGCAAGCGTAGCACGGCATCGCATCGGTCGTCGTGCTGACCATCCCTCCAGCCGTATGTCGCCTCTCTTACAGATAAGACATTTTCCTGAGGGACTACCGTTTGTTCTTATCTCTATATCGACACTTCCACACGCGTATGACTCAAGATATGCGTTCATAGCATCTCCTCGGTGACGCACGATTCTCTTATCAGTCTATCAACAATCCTGTGCTCAGAATTGAACCAATTTGTGCGAAGGATAGCACTCGAGATGTTTCCCGTGATGGTTGAGCGTTGTTTGCCACTACTTTTTCTTGCTTTTGTATAAGATTGACATAAAATCCAGTTTGTGTTACAGTTATATTACCCCTAGATTGATAGTGGAAATTGTTGAGCTATATGTAGTTTGCTATCTCTTTCCGTATATCTAACGAAATAACGCAATAAATACGTGCGGGGTTGGCCAGAAGTGCCATTTTATATTCCGAATATGTGTAATTTCTTATTATTGTCCACGCACTGAATACTAATACAGAATGCAGAATAAGGTATTTTCATTAAAACGAGGTGATGAAGCACACCGAAAACGGTCAGTTCAATTATTGCGTTCCGCCGAGTGCAGACGCTGCGACATTTGCTAACTTAATTTAGAGGCGCTCTGCAGCAACATACCTTGTCCGATGTCCACGAGTAAAATGGAATTCCTTGGTTGCTCCAATGGGCCCGTACGTATCACCGTGAAGTTATAAATTACATTACAGGGATGAATTTCCAGGACATCTGTTACCTCGTGACGCTCGCTTTGTTCCGGTGTTTTGTTTTGTTTCTGAACTTTATTTTGTCGGGCATCAAAAATAAATCCGTAGCTGAACAGCATGTTTCTAAATACCTAACTTTTATAATTAATCATTCGGGCTTATTTTTCCGCTACATGTTTTTTAAATAATTGCGAGCCATCGCCGTGTTCAACGGGATAAGCGTTCGTCGTGACACATACGAATAGAATATATTACGCCGTACCTGTACGAATTGTGCGTGTCAAGCCTCGGGGATAAGTTGGGGTTGTGAGGGATGGCCGACTATCTGACCGCATGATTTACTAGCCTATATGGACTGAAACCCCGCCAGATAAGCACTAGGATCATGGACGGCCCTGACCCGAAACCGCAGAGGTGAAAAAATAATAGCAACATTTTTTAAAGCGAAGGGTAGATAAAAATCCCTCGGTGGTTCATTGCTTTAACTTTCAGAAACAACGTCATTTTATAAAATAATGGTTTATACACGTAAATGTAGAATCGCCTCTATAATAAGGGAACCTCTAAAACACCTTAGTAGACGTGAAATATGAGATCGTCACAATCAAATTTCTTTTAAAAAAACCCATCGCATCCCGAGACTATGAGACTTTTTATCTGTTGCATGAAATTACACCTTCAGTTATTTGAAAATTCAGTCCAAGTAAAGAGTACAAGTACAAAACTAGCAGAGACAATCAGTAGCAATTGTTTTGACGTTTTTGATTTTATCAAATTTTTTTCGGGGGTCTGTATAACGGGATATCGAAAACTAGTCAACAAAAAGCAATATTACCGCATACTGCAATTTTAATAAGTATACACGGTCGTGCAACAGTGCGTCGGTCATTTCTAGCTCATACCTGGTAAAAATATAAAAAAAGCCTTTTGTAAAAATGTCAACTATAGATGGTGGCACATCTACAGAAATTATTTTTGAATGTACAGGGTGTCTCATTTTTACGGTGTCAATAAATACCTGATTTTTTTGAAAATTAACATCCTGTATATTTTTACTTGTTTTAATGGCATTTGTTATCCTCTACATGGAAATCTTCACTTTGGTTTTTGTTTGTCAACGGTGCCATCCCTGGTGCCATCTTATTTGAATTTAACAGGTAGCACTTTGATAATAAGAAAGTTTGATTTAGTAATACAGGGTGTTTACAAGGAAGTTGTGCAATTTTCAAACTTCAAAGCGCCATAACTATTTTTTTTAATGGAACTACCACTATTTTGTTTCACTTTTCGATAGTAATTTATGTTCTTTTTCACTTTTATAAGGGATGCCCTGTGTCTTAAACCTCGTAGTTTTTAGGTTACTCAAGTGTCAAAAATTATTTGCTGCAAGTGTACTCCCTATTTCATAGTAAAATAATATTAATTAAAATGGGTGAACTTCGAAAAAGATGAACTAGTTTTTTTAGATAATCTTATTTGACTACGAAATGGGGAGTACACATGCAGCAAATATTTAATTTGTGATACTTTCTGGCATTCTTTTGTTTTTTATTATCACAGCCTACTTCGGTGTATAAACGTGTAATTAATTAGTAGGTGATACTTTTGTGAAAAGTATTGAATAACCTAAAAATTACGGGTTTTAAGCACAGGACGCCCCTTATAAAAATTGAAGATAACACAAAAGACTATCCAGTATCGGAATAAAATAGTGGTCAAAGTTTGTCGTCAAAGAAAAAATTGATAAGATGGCAAGGTTGACAAAAAACCAAAAAGTGATTAGGTTTTCACGTAGGTAGCGGTTAAATGACATCGAACCGCTTGTATATATACATGGTGTTCTGTTCTGTTTAAAAAAAATAATTTATTTATTGACACCTAAAAATGAGACACTTTGTACATTCAAAAATGATTTCTGTAGATGCGCAACCATCTATAGTTGACATTTAGGCAAAAGATTTTGAAATATTTTTTATCAAGTATGAGTTAGGATAGACCGACGCACTGTTGCAGGAGCCTGTATATAAGTCTAGACCCTGGTCTAGACTCTAGTCAACAAATGCTCAAACATTACGAAAGTAAAATTTGGTTTTGACACGGAGATTTATAATTACTAAGTTCGGACACCTTCCAGGATGACGCTCAAAAAGTCCCACAAAATGGAATTTCAAGTAAATCGTTATAAATAACGTAATTTTTTTTTCATTCGACCACATTTTTTATATAGAAGGCATCTGAGATTTCAGACTTATTCTCCAGTGCATTCCAGTGTCAAAAAACCTGGAAAAACTAGAATTTTCCTCGGGAAAAACTAGAATTTTCCTCGGGAAAAACTAGAGCGATGGTAGGACGCCATTTTTAAATACTAATACTAAGACCAAGACTTTCTATTGTTCTTAATATGTTGACGTTAGATATTTTCAGTTTCAAGATTCCAGGACGCCTGGAATTTACCTGGAACAAGTTTAAAATAGGTAAACAATTAGGTACTTTAATAACTTTTTTCCATTTTTGATGCATTTTGCCCCTCCTCAGATTCAAGCCCATGCGTGTTGCAGTATCGGATTCCTGTAAATCATTATTTGTCATGTTCGTTATCTTTTCATATTACAGGATATTTATGATTCGTCTGAAATGAGTGAGGAATGTACCGATAAAACAAGTAAATAATATGTAAGTAGGGAAAGGGGCCCACCTAATTCTAAATAAAAATATTTTTTATCCCTTCTCTAGCAGAAGTCTTCAAGAACGGCTGAGTTCGACTTCAGTTTCGAAAACAAATATATTAGAAATCGTGGCTATGTATGTTCGGTGACGTAGATACCAGTACACAGGATCAGATCAAGGTCTCCGTCCTGATTATCGACGTTGTTCTCGTCCTCTTCTTTTAACGTGTTACTACATCCATTCCCCGCGCGGTGCTCGCAAATAAAGTTACTATAGTCGATCCGTTATTAGTATTCCGATATGTAATTAACCCCACTAAATGCAGAGTTAACTTTTTTTTACCTCACGTCGTCGATTAAACGTAAACAATTCTATTAAACAAACTGCATCGCGTTATTGTTGACGTGCAGAATAAGAATGAACAAAATACGGTACCGCAACGGTTAAGCGATTCTAGGTGGTATCGCCTGCGTCAAAGAATGTTAATTAGGGTGAATTTCGCATGCATCCAGTTTTGTTTACAGTAATGTTGTTTACGCCTACCTGATGCAGTTAAACTGCAGTTCTAGAAATTTTATCGAATCGGATGCTTATGACCGAGCCCGATACAAATTCATCCGATTCGAGAATATTCCGAGGTGAGTTTTTTGGGCAAATATTCCGAGGGTTGATGAGACTGATGAGATTTATTAGTAGATATATATTTTTTGAGTTTTATTAATAGAAACTATTCTCGTTCATTATTATTAGAGCAAAAATTTGTCATTTATGAAAAACAATAGATTTAACAATTATTTCTACGCCACTGATTCATCTACGTGAAAATGCACAACAGTTTAGCCGTTGCAATTTTTTTGCGCATTTTTTAAGAATTAAAAAAATTAATTTTATCTCTCATTGTATTCTAATTTAAGGTCCAACAAAAGAAACAGTTTTCTACCAACTACTGCCCTTCTTTCTGTCCTCGTATCAAAGGACGGGGTGGGGAGGGAGAGGGTGGAACTAGTTTTATCCTTCATGGTACTCTAATGAAAGATCTCAACGAAAGGAATCAATTTCTACCAACCATATCCCTGCTCCTCGACCTCTTATCGTGATCGGGTATATTCCCTTATACCTCAAGAACGGATTGTCGGAAGAGGGTACTCATAAAGCGCGATTGAGACGTCTGTAAGTAAGAAATATATCAATTGGTGATGTCAAAACAAAAGCTATTTCATCGGTTAAAAAAATGCGCTTTATCTGCACAATTTATACTTGTTATACCTTACACAGTAAAGAAACTAGCTGCTTTTGTAGTGAAAATTGGCACGCATCTAACAGACATTGCAACTCTAAAAGGATTCCTAGATCCCAATATCCCATCAATGCTGTGCACGACAACTAGATACTTATACTTAAAAAAATGCGATGGAATCTGAATTTAGAATAATTCTGAAGTCAATTTAAATCCACTTCACTTGATTGAGTGGTATTTTTCGACAACATGAGCATGCACACTTCGTTTTACGTCTCCAATCATGTGAAAGCTGTCCTGAACTAACAAATAAAAATAACAATATACAGACTAGGTTCAAAAAAGTATATCAAATTTATACTTGAAAAATAAAAAAATTTAATGATGCCTTTACATCGGTACATAGGCGGTATCGAAGTCTCGCTTTTGAAATGGTGAACCCCTGATTGCACGTAAAAAATGAAACAGTCCTGTTTTTAGCAGGTGGGTGCTCGTGTCCTGGCCCACCGCCGTAGAATGCTTTTTAGATAAACTACTGTAGTACTGTATTTTTATATGATTAAACGAACATACCTAAGTGAACTTCTATCATATTTGTATGAACATCTCTTCCTTGATCAACTTACTGTAGTATCTCCATTCTAAGCGACAGATCACGAGTTTAAAGCATGAAAAAAAAAGAAATTCGCCCCCTCTCCCCACTCATCCGTTGAGAGTCATTCCTTAAAAGCAGGGAGCAACTACACTGGGTGGGAAGAACGGGGGGGACCTTGATCAAGGAAGAGATGTTCATACAATTATGATAGAACTTCACTTAGGTAAGTTCGTTTAATCATATAATTGTATTCCCATCTCTTCCTTCTTGATCAACTTAATGTAGATGTTTAAAGTATAAGTAATAGTTGCGACAAAGAAAACGTGGCGTGAAACATGAAAACCAGTATGTATTAGAACAGAATGGCGCACACACGTTACAAACAAAAATAATCCAATTGGAAATTCTTAAGCTTACGTATAGAATATGATGTTAAAAAAGAAAAAACACTTCTAAATAAACCTAGTTACTAGTTGCTATTTGAATACAGAATTCAAAAACTGCCCTACTTCTGTTTGTAGGGGGCGATTGTAAAATCGCGCAAACGTTGAAGACATAGATGTCCATCCTGCAGTTTTCCTAATGAGGTCAATCGATGTTCCTCCGCCTCTTCGCTTTTGAGGTGGCTGCGTGGCGTGTGCTATGAGCGCTAAAAACCGTGGTATCTATACCAGCGTCATGTAAGACGTCCTTTACCCATCGAGATAATGTAGACGTGCACACTTTCTTGTGTGGTTTCTTAAAGGATATAAAGAGGGTGTCTTCTTGATTCCTAATGGTGCGAGTCTTTTCTATATACAATTGTAGAGTTTGTGCTGGACAGATTCGGATATTCGGTGTAAAAAAGGGGACTTCCAGATATGGATGATTACTTCCAATACAAGAGGTTTTTATCCTATCTGTGATTCGAATAAAGTAACAGTTGTCCTTTTTAGAAATACCAGATAATTTTATTAATGCTAAAGTCTGCATACGCTGGACAGTTGCTAATGTAAGAAGTGTGATGAGCTTCTTTGATAGCGCCTCAAGATTCATTTCTCCATTTATAGGTAAGGACGTTAAATGTTGCAGGACGTCTTGCGGGTCCCAAGTAGCATCGCATGCTTGGAAAGAGATGGCCGTAAATTGTACATTCCTTTTAGAAGTCTCCTAATCTGCGAATACTTTCCTATCATGGGATCAGAAAGAAGAGAGATAACTGAGCGTGCTGTATTAATAGATCCATACGAGGCTCCAGTGTTGAAAAACTGAGTTAAAAACTCCATAACATTCTTAACTCTACTTTCAAAAGGATCCATATTATTCATTATTCGATAAGCAGAATTGCCACCATTTTCTTGCATAAGTGTCGTATTGAGAAAGAGACGAATTTGTCAAGGAAGACATTATAATTTTAATTAAAGCTGATGGAGCTCCCTTTCTCTCAAAGCATTGCCGGAGACAATCCCTGATACCAGGGTAAGGCTCTCTCGTAACGGGTGAGACCTGTCGGAGTAAGTCAATAAATTAGCGTTTGGGTGAAATATAAGAAGTTCAGAGATTAGCATTCTTGTAAATAAAGGAAACCAGGGTTGTGATTCCCAAAAAGGAACCACTAAAATGCCCGTTGCGCCATCCTCTCGAATCTTACGGAGAACTTTCGTAACTAACGCAAAGGGAGGAAAGGCGTAAAAGAAAAATTGTTGCCAATTAATAGTAAACGCATCTACCGAAAAAGCTGATGGGTCTCTGCGCCAAGATACATACACCGGGCATTGTGCATTTACATTACTAGCGAAGAGATCTATTTCAGGGTGACCAAATTTGGAACAAATACTTTGAAAAGCATAATCGCCTAAAACATATTCCGTTTCTGGTTCCAGCGTCCTGGAAAAAGAATCGGCGATATTTTCTCTAGAAGGAATATAAGATGCCATTAAAACAATATTTCTTGATTCGCACCATTTCCATATATTCTTCGATATATGTGTAAGTTCGTCAGAACGCGTACCCCCCATCTTATTAATGTAACATATTGCAGTTGTATTATCTACTCGTAGTAGTATTGTACAATTTGAATTATATTTTGCAAGGGATTTCAAAACATATTGAATAGCGAGAAGTTCTAATATATTAATGTGAAAAAGCTGTTCCCGATGGTCCCACATGCCATGGCAAGAGCCGTGTATACACCAACCTCCCCAACCAGTGGACGAGGCATCCGTGTAAATTTCAATATCAACTTTTTTGTGTTTAATGGTGTTAACCGCAGAATCAATTTTTTGATTCCACCATTCAAAATCTCTAATAGAGAATTTGGTATGTTCATTAAAGCATTAAAATTAAAATTAGTTTTACCCAAAGCTATACACTTAATTCTTTCGAAGGGTTTTGTGTACAACCAGGCGTATTGAACTGCAGGGCAGGCTGACACTAGAGATCCAATAAAGTGAGCAAAATCTCTTATTGTACATTGTTGTATCTTTTTAAAACGGGCAATTAATTTTTTAATCTTATCTCGTTTTGCTAATGGTAATTCCACCGTCAGCTTACTAGTATTGTACACAAAACCCAAAAAAGTACATATGCGCAAAGGTACCATCTGGCTTTTGACTTTGTTAAGGGCAAAACCCACCGATTCTAAGATTTTACGAGTGTACAACACATTCTGTAAACATTCATCAAAGGAGTTCCCAATGAGGAGGAAATCGTCCAGATAACAAACTGACAAAAAAGATTTTTGTCTTAGATGTGTAGTTAACGGTTTTATAATCTTTGTAAATACATACGGAGCGGTGCTAAGACCAAAAAGTTACGCTAAAAACTACGTGTGATTTATGTCGCACAAGAAAAGAGAATGACTCTCAACGGATGAGTGGGGAGAGGGGGCGAATTTCTTTTTTTTTCATGCTTTAAACTCGTGATCTGTCGCTTAGAATGGAGATACTACATTAAGTTGATCAAGGAAGAGATGGGAATACAATTGATATTTAACCATTTACCTTTACTGTAGCTCACATGTTGGCCCTCATATCGATCACAATGGATTTGTGCCCGGACTATAGAAGTAAAATGCAAAATTTCCAATGATGATGAACCTTCAGAAACCAAAGAAGTCATTCTCTTACTGTATGTACGTTGACTTCAATTTCAATTTCTTTTCCTAAAAACATTAGTTCGCTTGGCTTACGCTTACATATTCTTTACTGTTGAGCGTTTTTTGCAATTTTGTAGCTTCAATTAATAAATGTGAATGGTAGCTCGCTGATTGATGGATTAAATGTTGTCTTACACATAATTTCAATACCTACTACTCATTGGGCAGTGTACTCGTATGTATCTTAACAATTGTAATTGGTTTACCCAAACCCGTTTCATAAACTGTTCGTGTATTATTTGCATAAGTATCTCTGTGGCGTAAGTAAGTGCCTTACGGTTATTTTGGAACATTTTGTAGAAATCTTGTCAATTTTTAAGTTTCTTAAAGCTATTTTTATTCGAAGACATTCCCGTTTATTACCCAAATGGTAACGTAGAATAATTGCCCTAGAGTCACTTTCAGCTATTATAAGATCCGAAATGCCGTTCAGAGTATCATATCAATAAAACCATTTCACAGTTACCTCATCATAGGCCGCCGTTGGCGTCGCCACGTGCTTTTCTTGTTATTCTCGAAAACAACTTTTCAGAAGAATAGGTATTTTTATAGGTAACAATAGCCTACTATAAAATCTACAGCTATCACCCTACCGCTCAAAAAAATTCAAATTGATTTATTAATATTTGAATAACATCCCAATAAAGCAATTCCAACAAGACCTTGCACTTATCGTTCAGTTCCATTCGCCAGCACATGCCGTGTCTCATCCTGTCTTTGGCCACCTATGAGTTTGCTTGCACTATAACTGACTAAAACGTGCCAACTGCTCTGTTTTATACTTGTATTTTTTAGCTTCCTTCTAGAATCACCGAAAAAATTGCCAAGGATATCTCGACATTATGAGTCCAGTAACGCACCGCTTTATTTATATCAAAATCTAACAAAACTCGCTGGATAAACAAAATTTAACTATTCTCTAGAAATCTAAAAAGTAGTGTTAGAAAAAAACTAACTCAGCAGAAACACGTTATGCAATGTATAGGAATAGCCAATAGGAGATTCCCGCTGTGCCTACAGCAGTAAATCGGAAGTCGATTGAAGTATTCTACAAAATCGACAACGATATCAGATACTTAGGATATGGTGTCATTCTCGGACCAGGATGCACCCGCTGCGCAATTAATAAGAATTATTTGATAGCGATTCTCCCATTTTATAAAAATAAAACATTTTGTGTGCGAAGGAAATTTGTGTTCACGATCAACTTGAGAAAATGTCGGCTATAGTGATGTAAATTAATTGGTCCCATAAAACCGCTCTTGAGGCGTTTCATGTTTATTTCGTTCTCTCCTAAAGGTGGGTTTTAGAATGTGTCCAGATAGATCGGCTGTTGAGTAATTAGCAAATTACCTGTCAGTAGTAATTGTGCATCTAGTTAATCACTACCAAAAAGGATAAAAGGAAGTCGATCATCTTGAGAATGCTAAAAGGCATTGTTAATAAGACTAAGGACTAGGGGAATTCTGACATTTGTAAAATTCTATACAACTGATGCAAAACAATAAACTGAGTTTAAAATTAGTCGCAGTTCCAGTTCCGTTCAAAGAAGACAAATTGTTTAGCACGTCTTTTCCTTTGTTGTTTTATATATGACCTCGCGCTTCTTTCGCTGCAATTAACGCCTCTCCCCGAGAAGGTACATTTTTAATTCCTCAATCCAGCTATTATAAACACAACATTAATTATCAATTTACCCTGGCAGCTAAGTCTAGCGGCGCCCGACTGCCATTGTTTCGACGCGGCATTTTTAATTGAGATTATTGCAGCATCTTTATTCAAATGAATGTTGCGATTACAACTGCTGCGCCATTAAAAGTGTGCATAATTATTACATCTCACTCTCGGTATTGTCTGCTGAAATACTAATTTGGGCGTTACGAATTACACCCTTAATCTCCTTTATAAACCCCATCATCACTCATTGCATGGCCTCATAAAGCAAAAATACGCAATATCTAAGCTCGATGGTAAATATCACATCTGCCTGCAAATTTTTTGAACTAATTAAGCTCATTTCATTTCGCTTAATTTAATCTCCCAATTCCTTCTTGTTATTTGCAAGAAAGTTGATTAGTACTTACTGTACATTTTAGGCAGCACACATTACGTTGAATTACCTGTTATCACAGATTTATTAAATCTGTGCTGTTATTAATTTTATGTGGGTAATTTTCAGTTTAACTAAAGGTCGAGAGTTTGCACGGTCATTGCAAACACTAATAATCTAAATTCTAAATAGTGTGTATCGTTAGTGTTTCATAGTCTTCTACCTACGGATTACACCACAGCAAGGAGCCATTTCCGAAATATGGGCACAATTTGTGCAGGGAACTTCCATCCTTGAAACCACCGAACAGGAGAATTTTTAAATTTTAATGCCTTATTGTTAGTACTTTTTGCATCGGCAGAACAAGCCCTTTTCAAAATACCTTTTTGTGCAGTACTTTGGTAGTGTTTTATACTGGGACGTGCAAACAATGCCACTTACCTGCAACCAACAAATGCCTACTAGTACATATCTAAAAAATTAAAACGCCTTTCACCCACGATATCTCGCCCAATTGAAAAATTAGTCGCGGAGGAAAGTACCTATTTATGTCCCATAATATGCAGCTTAGATCTGCCCACCCGCAGCGGAATATTGTCGCCTGGGAAAATTCGTTTAAAAAATTCATTTCATAACCATCGAAATCTTCCTTCTGCTCTGGATCTCGCCCCAAAAAAAAATTCACATTGTGTAAAATTAGACTCTATGGGCATTTGCTTTCAAGTAAACTCTATCTAGAAATTGCTACTTATATACTGCCACACGAGTTTTCGCAAGGACTTTATTGTGGCGAATTGTAAGAATAATTTCCGGGGACGTAAACTTCGGGTCGAATGGATTTGATGACGAGTTTACTTGGGGACGAACATTCTGATGACTAATTTATCAGAACGAGTATTTTGGGCAGAATTCCCACCTATGGTAAGAGACTAAATATTCTTAAAATACTGGCGAGGAATGGTATACACTTAGCAGCATTTTGCTAAAAGTAACGAAAAACCTTTCCTTTCGTTATGGTCTGAATCCTGAATCCCTCAAATAAATATTTTGGTAACTACTCTCTTATTAGATCTTTGTAACTGCTACTTCCTCGTGCGCTCTCTATCTTCACCCTCTGTTGTTATATTTGTGCATCCAGGTCCTTTTTGTCAGCTAATTTTCCATCATTTCTCCTACTCCGCTCCTCTTCTCGACCTCAGCCCGACCATGCCCATTTCTTTCATATTTTCCTCTTCGTTCTACACACATTCGTTTTGTTTTCACCTAGGATTTCACCTTCGTTGTCAAGCATTCTTTTACCACTTTTTTTCACTCCTTTCTTTGAACCTTACCGCCTTGGGTCTCAACGCTATCCTTATCTGATCCATTTTTGATTTGTCCTCTAAAACACGTCGTGTTCTTCCGTTAAGCCCCAATACCCATTTATAATAGGTATCTTCTTTGTATTCCTTCCAGTTCATCACATTCTTTCCACCCCCCTACACATGAGCACCTTTCTCACCATTGCAGAGACCAGATATCTTCGTGTTCTGAGATTGTTCTTGAAACTCTCTCTCCTTCCTTATTTCTCTTATTTGCGCATTCCCCATTATTTCTTTCCATTTGGTACTCTAAATATTTCATTAACCAACCTCTTCTATTCGTCCCCCCCCCCCTCCATTTCTATCTTATCTTTTTTCCTTTACATTTTCTTTTGTACTTTTTTCTCCGTTCTCTGACTTCTTTCTCGTATTTCTTCTTCTGGTTCCTCTAGTTTTCTTCTATACAGCTTCACCGTGTCTCCGATGATCCGATTTTATTCTTGTTCCTTCTCTTTATATTGTACCTCTTCACAAATTGGTTCTTCCATATGCATTCTTTCGGCATCCTGTGCTTTATTTTCTTCCAATTTTACCTAATTGTCATTTTGTCTAAAAAAATAGGTTTTAAATTTATATTGTATTGGTAGATAATTTATGGTCAATTATGTCTGTGAAAAAATGACGTGTGAAAATACTTGTAAGTATAAATCACCAATAAAGCATACATACATACATACATACATTTTTTTTTCTCTATCCATAATTCTACCATACAACGACATCATATCTTCTTACAAACTCCCGTCTTTACCAGCTACCTCCGCTACATTCCAGAATACCATATCGATAATTTAAGGTATTGACAATAATCAGGGCTTTAAAACATCGATCATCTCATCCCGGCGATTTATATCATGCCACGACCTATCTCGGCGACTATTACTTTCCTGGTATTAGTTTCCTACCGACGTCAGTGCAACCACATTTTTTTTAATGATTGAAAGTCATAGCAGTGTTTCAAAGCACCACCAAATTTAATATCTTTCAACTGTTCATTGTCATTTTCTTTCATTTTTCTGTATGAAAAATTAATTCCGGTGAACTGTTTCACACAAACAAATCACAACTCTACTACAATATTTCACCATTTCACCATACATACAGAATATCAGTATTCTGGCTTTAAGTCATTTGTCTGAGCATGAGTCCTATTATTTCATTGAGTATGTACAATACAAATGTTTTGTTTTCTTCTCTTTTTTCGTATGTTTTTGGTAAAAACCTAATGTAATAGTTATTTATAAAGACGATAAAGGGATATTGTAACCATTGAGTGAAAGAGATGGTTAGTTTCTTTTTATCGTCGTGTATCATCGCGGTCGTTTTTATAGAAACAGTGTTGTCATATATTCTGAACGTAATTTGATATCGTGCTCCGCGTCCCATTTGAAATAAGAATGACAGCTGTACTAGAATGCGTAATCATCTGTTTCACTTTACCTACCCTTGCGGTTAAAGTGATTAGTCTATCTACCCTCACGGTTAAATAGCGACTTAGTGTACTCATTCAAACCTATTAAAAATTTAACATCTGCTATAAACTAAAACAAGTAAAAAGGTGTTCGCCCTAAGGCGAGTAACTTCAGCGCATTTTCCATGAATGTCCAGTACTTCCTAAAGGGCCATAGCTATGTGCGCTGTGATTTTCTTTACTAGAGGCATATATGGTTAAAATTTCAAAAAAATATCTCCATAAATAAGAAAGTTGCCATTGCGCAGTTTGCGCATGCGCACATCTGATTTTTACTATACATATGCGATATGTTTGCCTTCACCAGAAATATCTCTGGTTAAAATTTCAACAAAATATATTAATAAATAAGAAAGTTGACATTGCTCAATTTAATGGTCAAGCTTTTCCTTGGCTCAGGTGCTAGAGCTATACGCTACCGAATGGAAAAAGAACCAACTTAATATCTTGAAAACTGACAACTGTAGGAGTAGTTAAGGCCTCGAACAGGCGTTTTATTAATTTTAAATTATTATATTAATTTTAGATCAAGTGTGTGTTTTAGCAGCCAGTTCTGTCATTGACACATTTTTAAAGAGTAATTTCGTTTGAATCTTTTCAAAATGTTACAAGAATGTAACTTTTGTGGAAATGAAGGAAGTTGCAATTATTAACTTTGGAGAACTTGTCTAAATGTTTATTGAGTGAAATTTCAGGTTATGATCTCTAAAAGTGATAGCGTGACAGTTTACCACTTTTAAAAGCTGCCAAGAATGTAAACTTTACACGAGAATAGGCGAATAGTGAAAAAAAATATTATTTATTAAGTATTAAGTAAATTAAAAATTTTGACCTCTTCTCATTGGTACTGTGACAGTGGGTGGTACAGTCTTTGACAAAAGTAAGGAATAGGTAAATCCTGCAGCATACGCAACCAACATTTGAATTGTGCACTTGGAAATGCGAACCAACAAATCACGGTAACTCCTCCGTGAAGAAACCGACGGAACCCGATGTGATAGGCATGTTGGTTGCTTACGCTGCAGAGTTTATCTATTTGGGGCTTATTACGTTTGTATCTGTGCTTTTGCCAATGACCAATACACATCGCGAGAAATACAAGGATGTGTGAAGAAGATATTTTATTCTTTACATTAAGTATATACGCATGTTTATTTTTGTGTGTATTTAATAACTAATAATAATAAATCGTAAATTCAACGTCAATCTTTGCGTAGTTTACCGATGAAGTGGTATCATTGCTACCGAAAGCTGTATAATAATTAATAACCTTAAGATAATTCACGAATTGTACAGTAGGTACTTCGCAAAGCTGGTGGGAATATATCACAAATATACAAAGTGGCCCAACGAGAAGTATACAGAGGGCTTTTAGGGTATTAAATTTAGAAATTTCGAAAAATCCCCGAACACATCAATTTTGTATTCGAGGGGGACAACTTTTGGAATACAAATCACGAACCCAAGTCTTCACCCCTCTACGTAGGGAGCTTAACCCCTAAAATTTTAAATGGAATCCTATGGCAAATGGCACATTATTTGAAAGCCAATTTAATCGTGATTGCTAATCTGCTTTGCTTTTTAAATTCTATTGATTCGTTTCGGAGATATTCGCATTTGAAATGGTTTTTTTCCCTGATTTAAGTCCTTTAGATTACCTCTTGTGGGGATATTTAAAGAATAAAGTTTATGCTACTCCGCCCGGAACATTACAAGGGTTGCGAGCACGTATAACCATAGTGTAAGAATAGAATACACTATGGTATAACTCAACAATTTCGAGCGATTACCACTGAAATGTTGCAACATGTACGGCAGCGTTTTGAAGCAAATTTTTATTATTGCATGGAAGCAGGCGGAAGGCAATTCGAGCATTTATTGAAATAAATGTTGTGTGTTTAAAGTTATTTATTTTTTGCACAATTTAAATCTTGTATTAAAATTTAAAAATTTTAATACAAGGTGACTTAAATCGCGTTTGTTTTGGTTTTTTTAGAAAAAAACCATTTCAAATGCGAATATCTCCGAAACGAATCAATAGAATTTAAAAAAAGCAAAGGAGATTAGTAATCACGATTAAATTGGCTTTCAAATAATGTGCCATTTGCCATAGGATTCCATTTAAAATTTTAGGGGTTAAGCTCCCTACGTAGAGGGGTGAAGACTTGAGTTTGTGATTTGTATTCCAAAAGTTGTCCCCCTCGAATACAAAATTGACGTGTTCGAGGATTTTTCGAAATTTCTAAATTTAATACCCTAAAAGCCCTCTGTATACTTCTCATTGGGCCACTCTGTATATTATTAGGTAAAATCATCGCAAACTTTTCCCCTTTTTTCTTGATAAATACATTCAAAATGCAGTTAAAAGTGTCTGTATTTACCAAAGACAGATATATTTATTATTATAGTAAGCAATTTTGCTTCGGTTTCCCAAATGGACACAAGTGATTATGATTTAGTTGCGTACTCAATCTCATAAGTTTATCCTCTGACTTCGTACTTGAATCGACTCTTAACGGTTTACCAACAAATTGAAATAAATGATACTGGAGGAATTTTGTTTAGAGGAATCAAGCTAATTAATAATGTGCTTCACGGTACACTAACAATAATCCAGTGTGTTTCATGTTTTTGTTCATTGCTGTTGCTGATGTCTCCGGTGTAAATAAATCACCTCAGGCACCCTAAGCGCGCAACTTACACCAAGATATTTTAAAGTTAATTTAAGATGTACAATAGGTTACAATAGCGTAGAATGAGCTAGTCAGAATACAACTTCGAGTATAATAATAATAATGCCAGTTGTCACCCAGTCGCACAAATGAAAACACCTCAGCGTGTAGCACTCGGCTCAAGAAAGATTATTACATTGTTTGGTGGGTGAGAAGTGACAAAAGGGAATGCAAATTAAGCTATTATTTTTTATAAAACGTCTTTCCACAAGTTGGTGGTAAACGCGTTTACTTCACCCGTAATAAGTACTTACATTACCATTTGCTCCTTTACGTAGCTCGTAGATTTTGCTCTCAACTTCTCACTTCCAATTTCAGTAATTACGCAGTTATAATATATTACGTAGGTATAGGTATTTCATCTTTCTCACTGTATGTGTAATTTGAAGGGAAAACACTATTTACTAAACCAACCACTTCGAGGTAAACAAAACATAATTACCATTTGAAAGAGGAGAAACAGAGGCAACATCAATCGGAATTGAACATAACTACTTAAATCTACCGCATGTAATTGTCATGAATGTAATAGCTTGCAGCCGCGACCTCCCCAGGTGATCTGGGGTTCGACTTTAATTTACCTGGGTAATGAGCTGGATGCGGATCTTATTGCCTTGGGACGTATATGTTAGTTTAATTGTGGTATATCCTCGTCTCAACGCTTAGGCACAATTTAAATTCTACTTTTTATTAGCATTCAACAAACATTTACATATTTCGATTGCGTAAAAAAGCACGTTTAATTAAACATTATTTGGATAACTCTCTTTGTAAGGGCGAATGTTGTGAGGGAATCTGCGTAATCACAAAACTAGCATTTGATAAGTATTGACAAATTATCAGTTTTAAGAAGTGTAGTTAAACTGTGTGATTAAATGTTAATTAAACGAACAATTGGAAAAGCAAGATGGAACAACAAATCAATAAAAGTAAACAAGAATTGACTTTGAATTAAAAGACAATTTTCCTATTCAAAATTGAAGTATGGAAAAGGTTACCTAAGTGGGGTGTTTTCGGGTCATGGCGCCGATTGTTACAAATCATTATACCTAATACAAGTTGGCATAGTTACAATATAATAATAATAATAGAATTGTCAATTTAATGTTTGAAGGAAAATAAAATATTAATTTAAAACTTATTAAAATTCATATACCATGCAGGACATTATAGTAGAAGAATTCGACGACCGTGATGGTACCTAGGATTACCTTTGTATTTGTTACATAGGTGAGTTGTATTCTACCACATTCCCAACATCGATTTTTGTAATACTAATTTGTGAGTACCTGCAGAACTTAAACGGTGCTGTTAGCGTGTTGGACACGTTATTTGCAAATTTAGAATATTTTTTTGTCATTGTCATGAGAATTCCTAGCATCGTGGAACTTGTGACCAATTTGTAAAGCGATTATAGGACCAGAATGTACAAAGAACTGAGAGATGTGTTGAGATAAGTCGGCGCCAGCTTTACTGTACGTCACATTACCTATATTAGGGTAAAGCAATACTGTTCTGGCAGTCTGTCACACTTCCCCTAGTAAAGTCTTATGAAGTGATCTTATGAAAATCACGATCGCGCGCATTTGTTTGAAAACGAAGATAAATTGTAGAGGACTACATTTATCGCAAAAAACTCCGCAAAGGTACCTATATGTCCTGTCTTCAACCATCTAAGACTCACAACCGTTTGCAGAGTGTCGACGTCTGCAATATCATATGCCGTCGCGGAGTTTTGTGTGGAAAATTTGGTACTCTATAATATATTTTCTATAAAATTGCTACCATCTATTTCGGAAATAAATGCGCGCAATCGTGATTTTCCTAAAAACAACTCTACAACACTGCAGTAGTGACTACGTTTCCCGTCTCTTTTACATTGCATCGATCATAAACTGGATTCACTGTGTGCTTATACTACAGATAGGGAGTCCATACACCTTATATGACTTTACACCCTGTTTCATACGAAAGACGCGTCTTTTATCACGCGATGGGTCTACTATACTACTACCACGATCATCCAATAAGTTGACTCCTGACGGTCTTCCAATCTTGAGTCGCCATCTGGAGAGTAGTTTACTTTTTCCCGGTCAACCGCTCCGTTTCGACGGATGCCCACTTCCCCGGCGTATAAAATGGTTATTTCAATGTGAAAATTCCACCATTATGGTACAGTGATTATCGCTATGATATTTACTTACTAAGAAAAGAGATGATGAATATATTAACAAAACATTAATAACACGAATAATAATTGAAATATGTTAAAGCAGACTTAAGATAATAATGGATGGGGGAATTGATCCTGACCGGCTTCTCTTGCTTAAACTGCACTGCACTACTGATGCCACTGTAGTTTACCGACGCGACCGTACGGTGCTGTAATTTGCACTGTGCATTCAAAACTTTTCGCAAATAACACAATATCAAAGGTGGCAGTCGCTTGCGCAGAGACCAAACACTTTTGGAGAGATTTTTTTCTCCCCCCACCCTACTAGCCAAAGCTCAGTGTGTGCAGTTTTAGACATAAATGATCCTAGCTCTATCAGGCCGCTCAATTGTATTTGGTTATGATTTAGTTCTTTAAACGCACCAATAATGAAATGTATTGCTATGGCACTATTGCCAATTTTTCTCTTTTTAAGGTAGTCATTTATGTGTACCTTGCGCACCCTAAAATATAGAGGCCTTCGGATGCTTTAGGATGCGGATTGAGATGATTGTTATTTTGTTTCTGGAGTGAAATACGTATATTTTGCAGGGATTTTCTTTGTAATCAGCGAAACCATATGAGAAAGCAAATGGCTCATGTTTTGCTTTCGACTGAATGACACGTAAAGCTTTGCAAGAAATTACTACCTCCGCATTCCCGTGTCGGTTTGGGTGGACCTTTAAACTAACATACTGGGCAAATTATGTGACGTGAAGGTGCTTGATGTGTTGCATGTTCCCGAACTGCGACAGAACCTGTTATCGGTTGCCAAAATAACAGATAAGGGATACCAAGTGTTATTCGATAAGAACAAAGCTAAAATCATCAATGGTCAGGGACAATAAACCAAAATCATGGCATATCGAATTGATAACCAACCGAAAGATGTCAAAGTGGAATTTCTGTTACAAAAGAGGAGACCGGGATACCGAAAGAAAGAATAGTTTTCTCGTCTTGCACAGAAGAATGGGACACGTTAATTTTCGAGATCTCATCAACTCATTAAAGATCGGATATGGATTGCGACGTCTGTATTAAGAGGAAGATGCCCAGACCCCATCCTTCCCGAAGGAAACAAATCGGGAAACGAAGAAGTTGGAGTTGAAGTTATACATACTGACTACGTATTTCATTATATTTGTAGATGATTTCTCCAGATATAGTACGATTCCTGCAGAACAAAAGTCAAGCTTTCGAGAAATTCAAAAGGTTCAAGGCGTTCTCCGAACAGAAACATTGAGTATCAATCAAAAAGATAATGGTGGTGACTTTGCAAATGCGGGTTTTGACAATTTTTTTGCAGTCAGAAGGCATTAATCATCGACTCACCACTCCCTACACACCTAAGCAAATCGGGGTAGCTGAAAGGGTGAATAGAACTTTGGTTGAAATGGCTCGCTGCCTGTTATTTCAATCAAGGACCCCGTACGAGTTTTGGAAGGATAGAAGGCGTGTAGGGCCTGCAATGATCATTTACGTCGACGACGTTCTAATTATGTCAAGAAGCGAAGACGAAATAAATCGATGTAAAGATCATTTTGAGATAAGTAAAGCCTTTTGGGGATCTAAAATATTATTTAGGAATCGAATTTGATAGAACGAGAATTAAATCGCATTAAGCCCGAGGGGACAAAAGGAGGACAAAAAGGACGGGGAAGGCTCTTGCCCGAAGCACCCCAACTACCGAGAACTATTCGGCCGGTGGATGTACTTATCCGTGGGAACAAGGCCTGACATAATTCCTGCTATAAGTTATCGACAATATCGGTGCACAGAAATTATCTGCCAATCCAGTTTTCCACGCGCGGTCCAAGCACATAGATATCAGATACCATTTCTTGCGAGACTAAAAAGGAATCAAAGCATATACCCACCGAATACATTCACTGCAGATATTTTGACGAAGGGTTTTATCAGAAACAAACATGAAAATTGTGTAAAAGGTCTGGGTTTGAGACGCATTTATTCATAGTTTCCAGTTTAGAAAGTAATTATGGTTCGAAAGGAAGGATTGGAGATCCTGGTACCAATATGGTGACAGATTTTGTCACATACGTGTGTCACCTTATATCGGTGTTATAGTGTATTAATTCTCATTATAAAGATCTTATGATTCGTTTTCCGTTTTATCCAAGCGGCTGTTCCAACATTTCTTAGTAGTCAAAACATATTTTATTAAAGACGCAATTGAGATTATTGAAAGATGTAGGTAATGTGTGTTATGGGTGCTGAGAAAAAATGATAGAATACCAATTTTTAACGGACGAAAGATTTATTTATTTATTTATGAACAATGTCCATGTATTGTTAATAAAAAAAACTATTCAAGAACATAGATATTATAAAAAAATATATGTTACGAGTATTAAAATTAAACAAAACAAAGGAAAACAAAAGAAAAATTAAAAAAGAAAAAATGCTGTGAACAATTACACATATAAAAAATATCTATAGTGTGAGAGACTTTTGACGACACATTTTTTCCTGATCCTGATATATCTGGATTGTTATCTTAAGATAGTTATCCGTAAGCTGTGCTCTACAAGGTGTACCTATACCAACGAAAATTTGTTGAGAACTACGACCACGAATTGCCACCAAGTGCCTGTAATCGAGATTGTATTTGTATCGAAGTTAGTGGATGCCACGTTTTCGATAGATTACACCTTTCTGGTGTTTTATTAATTTTTAAACTCTAACTCTCTAACGCTCTAAGAGCGATTTCTCGAATCAATGGATTTCACAAAAATAAAAACGGTTGTGTCATTAATGAACGCCTTTTCGAAATTACGTACATGTTTCTAAATTCGCGCACACGGACTGTGGAATGGCGTTATACAACGAAAACTGAATAAAAAGTTCCTCTACCAGTTTTTGATCAGAACGGCACTTTTTTTTCGACGTGCTGAAGCTTGTTTACTAGCAGACGGCGGATATTTTGAACAACTTTTGTAACTACGTACTCGTCATAATTATAGTTTATTTTGAACCTTCTTTTGTTTTTAAAAATGTGTTATTATTAAGTTTAACTAGTGGCGCAGCGTCAATTGGTCAATTAATGAAAGATGTTCGCATATCTATTAGGAGTCATCCCCAAGTTAACGGATAAAACTCTTTTATGGTGCAAATTAGTAAACATAGGTAGCGAGTTTTTACAACTTTCCATTCCCGAGATATTGTATTGTACACGAACGGATGAATTGACAAAATTTGATTTTCGAAAAATGCGTTAAATATACTTTTGTACCTAAATTGTAATATGTCGCTTCCCCATATACCTATAGTTATGTTATAACTTATTTATAAGATAAACTTCTACGCACCTAAGTATAGATTATCGTGTACGACTGTAAAGCACACTAGTAAGAGGTCCAAGAGTGCGACGGATTCCCTCTCGATTTTAATGGTACAACTTGTTCGCGAAAGCACTTAAAAATAGTTCCGGGCCAAGTAAGGGCGATTAGATGCTTTACTTCTCGGTGATTGTAATTGCGGTTTAAATTCTTGAAAAAATGTCGGGCGCCGTTTACCACAATATTGATTATAAATCAGCCTGACTAACTCCTGACCGATACCAAAATAAAGTGATTCATATAAAGTCCCGCCAACGGAACTTGCATAGGTTAAAAATAGCCGTCCTATATGGTATATATGTATGTTACAGCTGTTTTATTGGAGATAGCTAAATGGGAATTATATTTGATTATCGCATTGTGAAATCCAACAAATATGCGAATAAGCTTTATGAGCTTTCGAAGCGTCCACTACAATCTGTTACATCGCCGCAGAGCTCTCGACATTTTTCAAAAGCTCTTTAATAGCGATCGAACTGTTGAAACCTGTTGATGCAGTTCTTCCACTAAAACATCAAAAAATTCGAGAGCAGTCTAAAATTGAGTTATTTAGTTCTACGAAATTCGTTTACAAATTTTCGATTTGCTACCACAAAGTCCTGCGTTTAATGTGTCGTCTAGCAGGTAAAAAGAAGTGTGGGCGACAGATGGTGTAAAGGAGGGTTGTTACAATAATCAAGTTACCTCTGGGACGTGTTCAAAAGAGGGTTTTATGGAGCCCTTTTGTGAAACCTGCCGTTAATGTAGGGTGTATGTTCAAGGTGGTATTGCCGTAGGAATGGTTTTGCAGATTGTCAATCGTAAAAGCACCATTTGGCAAACACTTGCCGCTATTTCGGGCAAAAATTCTATGCAAATCAATATTTCCTATTTTTAACCGTGTCCGATTCTTTTAGGCTCTCGTCCCTGAATTAAATTCTCATAGCGCATTGTTGATAAAGTGTGAATTTGCGGTTATGTTTATAAATATTTATTACTAATTGCTACTGTTTTACTATCGCAGCATACAAAAATAATGATTCCTTTAAAATGCGGTTGAGGATTTGGCTGGGAAAATTATTAAAGGGACTTGTTTCTCACCGGTGGATAAATAAAATTGCCCATAACGATCGTCAAAGACACCCTTCGGCAGAAAAATTTAAAATAGTTCGTCATACGTACAGCGTATCTAAGCTTATTAAGCGACGGTTATGGATTGTATAAGCAAGCGGAACATCCCTATATCAACCTCATCTTCCACAACCTTTTCGTGATTTAAATCTCAATCGTACCGCACGCGTCAATTTGATATCGGTATCAGATTTGGGGGCGGTGAATATAGCGGCGTCGGTGAGCGTCGGAAACGACGGTGTAGGTAGAGAAGCGCGCGCGTATGTAGTGGGGAACGACGCCTGTGAAGGAGGGATGAAAAATCTACGACAGTGTGGCCGACGTCCGTCGTGTGTAAAGCTTTTGTTAGTAGGCCATGGTGGCGCGTAGTGAAAGCATGTTTGGGTGCTACGATAGCTACTCGTACAGACTCTGGAGCCTCGCTAACGTATGGAGCACCTGTCAATGTGAGTTTAATTAACTTTTCTTACGTACAATTTTTTTCCCGGGAATTAGTTTTGAGTTATCGCAATTAAAGTACCGCTTACCACCATTAGCAAAGTAATTAACTGCGTTGATTATTAATTCTATAAAATGATAGGGCAATCTAAGTTGCACGTGTTCCCAGGCTCTTTGGATTCTAGAGCGGTCAACTTGAACAAGAGCGCGTTCTTCGAGTCAATTGGTCTGTGTCAGTACAGTTCATGTTTAGGGTTAATTCGAGAGGTCGACTTGCGTGCTGCTTTTTATAGTCTGTAAACAGCTACAAAGCAATTAGACAGATCATAGTTATTACATGAGGTCATATATAAATTGTCATCGCGAGTGGATAGCTACATGCCAGTAAGAATTTCAGCAGGTGGTTTTTACCTGTGGTAGCGGCCCACCAAAACCTTAGCTTTCGTGGATAGGTACACCTGTAGCGATTTCAATGAGCCAACACGTTTTACCTTTCCGTCTCAAGATTCTATTGGTGCAGGTGAAGTGGGAGGGTCTTAGACACACCTGTTCCATTCATTGGACAAAATTTGCACTTTCTCACCTTTACCTTTTCCAAAGGAAACGAAAACTGCTTTAAGTACCTTAATTGAAATTTAAAGCATTGCCCCGTATTTTATAAACGGAAGTAGTTTAAACTCCCACGGCTCTTCAACACTTCATTTGAAAAACACACTTGACTCGATTAAATAAATGCATGAAAAGTAGTAAATTTACTAGTACCGTAATTGAGCATTTTTACCTAAACTTATGCGCCAAGTTACATAAAAGTGAACGATCAAAATTAATTCATTTGGCGCCATCTACTATCTCCGGTATTTATTTACGAGTATACCTATATGTTCAATTACAATTACTCCCCCTAAAAACGTTCAACCCCAAAGTTAGGGTGAACGCAATTCCATGCGTTTCCGTCTAGAGGGAGCTACAATGCAAGCACGCTCAAGTTTTAAAAATCCAACACGCAAAATGCAAAAAATACTCCCCGCCATTAACAATTTATCTCACCTGCTTTGGAACAATTAAATATTAAAGTTTACGACAATAAATTTATTTTTCTTTCACATTCTTTATAAAAATACACATTTTTTTCTTCACACCGCCGCCCGGTTTGATTATAATGTCGGTTGGCATTGATTCAAAATTTACTGATCTACGATTACTTCCTAAGTAACCTGTGATTTGTTGTCGTGCGGACAGACTAATTACCATTATACCAAAACGCACTTTCAAAAGTTTTAAAATCGTCGCTGTTTATATAAATCGACGCTCACCCCAAATGCCGATTGCGAGACAGAAATCGCTTGGACCTCTTAACTTTTCCGAGTAGGCAATACCTTTACTAGAGCAAAAAACGATAAAGTTGGAGAGCGTTATTTAAGAAAAACATTCACCGAATAAGAAATATTAGGGACCGGCACCCTAAATTTATAGCTCTCAAGGTGTTTCTCGGATGATTTATTGGTTTCTACTTTTTACCTCCGGCTTTACGGTGGCTATATAGATGGGAGATAGCTTGGGTTTTCCGTTCGACGACGGTAAACTTGAGCAGACTTGATTTTACAATCAGCGGCGTGCTGTATTTAAAGATGCCTTCCCGCGAAAAAAGTTAATCATTATGCTATTTTTGAAATGAAAAATCGTATAATGACTTAAATTTTCAAACAGGTTTTCGCAATTATGAATTTTTAATTTGTGTGCGATGCGTACAGGTTGAATTTATGCCCCGTGCGACGGATCAAAACTGTAAATATTTGTTACGCTAAAATTTGTGAACATGAAGTGAACTTCGTTTTGTGTAGCTTCCTATCTGTTTTGTTTACAGACTATAATTATTTGCAAGCACTTATTGGAAGCGGTATCTTATCAAGGAAGTAAATTGACTCACAAAGCGTATGCCAGCACACGTATCACCTTAAAACAACCAGAACCGCATCGCATTAGTAAAAAT
This sequence comes from Photinus pyralis, assembly GCF_008802855.1. NCBI lineage: Eukaryota > Metazoa > Arthropoda > Insecta > Coleoptera > Lampyridae > Photinus > Photinus pyralis. The sequence continues at coordinate 36,550,635 of NW_022170403.1, read as the reverse complement.
AATCATCCCATTGGATGACGCGTATATATCATATATTTTGTTCTATATTTGGAGATTTTACAGTCACACTTTTTTCTTTGTTACACTAGAAAAAAGCGTGCAATTGCGAAGAATGTGCGCCAAATAGGTACCTCGTTAATGTCATTGAATTTCCAACAACAATGGTTGAACAAAGTATACCTCTATTAAAATATTCTTATGACTAGATGTCTTCATGAAACAATTACGTAATCTCTGCTACCTTTGCCATAATTACAAAAACGAAAATAATGATCATTTTTAACATTGAACTTTTCTCTTTCAGTCCCATCCATTGCCAACGGTTTAACAAAAGAAGTAGAAGATCTCAATTCTACACCAGAATACTTCATAAAATGTCCACAATGTCAGAAAGGTTACCAAAGCTTCCAAGCGCTCAAGGAACACATGGAGACCGCGCATCCCGATATAAGTTCCGTAGAAAACGCAGGAGGTGCGATTCCAAATTCCGTCTCACCGACTCCAAGTATATTAGGGCCAAGCGGACCTTACGGATGTTCACAGTGTGCGACATCTTTTACATCTAAAGACCAATTGGAAAAGCACGAACTTTTACATTCGCCTAACGCTCAAGTGGTAAGTTATCCTTGAAATTAGGTTGTATATGTCAAATGTCGTTACTTTTATTAATTAATCTTAATGTTTTCTATCTACGACATTTGAGTGTTATGCTTGTACGGTTATTTAGTTAAATGTTTAACTTCTTCCAATGAAAAGGTTACACTGGTTAAGAGTATGGATGGGGTCAACTAAGACGTTGACGTAAGATCGGTAATATACGATGAGTAATGAACTAACCATCAACAGCTGCCATAAAATAATGGAATTTGACCTGTAAATATTTGTTTGGTTATTTCAATTTGCTAACCTTCTAAATTTATTTTCTTACTCTTAAGATATCTTCGTTCCTTAATTAAACATGTTAAGATAAATTCGAATTTACCCTGCACGGAACCTTACACTTAAGATAAGAAAAACCTATTAATAATGAAGTTTACTTCTACTATCACCTTTTCCAAAATCATATGTCAATATTAACAAAAAAAAATTAATTAAAAAAATGTTTAAGTTATTTATGTATGTAGCACGTAGGTATAGGTACATATACACTTTCAAAATTAGGTATATACAGTGTGTCTCAGGTAGAACGGCACTATAGGGAAACGGCAATGTATTTTGTTGCGAAGGATCCACGAGGCCTTTGAAATGAGCGTTAAACGTACTACTCCGATCTCTTTCTGACATCAGGCAAGCACAATAGCGTACGTTGAACGCTAACTCCCAACTACATATCATCTAATGGATTCTTGGCGAAAAAAATACATTGATTCTGTATGTCCATGGGGCGTTCTACCTTGGACACACGGTATGTACTTGATGGTACCTAGCTTTTACGCCAGGTAACTAAAGTTGTAATTTTTAAGTCGGTCAAATCAAAATTTAAAAAAAAACACGTCAACCGTAGCCACCTTTAGGTAAAGGTATTCTGATTTGAGTTTTTTTGACTTAGTAAGTTCCCACGGGTACCTACTTCCAAATTCACTCAAATATTACTTTTGAATGGCGTTCTGTGTTTATCTACGCGACAATTTTAATATTGTTGAGCTCCCACAGATATTACAAATATATACATTTTTATGCTGCTACCTCTAATCTAAGTAAGACCTAAGAAATTCAAACCGCCTCAAATAGTGGGAAACTTTTCTACGTACCTACTTCACAAATTAAAATTTAAAAACTGTATTATTCAATTTATGTCAACAAGACAGATAACCCAAAATTTGAAATAACTATCAGCAGTTGTGAAGTTTTCAACGCGGCAATTTTTAAATTATAAGCACACACTTTTTTCACAAATCAACTATTACTATTAGGTACTAGTAGACTAGCACTAGTAGCCGTTGAAAGTAATTCTCATTCTCAAAACGAAAAATTGCTTGAAGCTAGTTTTCAGTGTAGTAACGGTAACAAATGAGCTATTGGAAGGAACAATTCCCGCATAGCCATAATTTAAGGTGCAGGCTCAAAAAATGAAAATTTTCCTATAGGTAGGTATGTTTTCTTCAACACGACAATACAATTTTTCTGTTGTACGTGGTTTTTTGCGGTGTCCTTTATATTTCATAGAATTTGATTTTTTTCTAACAATACGTTGCACATCAGGTGTAGGTACCTACTCTACTGTTAATTGTGCAAGGTGTGTCACACTTTCTTATTTCTTTCAAATTATGTCAGAGATAGAAAGTTACCGACTGCTCAAAGCGAAAATTACTCGCTTAAATTGGATTTGGTTTTTAAACCATAGACCACCCATCAACCAAAGTACGCAAATTTGACAAATTATTTCTGGAACCTGGCTTACTAACGTGGTAATATTTCAGTTTTTTCCTATCTTCTTCGAAAGTTTTGGTTCTATCGCTTTCAAACTGGCTGTTGTCGGAAAGATGTTGTAAACGCTCACAACTCCTGCGTGACGGAATCTTCTTTGGTCTGTAGGGGCGAAATTACCCACCTTTTGCAAGATGCGCGTCTTCGATGGGTAGATGGGTAGTCGACTTCGTGCGCCCAAAAGTTAGTTTCCGTTTCGAATTTTGTCATGGAGTTTTACATTTGTTAAAGCTCGAATCGCGGACTCTGTTCTCGTGTGGCCAATAGAAGCTCGTGCTATAGAAGTGCCCAAAATGGAGTACTATTTTGTGGATGATTTTTAGCACAATCCACCAAAATGACTGTGGGAGAACCCAGAAGTGGGTACCGACAAAGGAAATGTGGTAGCGATAAGATCTTATTGATGGTCGAGTCAAAACTGGCTAATAGAATACTGATCTGCCACACAAAAATCCGCTGAAGCCCCTTCGATCTCACAATAGAACTTTGATAATTTTTTAATATCCTAACGGTCCATGGTGGATATGGTGCACCGTGCAAGTACGCGCACGTAAAGTGTACAAAGAAAGACGTACTACACGTGAGCGCGACCCTATTTCTGTTTTACGAAATAAACGTGCAGTGGTTAGCTAACTATTTCATTGGCCGGAATCTGGAAACCGGGGGAGATGCAGTATAGGTACATGGCATATACGGGCTGCCAGAGCTGTATCGTTATCGGTCAGGAATTAAGATGTTAAAAACCTCCAGTCTCCAGAACTGTCCATTAAGGAATGAATTTCCTATAATAATTTAACATCCCTTAAAATCCCCTTACATTCCATTTCTTGATTTAGGGAAATCCCTGCGAATAAACACGATTAAAAATGACAATAGTACGGTTTATTGAAAATCCCGTAGATTTTAATGGGCGTAATATTTCACCATCTCTATTTTATCCAACTCTGGCTGCTGTTCTGTACGGTTGTTGTACTTTCAGCTTCCTCCCTAAAAAGTCTCGCCCCTTTTAGGGAAATTTTTCAAAAGAAATTCCCCTTACGTGATGGTTTTGTGCGTCCGTCTGTTCCTAGCCTAACTCGAGAACGAAAAGAGACAGCGATGCCAAACCTTCGCCAATTCGAGATTCATTACATTTATCGTAAGCTTGGACCATTTAAATTTTTCATCCAAGATCGTAAGATCGTGAAAAAAAAACGTAAAATCGTGAAATCTGGGTTACAACTAACTTCTTCGGCGGCACTCGTGTGTGTATACTTTTTCCATTTTCTTGCGAGGATTTGCTTGCAAGAAAAAGGAAAAATTATAAGTACCTATAGGAAATAAAGTAAAACCTTTTCTTTCAACTTTCTGCTTGTCAGATCAACCTTTTACTTTTACGTTTGAAGGAAATACTTTATTTTTATAAATACGGCCTCTTGATGGTAGGAACATTCGCTACGGAAAATTCACCTCCGGAGTAGCCCCTAAGAACGCTCGCCTCCAGAAATTTCGCCCATGTAGAATTCGCTTCCGTTGGGAACACTCCTTTACCAGGAACGCGTTTTCGTTCTGTAGAACATTCACGTTCGTCCTATAATGGATTCGTCTTTGAAATAACTGCTACGCAAACTTACAAAGTGCAATTCTCATAAGTGATATACTCGTAGGTAGACATCAAAAGGCAATAAATAATGATTAAAGATGTGTCAAAATTTTATCGCTTCTGATTGTATATTTAATATTAGTTTCAAATATCAAAGATACTTAGACAAAAGCTGTTGCTTAGATACGAAACGGTCACTCCCAGAGACTTGCTATAACTAGACTGCGCTTAACGTATCTAAGGTGTTGTCGACACGGTATGCAACACACAATGCACCGCGGGGCAAAAATCGCTGAGATGATATGCAATACAATGAAATAAGCTGTTATTTTAGATGTTCCGTTATTAATCATTCTCGTGATTAGCTCGAATTAGTGAACAAATAAATTTCTGAATAAACCAATAAACTTAGGTTAACTTGTGCCTATCAACATGTACTCTGTCGATAAATTTTTTAATAATATGCTGATTTTCAACGGATAAAAGTTTAAAGGGCCAATGGATGAGAGCCATTCGAAGAGAAAAATTTACTCCCACCATAGTTCATTTGCGGGGAATGAAGCCGATTTTAGAAAGATACCTACGAAGGTGTTAAAAAATAATGTAATACCGAGCGTTTTCGACTTTCCTATTCACTTAAAATAACGTAGAACTATTATTCGACATCCTTTACCAGCAAGACAACGGCAATACCTATTTGCCTATTAGGTATAGACGTAACTAAGTACTTACTGGTACTAAGTATATTTCAGCTTTTGTTACAAGAAAAATAGCTAAGTCTGTTAAATGTTCCATATGTGCAGATGCGATATTCGCATCAGAGAGTCATTCAAAGCTTTTAACTAGAAAAAATCGTGGAGGATTGTTGCACGTATCAAGCGATGCATTAAAAATTTGCCAAATTGCTGAAAATGTGTTCAGGTTTTTCATTCAATCCACACCACACCGCGTTGTAAACAAAATGGTTATCAGCAGTCTAAGAAAAATAAATAACAGTTACAGCCCATTTGGGTTTTTGGATAGGCATATATTGAATCAAAATCCGCTAAATAAACATATCTTACTACTTACATTTTTAGTTTTAAGAGTATATTTTCCCATACGTGTTCACCACCAAAATACACATATAAATCAAATTAGGACTAGAGTAAGGCAGTTATATACCAATTTAGTTCAAATAAAATACCAACAAATTCGATTAAAACAGTTAACAGCTATATGTTATCTTTTTTTGCTACTAAAATTTAGAATAAACATGGCTAAAGCAAGCTGCCGAACGTACGTCTGCCCCGCGATGAACAGTTGGTTGCCTAATCTATCTTGACAACAGGCGTTTATAGTAAAATCTACGTTACGCGCGGTCTAGTTATAACAAGTCTCTGGTCACTCCGAACAAGTCTACCTAATGTGCTAATTTCGAATGCACTTATCTCTTGTGCGATGTTCAGTTTTGATGCAAATTCTTTCGCAAATCTTGAAACCTGAATATTTATAAATATTGGCAAATTACGATAAGGCATTGAATAAAAGTATAAGGGTATACGCAGGCGTCGGTTTAACGGGGGGGTTATGGAATGAGTACCTGTCATGGAGAGGGGCTGCTAGGGGTTAAAAATACTTGATTTTTTATTTTTTATAAAACAGGTTTTTTGTTGTTTTCTCAAGCAATAATTATTTTGATCTAGTTTCATCTGCTAGAAACTGCCTGGGAACTCTTGCTATCTAGTTAGGATTTTCAAAGATACCTAGTTGTCCAGAAACTACCGTAACAGTAAAAACACGATTTAAAGTAATCACACAAAGAATAAAACGCCGTTTTGTACTTATGTACAAAATCTTCAGCAATGCTTCGAATGTGAGTATTTAGCAAATTTTTATTTCTAAATATACATGCTGTTTCACGCATTAATTTAAATCTGAAAATTTGTATACGAACATAGTTTTTCATAATCTCTCGAAAGAAAATGTTATCATGATCGTTTCAGTTCCGGTAAAACCGGGCGATTTTCCTATTTTAAATAGAACACCCTATAGTTTATTGCATTTTCGAAATGACATGAAAATCTACGTCGTTTTATACCACATCTCCTTATACGCATCAAGTTATTCAAAATTGTTGACGTTTGACTGCTTTTCTTTAGCGCCCTGTAGGTACCTATATCGCTCCGTTGACTTGAATTTTATCATCATCTCATTTCCGGAATATGCAAATTATAGAAAATTTAATTATCTGCAACATTGAATGGAACTCTTTTGTAGCTAAAATGCACTGAAACAAAGGGAAAATCTGATTTTTTTCGTTTTTTTTTCAATATGGCGAGTGACGCGGATGGTGAAGGAGGGGGAATTGTGCATTTAAACACTTATACTAACTATTCTAGACAACATATCAAAAATTTAGAACTACCGGATCGTTTGTAAGGTAATTTACGGGGGTATAATTCTCTTTCCCTTTCTTGCACTATATTCAATATTGTATTTTAGTAAGTGCAATAATATGAGACCTTGGGATTGTAGGACGATGCGCTCTGGAACATTCTCTCCGGTAAAGTCGTTCCCAGAATAATTGCCTTCAATAAAACGCGGCACCCACGGGTAAATTCGCTCCCGGAAGATTCGCTTCCGAAATTTTACACTTCTAGAATATTAGTCCCCGGTAAATTCGCCTTCGGAACATTCACATTCGAAAGATTTATGCCCGGAAGTTTTGAACACAGACAATTTCTAAGGTTAAGGTCATCTAAAAATTCTAGTAATTCTTAGAAAATATGCTAATAGAAATTGATTTTCACCTCTAATTCTGCAATACGGTTCCTGGAGGCGAAGGTTTCTTCAAGCCAAATCTTCCGTTCAGTGATTATTCCGCGCACGAATCTTCCTAGTCCGAGAGTTGGTAGACATTTTTGGGTAGGTACGTATTTGGGTCACGCTGAAAACTAGTCCGTACCATTCTATAATAATATCCAATCACAGAATTGGGGGGCTGCGGGGCTAATCAGCTCTTATATTTTTACAGATACGAATTTTTTAATATTCTTAGGGCAATTTTTATACCTTTAAATTTAGTAATTAAGAAAAAAAGTGCCTAACCGTAAACGATTTACAAAAAGCACATTTTCACATTAACAGTCGCATTGTTCGAAAACAAGTTGAAAAGTTACTCGCAACAAACAGCCAAAGTGAGTATAAGGGCTACTTTTTTTTTAAAACGCGCTAAAAATAGTTACTCCAGCCAAATTAGTTTACAGCAATTTAACTAAAATGATGAAAAACCGTTATTTTTCAATTTTTTTTAAATAATACTGGTTAACGAATGCCATTTTGGGGCATCCAAATGTACACCAAGGGCCAAAATTGGTCCACAGGTCCACAAATAAAAAATTCTTTATATATGCACTCAACGTAGTTTTATGAGTACCATCTTCTCTTAAAATTTTCGAAAAATCCGTCTACAAATAAAAAAAGTTGACTTTGCGCAGCCGCGATCCATTCCTTGACATGTGTTTTCAATTCGTTTTGTAAGCAGCAGTTAAAATTTCAGAAAACAGTGATACACAAGTGAGAAAATTAGAGTTTCGCAGTTCGCATTTTATCACCAAAATCTCCTGTGTTTTGTACCTGACTGTCGGATGATTTATAGGGTTAATGGACAAATCGCTGTCTGTAAAGCCATAGATTTAGAGATATAGGTTTGCATAATGCTCTCCCGTTACCATCCATACTACTCGTGTTCATATAATCAATCTGCAAAATTCAGTTAGGATCCCAAAAAATGGTTGCCATTATTTTTCCTGCAGAAGAATCGACTTTAAACTTCTTGGGAAGGCTAGACCCCCTAACATGCCGCTGCATCGACTCTTGTTTCGATTCAGGATCATAACAATGAACCTGGGTTTCAAGTAGATTGCATTTGGAATGGCGGAAGCATTCACGGAACCCATCTAGCACTAATCTTGGTCATCCTAAGGTACGTACTCGTGTAGAATTCTGAAAACCGTGGTTTCTAAAACTCCCAATGAAGCTGATAATTGTTTCTTGTTTAGTCTTACACTCTTACCTCGTCCAGTACCAAACAAAACTGACAGATAATATATTAATAATGTTGCAATTTTGTAAATTGCCACACCAATGCATATGTATATGTGATTAAAAACAGCATAATGAAAAATAATAATATCTACACACAGTAACACCGCAGGCGATATTGATAATACGCCAATATGCCATCAGGAAATTAACATTAAATACAAACTGTCTTGCTTGTTTTCACGGAAATATACCAAAAGCAAATCACTATTTTCAATTATTCTCCAAATAGATTTTTCAATCGCCACTATTAAATAAATACAGCGAAAAAAGACAATAAGATAAATATTCTGTTTGCTCTTAATTCCATTTCGCGGGGACTTTAGGGAATTGTAGGAATATTCGTATAGTAATGCATGCGCATCCAAATTTAGATTTCAAAATGAAGGGGACACTGAATTACATTGATATGAATGAACAGAGGAAAATGAGTATTTGCGTGCAATTGATAGAATGTCGCAGTTTGTGGGGGTAACTTAAAAACGAGAGCATGAAAACTAGTGCATGGTATTTATTTGAAAATTTAATTTATGTGGACAATATAAACACGTATAAACATTAAAATCACAAGTTGGCTTATTAAAAGGTCGGATAAACCATTACATTTCCACACACAGTACTTGAAACGCTATAACCACATGTGTGCTGGTGTCGTCACTACTTTTTTATCGCTTGTATAAATATGGAAGTTTTTAAAGGTTAAAATTGTTAAATTATGCACCTGGAAATTTATATTGCATTACGCCAATGTATATGGGTGGACTAATTTTAGAAGTATTGGCAACCATTAGTCTCTGTGATATTGGATTGTGGCGCGTATGATAAGTTGCCTATACATTGGTATGCCTGCCCTACATTAAAACATTCAGAATTCCCGTTCCTAATAAATCTCATCTCATATTTGAACTTGTCGATAAGTTTCGAGTACAATTTTAATGGATCTTGGAATAGCTATGAGTCGACAGATATCTAACACGATGACAGAAGCTTGCACCACAAAAAGAAGCCACATGTTGAAGTCGAAGCGTGTGAAAGAGTTACTTACGTGATGCGGTAATGGACCATGTCAAATATTACTTTGGACTTTTTATAGTGTTTAACATTTTCGCTTTCGAAAACAAATACCAATTGTGTAATAAAGTTTTAATTACTACTTTTTTTCGGATAGTAATTTACGTATTCACATACTACTTTTCAGCTTCCCTTTCTTTGTTCAAATATTGTAGGGAAACAAAATAGGTACCCACCTGAATGTTCACACAATATGTAGGATATCTTAAAATATCTTTACCCCTATTTTAAAAGATTTTGAAGCGAATTGACATACCAATACCCATTATTTCGAATGAAGGTTCCATTGTCGAAACATGTACGAATGATGTATTTTTCAAATTGAGAAGTCAGTTATTTGCTCGCATCTAATTTTCAATTTTGTTTCAGTCATGTAAGATTTGCAATAAAACATTTGCAAATGTATATAGACTACAGCGGCACATGATAAGTCACGACGAAAGCGCAGTTTTACGCAAATTTAAATGCACCGAGTGCGAAAAGGCATTTAAGTTCAAGCATCACTTAAAGGTAACTTTCTTTATTTAAAAACTAACGAGTCTACGACATAAATTATTGTTTTAGGAGCATATACGCATCCATAGCGGTGAAAAACCATTCGAGTGCGGAAATTGTGGAAAAAGATTTTCGCATTCGGGTTCCTATTCTAGTCACATGACGTCAAAAAAGTGCTTGGTGATGAATTTAAAACTGGGGCGAGCTCGAGGTTCGCCTGGAAATGCTCTCTTAGACAAGACATCGGCACAAAGCAACAGAAATGCAAAACGATTACCCGGAAACCCACTAAATAATAACATAACCACCAGTCCTAATCACAACGCATATTTGCCAATTCTGCCGAAGTACACAGAAGCCGCTGCTGCCTTTTTGCACACTTCTCTCGCTTCTAACCACGGCATCCTTCCTTTCTCATATATGCCTCCTACGAGCTTGCTCAACAATTCTGGTCCCACTATAAGTCCCTATACCATGCCTTCCTTAAATCACATCCTGGAGCAACTTCAAGGAGCGTCACCCCACCGTCCGCAATACATAGAAGCGCCCGAAGATATGAGCGTTACAAATTCAACTGAAAGCATAAAACGAGAAGCCACTTCGCCCAAATTAACTGAACCTGCTATTAATTTTAAGTCGAATTCATCTAGTTGTACGGATCTCGTGATGGCCACTGAGGGAGAGAATGGCAACCCCGATCAATGTGTATCAAAAGACGATGGAAGTTCCACAGACATTAATAGTAATGGTAGTGATTTAGAAGCAGTAAAACGCATTTTGGAGACCGTAAATGCCTCGGTGACTAAGCAGTTATTACAAGCCAATATGCAAAAATATACAACGGACATAGAAAGTGACGATAGAGCGACCCCACCACCAAGAGAGAATTCTCAAAGTGAGTTAACATGTAATGGATGCAAACAACGTTTTTCAAATCGGCGTACACTAGATGAACACGAATGTGATCAAACGGATATTAGAAGCGAAGGTTTAGCAGCTAAATTAGAAGATGCCGTAAATATTAAACTCGAAGACAGTCACAGCGGGAATTACAGTTGCGATGAATACGAGATGGATTCCGATCGTTTGGGCGATAAGGGTTACGATTACGATATGGATTGCGAGTCTGTCACCACCACCGACCAGGTATCTGAAGACGGACGAAAAGTGAGGGTCCGGTCGTTAATTGCCGACAAGCAGTTAAAAGTTTTGAAAGATCATTACAACATGAATCCAAGACCAAAACGGGAGGAGCTAGTTAAAATTGCTGATAAAATCGGTTTTCCCGTTCGAGTAGTGCAAGTGTGGTTCCAAAACACAAGAGCTAGAGACAGACGTGAAGGTAGATTAATACAAGTACCCTACAGTCCGATCGGTACAATGCCACTACAGTTACCCCCATCAATGGTGCCTTCCAGCTCTCAGTCGCTAGGTCACAGAGTAAATTACCCTCTAGTGCCATCACCTCAATACAACTCTGAGCAACCTCTAGATTTGTCAACGAAGAAAAGTCCTCTGTCCTCGCATTCGTCTCCTAGTGGATCGCCGCAAAGGCCGCCTTCTTCAAATCCCCATTCAGACTCCGGCGAAGAAGTTGTCAATCTGTGCCATAAATCTTCACGAAGTCCGACGCCCTTCCACCAGTCGTACCAAAACCATTACCAACACTCAAACTCCTCATCAGACCACCATCGTTCACCCTCCCCTTTAGACTTCAACAGTACCAGCAAATTGGCAAGGATCTTAGCACAACCCACCCACTCTCTTTCACTGTCCAACGTCGGACTGGTTCCTATGGATGGGTTTATGCGCTTACCGGCGTTAACGCAACTTATAAATAACAGAATTTCAAGTTTAAGTCCCACTTCCGGTAAAAGATGTTGGAGTGAAGATAGTGAATCATTAGCACATCAAGACGCAATTCACGATGAACTCAGCAAACGCAGCAAAATTTCGCAGATAGTCTTAAAAGGTTTGAATAGCCCAAACCTTGGAAACATTGACGGAGAAGTAGAAGGACAATTCATTTGTGACCAGTGTGATAAATCCTTTTCAAAGCAGAGTTCACTTGCTCGCCACAAATATGAACATTCAGGTAAGTTGCATCTGAGTTCATTATTGTTAAATTTCTGTGTTCACTATGCTATTATACTGAATTTTCACTGGCGTTTGGCTTGTAGAACACTTATTTCGATTGTACAAATTTATATGGAGGTTCAATGTTTTAATTACTACTATCTGCACTCTGAAAGAAATCGAAATATGGGTAGTTTACACATCGAATTACTAAACATAATTACGTGGTCTAATATTAGGCATGTTGCAATAAGAAGGACATTTGTTTCAGGACAACGACCTCATAAGTGTGATCAGTGCGCTAAAGCATTCAAACATAAACACCATTTGACAGAGCACAAACGTCTTCACAGTGGAGAAAAACCGTTCCAGTGCAGCAAGTGCCTCAAACGCTTTTCGCATTCAGGATCCTACAGTCAGCATATGAATCACCGCTTCTCGTATTGTAAGCCGTATAGAGAGTAAGCTATCTATATATTTAATCTGCTATTGTGCAATGTTTCAAAATACTCGTTCACTTGCCCTTTTGATTTGCCAGAGTGAGAATTATTGTATTAGTGTTAATATGAATTTTACAAGCTACTATAGTTTATTTTATAATTTCACATTTTTTATACCGTGAATGCAATTGGAAAGTAGGTTGTTGGCGAATTTATGAATTCAGAGTATTATCTGGATGTCAAAGATAGAGATTTAGTTGATCAAAATATCAACATAGTACATTTTTCATCAATTCCTTATGTAAGTGCTTTGTGAACTGTGTGAGAAGAGCATGCAATTTCGAAATGATTTCCACTTTACGTTTAGTATCATTTGCATCACATTTTTCACAAGAAAACATCTAGTCATTATTTATAAATTTTAATTGCAAGTTTTACATTTGCATAAGCCATCACATTATTACAAATAATAGTATAATTAAATTTCCTATAAATACATTAAATTGAAACGTTCCTGTTTGATTTACCTCAAGCAGTTATAGTTATAGCTTTATTTTTCTGTGTTCCTTGGATCAGAACACATAATGAGATCAAATATTTTATTCTCTTCTCTCACTTTCCAAAGAGATTAAAAATAATGTTGGATCAATTACAATCATTGACGAAATGCGCGAGCCAACAATAACCGATCTTTCAACTGATCGAATTGAATTGAATTTGAGTGATGTCTGTTTAGTTGTATATTTTCTATTTTATCGGTCATTTTAGACTTGTTTTATGTTTTGTTAAAGATCTTAATTTTTTATTACTGTGATCAGTATGCAGCAAATTTCATTGCTTTATATTGCGCAACATTAAGTTTAAACTCATTCACTCGAACTCTTGCTGCATATGGACCAATATGTTTTATCTTTATAGTTTTACTATTACTTTAAAACTCTACTACTAACTGTAAAGCTGGTGTATATCGTTGTTATACACATTTATTTATAAATATTGTCCGGTACCTGTTAAAGAATACTCATTAGGCGTATACAAAAAGATATGTATGTGCGTATTAGTGCCAAATAGAATCAACTGTCTTCCGCCACAAGGTTGCAGTGGTACCGACAAGCAGGCGAGGACACAAGAGCAATGTATCGAATGTTTAGTCATTACGTGCAATTGGTTTTTACTAACTTGAACAATTAGTTACCAAGAATAATTAGTCACTGATATAACAATTTATTGTGATCAAATATAAGCCATTATTTTTTTATTATAGCCTTTGTACATATGTAATATTTTGCTTTGTAAGTGCCATACACCAACGAAATTGAGCCTATTTGTGATTCGATACACACAGCTGGTTTCGATACATCGATAATATGTAATAATTATCTATTATATAAAAATATTAAGACCTGCCTTTAGTTTTATATTAAAAGTACAATAAGGGCGAGCGATCAGCAAAGCCACTGCACATCAAGTGTTACTTGACAATACGTAGAACTGGTAGATTCAACAATACAATGAACAAATGGTGCAAGTGTTATTTGCTAGGTTTATAGGCATTTAATTTAAATACCTACTACTGTAAGTTAACGGTGTTTAAGTTACCAATTTAGGATATTTTAGAATATACAAGAGAGTTTCAAAAATTAGGGTTAATATGAAATCATTCCAAATTATGTACCTAATATATATTATAATTTCCAGTGTATGAACTTTATAAATGAGATTTGTTGACAATAACTTAGCCATTTGATATAAACAATATATATTATAAATATATTATTATGATTAGTACTGCTAATTTAAGATTTACTATAAAGGTAGCATTTATTACTGAATCTCAAAGTGTGGGAGAACAGTTTCAGATATTAAAAAATTATATATATTGACAAAATATTATATACAACATTAATGAATAAAAAGTTTTAATTAAGATACTCTCTATGAATCTCTGTGTATACCTTGTACATATATATTAAGTGTTCACTTGTTTTTGTCTCTTTATTCAATTGTATGAATATTAAATGTCATTTTGAAATTTCTCTTATCATCTCTCTATATTTGTAACTGCGTTAATTTAATTCCAATACTCTTAAGGACTTTTTATTATTTTGTATAATTTGTTTTTCATTATTATCTATCAATGGCTAGTATAACCAAAGATTGTGTAGTATATGTAGCCATTAATTTGTTTATTTTATAATATGTTCCATATATTTCGTACATAGTCTACTGTTGTATTTTTTTATATTGATGGTCTTGTAAAAACGGTGGCTCTAAGAAAAAGTATGTGTAAATTCTTAAACATTAAATATATTAATTTAAAAAGTTGGAAATGTATTTTACCCAATACAATAAAATTACATAAACAACTTCAACTGTAGTTTCATTAACTATTACACTCAAACTGTAAGCCTCTATCTATAATTATATCACCTACATTACATAGATATACCTATACGTTTAGATAGATCATAGATATCGGTTGACGTTTCCTGGCAACATTTCCAGTCGGGTGCTATTCTTTACCACACTCAAATTGATTCGTATTCGGTTTAATGCGTGTACCCTTCGTAATCCTTATAATTTCAATTTGAATGATATGTTTGGCAAAGTAGAAATTTCTAGTAGTTTCCTTGACAACCCTTTGGTGACAACTGCGCTGCTTCTATATACCTGCATAAATTGCAAAAAGTGCTTACAATGGTTGCGAACAGTGAACTCTATTATAGTTTGTTGCGAAACAGCTAAATATGAGGAATTTCTAATATTTAATTGGTAACTGCTACTCCCAACAAATCGTACAGCAACCAAACCCTTCACGAAAAGAATGAATATGCTATGTGATGCTGTGTAAAGCCAGACACAGATCGAGAGACTCGTCTTAAGACACGCAGTGCGTTAATTACGTAAATGGTGGTTCCTGTAGGACGTAGGTGCATATCGATAAGTACATATGGTATATGCATAAATTCGAGTGGTTTATTCCGCTCGTTGTAAAAACGAATGATATTTACGAATTCCAAACATATATTTATAAACCTCTCGCCAGGAATGGTTGTCGGTCACCTAACACTTGATCCCGGTCTACAATCTATGTTTTTCTAAAGATGTGAGCGACTTCCGGGATAGTATCGTGTCAACGTTGAACAAAAAGACTTTTCGTTTAACATTGGCACAATCCTATTCCGGAAGTCGCTCGCATCTTAAGAAAAACTTAGATTGTAGATCGACACAAGGTGTGCTGTGACCGGCAATCTTTCCTGGCGAGAGTTATAGTTCATCATTTTGGTTGACAAAACGAATGACATTGCTAAATACCATAATACGTAGTCAAGAATAGCGTCCCTGGAATTTACCAGACTTAAATTAGGCTGGTTAAACTGACAGCTGATAAGTAATAGTATTTTTAATTTTACATTATTAGTCAGGTAAGTGAGTTTTTACTGGCGAGCCGTCAGGCGAGCCTGTCATCTCCTAGAGCCAGTAAAAACTATTACTTGGCGTATAATGTACAATATTTTATTTGTTACTCATTTGTAAACAATAGTAAACGTAAATAATTAGTTCTTAAATTGATCTCAAAGAAATGTCTAAAATATCATATTATCCATGTAACAGAGACTTCGCATTAATTCTGGCCAATCAAATTACTAGATTACTAACTTGTAAAATTTTTACAGGCCAGCTGTCAAGTCAGTTTTACAAGTCAGTAGCGTTTAAACATGACGTTTACCCGTTTGCGTTTTGTCTTATTAATCAACGTTTACAACTGAGTAACAAATAAAACTTTTTTTACATTACTAGTTGGTAATATATGACAATTTCATTGACAACAATTAATACGTAGGCTGTGTGACATGGATAACATGATATTTTAGACATTTCTTTGAGATCAATATTAAGTATTTACGTTTACTATTCTTTACAATTAAATGAGTAACAAATAAAGTCTTGTACATTATACGTCAGGTAAATAGTCTTTACTGGCTCTAGGAGATGACAGGCTCGCCTAATGGCTTTCCAGTAAAACCTCACTTACCTGGCTAATAATGTAAAATACTAGGTATTAAATGCAGTAATTGCTGTTTTGTGTACAAAGACAATTTTGGGGTGAAATTCTGGCAAATTTATTCACCTCCCAATTGACGCAAAATTTAATGTACTGTAATCCATTAGAACTGAGGACTATTGAATTTCCCGCAAAGCAAAAAACTTAAAGTATTTTTATATAATTCTCAACTCATTTCAAATTTACCAATAGCATTCGTTATTCATATTCAATGCCAATCGATTTCCTATTTTACAATTGCACCAAATTATCCACACTTACTAAGCGCAGTTATGTAGTCACATATTTATCTATCCTACTGCATTAAAAAAACATACCTATAATATAATTGATAAAATTTCACATTGCCAAACAAATAATGAGCCTACGAGTAACGTAACTCGTAGTAATGATCACTGCAAAAAAATACAGAATCTTACCCCCGGATTTGAAACAGTCCTCAGTTCTAACCGATTTACTAGTAAATGGACTTTCATTCTGCTACAGATATGGGTGGGACATAACAGAAAATTGCAAGTAGGCATGTAATTAAAACAATATATTAAAAGGCAGTACAACTGGTATCAATCACTAGATATCTGCGGAGATAAAACATGTGCAAAATACAACAGAAAACTTTTCTGTAATGTCCGATTATTTCATTAGGAATATTCTCCACTATTTGGCTTTAAACACATGTAAATAGGTAATTAAAAATTAGGTTTAGTCTATGAATAATAATATACAATTACATATTTGCAGATAAACATAAGATATACAGTGATATGATACAATTCATATTACCTATCTATATGATTAACACTGGAAAGTAACTTAAGAAATGTCTAATCGTAATAGTAATATTCTTAATAATAGATTATAAAATTCTATATGTTCTTTGGTAGGTAAATATTAAATAAATTACTAATGATAGATAACAAACAAAATGGCTGTGGACAATACGTCTTAAAAGTTAAATAAAAAAGAAAAGCTTATAAGAAAGGTTCAGACCAATATTTTACAGCTACTTGTTCCCTGTCTAATGAACTATTGGATTTCACTTTTGAACGCAATTTTATATCTTTTGGCTTTAACATAGTTTTGTGGTTGCTTATTAGCCTAGATGGCGTTATTATTGACTTCGAACTTAACCCAGTACATTCCAAAAAATGTTCGTAAGTAGGTTCATTACACTTCATGTTAGCATTGCTATCCCTTTTAATTTGATTATTTATTGACATTCTATTTTTTTCTAACTCCAATTTTTTCTTAAATTGCTGCAAAGAATTTAAATTTAAAGAGGGACTACTAATTACGTCATTGGTTGCTCGCACCAATTCAACGCGAGTAGGTGAACTAAAATGAATGCCTCCCATTAAATGTTTACTATTTACTTTGTTGTTACTAAGATCGACCTTGCTATTGTCCGTTTCGACGGCAGTAGAACGAGATCCGTTAAAGTCCTCAATTTCACAATCGTCCAATTTGAACTCTTCAAAATTTTGGCTTAAGTCAAAATTTTCAAAGTTATTCGCCAACGTCGAGTCCGATGAATGCGTCTCTAAATTTTGTAAGTTTTCAAAACTTGAGAACATTGCGCTATTTTTATGCTGCGTCCCAGATTTATGGTTTATTTCTGAGAGAAGTTGTTTGTTATTAAAACTAGCTATTAGACTGGAAACGGTCGAACCCATTTGAATTGGTCGAGTTCTGCTTGAATGATTACTCTTTTGCTGTAGGATTTGGGTATTGTTTTTTATGTAATTGTCTTGATTTACGCATACTTCAGATTTTGGTTCATTTTCCTCTGGAATAATTATTTCCGTAACTTGCGGCAACTTGGGTATTTCTGGCGATGGCGCTTTTTTGGGGGTGTTTTCGGATTTGTGGGATAGTTGGTCAGTTTCGCCACCCTTAATAAACTTTGGATTGAATAAGGATTCATTTAAAGACACAGGTTTGTATTGTGGCGACAACTGATTATCCTTAACTTCTTGAGGTGACTGCGGAGCTGATCGTTTTTCTTCGGATTTAATGACTTTATTCAATATAGGTTCAATATTTCGCAAACTTTCGGTGGGGGAATGGTTTTTTAATGTAGGTTTACTTTTATCTATTGTCGGTAAATTTATTTCAGAAATGGAACAATAATCTGGTTCGGAATCAAAACTTTTGTCACTATCCCTAGAGTGCCCATATTGTAAATGCTGAATTTTATATTTAGACAATAAATTTGCAGGTTTGGGTGGTAAAGCAGGCGGAGTTCGAAGAATCTTGCTCTTCCTAAGAGCTTTAGTGTCTTTTTCATCTTGATCAGATTTTGTCTCCATTGCGATGTAATAGTGGTTGGTAGTCTTTTCGTCACCTGCGGTCCCGTGCGTTCTTGAGTTAGATTTTCTTTCTGTGTTATTATCCTTTGAAGAACTGTTTTGGAACGTTTCGCTACACTGGCTTAAAATTTGTTCATAATCATTGCTGTATATGCTTTGAGGTGTTTCATAAAAGTTTGGGGTTTTTTGAATGGGAGTTTCGTAATAATTACTTTCCGATTCGTTTAATTTGGTGTAGTTCTTACAATCTTCTTCATCACTAAATTTAACTTTCTTACTGTCTTTATTGAACTTCTTTTCGGTGTTTGGAGTTTTTGGTGGGGAGACTAGTGGATCGTTTATATTTTGCATAAGAATTTGATTCATACATTCCAAAACAGGATTATTTCTGTAAACCCCTCTGTGTTCTTCATCTTCTTGCTCGCTGGCGCTTGCATACCAGTTGTCATTTGTTTCACCGTCGCCTTCAAATATAGGTATTGTGTCTGTAATTTTCACTTTGCCTTTGGCGTCATTGCGATCAATACTTTCGTCCTTACGGCGGTCGTTACTGATATTTGACCCAACTTCAGTACTTCCTGAGGAATTATATTCGTCTGTTAGAATATCCTTTTCACTTGTATAATTGTTTTCAGATAAGCTATTGTGCAATAGCGAGCAATCGTTGTGTTCATAAATGAGACTATTTTCGTCATTAGAACTAGCACTATTTTCATTTCGCATCTTCAACACATCAAAATAATTACCATTACTTATTTTCCGGTGTCCAATTCTTTTATTTCGTCGATTTAAGGAGTCCTTGTTTTTATTTTTTATAAAGGTATTTCTCGACGCACTTTCAATAGCTCTAACATTTTCTTCGCTAGAAATTGAATTTCCAAACCCCGATATTCTTGAATCCGAATCTTTCTCTGATATACTCGCGTATGTTTCACTACTACTATCTAAAGATTCAAATGTTGAACTCTGGTAATCATGTTGATCCGTAACTACATACTCCAAACTGCTATTTGGACTTTCCAAGTGAACGTTGGGAGAATAATACTGATCACAATTTTTGCAATAATGACTGGCCAATAGTTTTTGAATGTATGCTTGTTGCTTTTTAATTGCATAATCTTTTTCTTCCAATTGATGGCTAATATATTTCTGCTCTTGACGAAGCCTTGCTTCGCACACGAGTAAAGCCCGTAGCACTCTTGACAGTTGATCATCTCGCAGTCGTTTTTCCGCTTCATATTGTTGCTCTTTTAGTTGCAATCGCTTCGTGTATTCTACAACTAGTTGTCGACATCTTCGTGTTTGAATCTTGAGCGCATGCTGTACCATTTCCAACTCATCCCTTATAGAGATCATTTGTGCTTCAGATGATGCAATCTGAAAAAAGAAAGCTGATCAGTACATATTGTTTTTAAAAGAATTAAGTACGATTGAATGCTTATTATATTTTGTTTGTATAGATTTGTTTGCCAAATTTATTACTGAATTAGAATAGAGATTGGGGGGAGGGTCCATAGACTTACATGCTAACGGTTTCAGGATTTTTGTTTGGAAAATGGGAAACTAGAAAACTAGGGAAACTAGATGCACGCGCTATGCCCAGTTTCATATTTATAGAGAATTTCTTTCAAATTTTAACCATAGAGGCCCCTAGTAAAGACAAACATCATATAATTATAGCAAAAATTAACTGAGCATATGCGCAGACTGCGCGATGTCAATTTTCTTACTTCTAAAGATTTTTTTAAATTTTTACTACAGATGCTTGTGATAAAGGCAAACATATCTCAAATAGCAAAAATCAGATGAGAGCATGCGCAGCTTGTGCGGTGCAAACTTTCTTATTATAAGATTTTCTTTGAATTATTAACCATACAGATACTAATAGTAAAGATAAGCATATCATACGTACTTAGGCTTTTGCTTGATGACTTTTGCAGCAAAAGCAAAACAAGAAATTTGCGTGCAAGAATTAAGACAAGACAAGACTGATATGAAGCAATAGCGTGATTTGTCAATAAATGCGCAAGAACAGATATTGCTGTATGTCTTATGCACTGTTAGCGACCCCTTTTCATAAAAAATGCGTTCCATGACAATAGTTTCCCGAATACCTACAGTAATGATTCAATCATTTTTGGATTACAAACAACTTCTCTTCCGAAGAATGAAAACTTCAATAAAAGAACGCCAAGTTTCTGACGCTCTTGGAATTCAAATGCATGCACGGGTCCCAAATATGTTTGAATCGTACGAAAGCCAACAGTTACAGGGTGGTGCCTAGCGCAACGCAGCATAGGGATGGGTCCGTTAACTTGGCCCCCCCACTGAGAGATTTGATAGTCGTATTATTTTAAAATGAATGCGCTCGTTATGCGCTCATATGCGCCACCGATAATAACTCTTGCGCCATTATCGTTTTTTAGAAATCCGAAAAAACATTTGGGGGGGGGCCAAGTGAACGTAGCCCCCCCCCAGTACGTATTTTGTCCTTGTAACTAGGTCACCTGATACATTTGGTTATGCGCTCAATTGCGCCACTTGAATTAAAGCTAGCGCCATTACGGTTAAGCCGTGACAAATTTTCAAAAAGTGGGGGGGCCAACTTAAGGTTTTTAAAAGTTACTTTTTTTTAACATCTTTTCATACGAAATTATACTCTCATGTATGCGCTGAAATGCGCAGTAAAAAGATATCTTTTCGCCATTCTTGTTTTTTTGGTTATCCTTAAATATATTTTGGAGGAGCCAAGTGAACGGAACCCCCCATAACGCATTTTGCTACCGGTATTTGTGCCACTGGATACATCTGGTTATGCGCTCAATTGCGCCACTTGAATTAAAGCTAGCGCCATTACGGTTAAGCCATAAAAAAATTTTAAAAAGTGGGGGGGCTAACTTAACGTTTTCAAAAGTTACGTTTTTTAACATGTTTTTTCTACTATATCGTACCTTTCATCATGCACTAAAATGCACCGTAAACAAAAATCTTTGCGCCATTACAGTGTTTCAGAAACACTATACAGGGTGTTTTTTTGGGAGCTTTAGTTAAACGTTTCTGGGAAAGTAAAAAAGGTAGGTTTTTAAAAATTTGTACTTAGGAGTTACTCCGAAGGCCGAATCGATGTAAAATATTTCCAAAATGGCCGCACTTCTGGAAATACCGGAAGTGGCTAGTAACTTCGTTATTTTAAATGGCAACCCCTATTACATTTTTGGATTCTACGTGAAATTTCAGTTCTTTTGATATCCACATGTCGATATCTACCATTTATGATTTTTAAGTTATTTTGACTTTTGAAATGGCGAATGCAGATGGTACCTACTTTGATAATTGATTACTTGAAAACGGTTGTAGTCATAACAACCCATTTTTATCAGTGCGTAGAGAATGAATAGGGCTTTCATTTAGTGTAACTTGTAAGTTAAGTTGCGGACAACCGCACCTATAGAGATCCAAAGTTATGAAACTTCAAAGACTAAAAACTCAGGTTTTTTTAAATTGAATGAGCATTTTCTTACTATTACTATTACTACTATTAACAGACGATCACATCAAATAACACTAACATCCATCGTCTTAATAGTATCTTTGACTTCTCCGCAATCCCATTAACACTACTTTTACTTTTACTCGTGGTGCGTACATACAATTTCATTTAAATAGGTAACTTAACAAATACAAAAATTAGATTGCGCACGCGCAATATTATTTTTTCATCTTCAACTAGTGTTTCTGAAACACTATAATGGCGCAAAGATTTTTGTTTATGGTGAATTTTAGTGCATGATGAAAGGTACGATATAGTAGAAAAAACATGTTAAAAAACGTAACTTTTGAAAACATTGTTAGCCCACCCCCACTTTTTAAAAAATTTTTATGGCTTAACCGTAATGGCGCTAGCTTTAATTCAAGTGGCGCAATTGAGCGCATAACCAGGTGTATCAAGAGGCACAAATACCAGTAGCAAAATGCGTTATAGGTGGTTCCGTTCACATGGCCCCTCCCAAATATATTTAAGGATAACCAAAAAACAAGAATGGCGCAAAGATATCTTTTTACGGCGCATTTCAGCGCATACCTGAGACTACAATTTCTTATGAAAAGAAGTTAAAAAAAAGTAACTTTTAAAAACGTTAAGTTGGCCCCCCCACTTTTTGAAAATTTGTCACGGCTTAACCGTAATGGCGCTAGCTTTAATTCAAGTGGCGCAATTGAGCGCATAACCAAATGTATCAGGTGACCTAGTTACAAGGGACAAAATACGTACTGGGGGGGGCTACGTTCACTTGGCCCCCCCAAATGTTTTTTCGGATTTCTAAAAAACGATAATGGCGCAAGAGTTATTATCGGTGGCGCATATGAGCGCATAACGAGCGCATTCATTTCAAAATAATACGACTATCAAATCTCTCAGTGGGGGGGGGGGCCAAGTTAACGGACCC